>NC_086233.1:9217500-9817500 GCF_036321145.2 Pelmatolapia mariae
ACTGGTAATCACTTCTAAACATTGGGGGTAGTTTATGGCGCTTTATCAGCTGCAACACTATGTTAGAATCTTTTACAACAGTGGTTCCCAAACTTTTTTTGCTAGCCCCCCCTTTGTTTTACAAGAAAAGTCTTGATGTTATTTGTATCCCACTGTAACTTTACTGTATAAAGAGCTAACATCTCCAAAATGTCAGGAGTAGTTAGTCATTATAAGAAGTGTTTGTGAACTAAAAATCAAAAATGTGGGATATTGTTTGTCCATGATTTGGAGAGCCCAGCGCGTGCTCCCGACGCAAGGGAAACGAATTCTGTCGAGGAGACCTACCTTGGCACTTGTGCAGGTGAAGCCAAAGGAAAGATATGCTTCATCATATTTTCTAGTCTTTGGCTTGGAAGGAAGTTTGTTTGGAAACATATTTGGCGATGCTTCATCTCCTGCATTGCGTTTGTGTGGGAGCAGCGTCAAAAACCTGTCCATTATGCTAGCAGTGTCCAAGCATTCTTTTCTTCTTTTTTTTTTTTTTCCTTTTCATCCTGCCCCCCCCCCCCCCCCCCGGGCCCCACACTTTGGGAACCTCTGTTCTAAATGACTGCAACATAATTTCCTCTCCAGCTTACATGTTAGATGTTCCCACTTCTGGCAGAGCTTTGATTGCTTTCCAAGGGAAGTTGGGGATATTGAGTCCAAGTGGGCCATATTCCACGCCTCCTTTCCTGAGGCAGCTGCAAGGAGCTGCGGCTGCAAGGTCATTGGTGCCTTTCATGGCGGTAATCCTAGAATCAGATGGTTGATGCCAGAGGTTTGGATCTGTTAGGCTGAAGAAGGAGTCTGCCTTTAGAGCTTGTGGGACTCCAGAGGGAGCTGATAGGTATCAGCAGGCCAAGCAGATTCCAGCGTTGAAAGTAAGTGGCTGACGCAAAAAAAAAAAAAGGTGCAGGAAGAGTTTAGTGAAATCAGAAAACAAGACTTTCGGTCAGCCTCAAGCCAATCTGGAAAATTGTAAGACAACTCGGGAGGCGAAAGCAGTGCCTTATTCACACTGTGTACAGCGGTAGAAGAATATAATCAGCCGATGGACGGAACACTTTAAGGATCTCCTCAATCTCACTCTCACGCCTTCTATAATGGGAGAATTCTGGAGATGAGGGGTACAATCGTTAGTAGAACCTTGGATTCAATTAACATGAGCAGCCTCAGTGCCCAATTCTTTTTGGGCCATATACATGGCCTAGGGCTCATCCCCCTCCCTAATCCAGTGGAGCGTCATTACTGGTGCCCAGGAGGAGTCAGATCTCCAGAACTCTGGTCTGGAGCGCTGCCTGGTCCTGCAGTGTGTCCACCTGTTGTTGACACACCACCGCCTGCTCCGAATGCATAATTTGCCAATGTCGGAGTTTCTGTACTTATATATCATTAGAGAGATGGTAAAAATCAGTGGGCGACATGTTGTGCCACTGTCACCACAGCTGGGCAGCACAGAAACAGCGGCTCAGGGCAGCAGATTGCAGATATATCGGCTGATATGTCAGCCCATCGATAACTCAGTTGGGTTCTACCATATTGGAGTTATTGTTTTGGTTAATTGGTATTCGAAATTGGTCGTAGGTGTGAATATGAGTTTGCACTGTTGTCTGTCACTATGCATTATCCCTGCAACTGACTGACAAGCTCCATCTCTGCTATGACCATCAATTGGATAAGCAAAAGAAAATGTATGGATGGATGTCAACCATCACCCCCAACCAATCAGGACAGATGGAGGCCCCTCCCTGTACCTGGTTCTGTTATGACAGGAGTGGGCAACTCCAGGCCTTGAGGGCCAGTGTCCTGCAGGTTTTAGATGTGTCCTTGAGCCAACACAGCTGACTCAAATGGCTAAATTACCTCCTCAACAAGCCTCTGGAGAACTCCAGAGGCTTGGTAACGAACTAATCATGTGATTCAGGTGTGTTGACCCAGGGTGATATCTAAAACCTGCAAGACACCAGCCCTCGAGGCCTGGAGTAGCCCACCCCTGCGCTATGACCTGTTAAAAGAGTTTTTTTCCTTTCCACTGTTTGACAAGTACTTGCTCATAGGTGGTCATCTGATTTTGGGGTCTCCTATTATTGTAGCACCTTTACCTTACAATATAAAGTATAATACAATATAAGTGTGATTTGGAGCCATAAAAAAAAAAAAAAAATTAAAAAAAAAAAAAAGTGAAAGTGGATAGAGGGAAGGTTTAGCTTCAGAATTAGGGGGCTTGGATAGTAATTTCACATACTGATCAGTAAAGTTTACATTTATTTCTTTTGGCAATCTCTTGTTTTAACAGATGGGATGTAATGCTCCAAGAGATGTGCCCCGCTTGTCTGCTCTGTGTTCTTATCAATCCCAGTGAGTATATGCAACAAAGAACACATGCTGTAAATACACCTGAAGGACAATGACTTGCAAACAAGCAGGCTTCTTCACGTTGCTGTGGAAATTTCAAGCAACAAGATAATCCAAACCACTGGAAACAGACTTCTGAAACCAAAGTATTATGTGATTTCAGCAAAAGTAGCAGAGCTGGCTAGATGACTTTAGAATTTAAGTTAATCTTAAGGGTTTGCATGCTCCCTAGTGCATGTGTGTATATGTATAAATAAAAGAGGGCATACACAAAAAACATGCTTTCAATTAGTTTATTTATAACACCACCACCATTTTATCTAGATTTCGTTAACAAATGTGATCCTGAAAAGGATAATGTTATAGGTAAAAGAAATAAAACAAAATAAATTATTTTAAAAAAAACAAACCAACAACAACAACAACAACAACAACAAAAAACCAGGACAAATGACAACACAGCAGACAAACATTTTAGAAGGAGAAAGTTGGTCAACTTGGTGTTTTTCCCCCATTCTGACTGTTGATATGCTGAACCATAAAAACTGACTGGCATGGATGATAAAGGCTATATCTGATAAGGGAATGAGTTACACTATTTTAGTTCGCCACAGTCAGCAATGACAATCTTGGCTTTAGTTGTGCCACTCTTTGTGCCTTGCTTCTCCATTGCCTTGACAACATCAATACCCTCCACAACGTTGCCAAACACCACATGCTTCCCATTCAGCCTGGAGAGCAGAGGAAAGTATTAGCATGCGAGAAAGACACCTGAAATAAGCTGAATAGAACCTGAATGCAGCAGCATTACTAAGTAGAGCTTACCAGTCAGTTGAGGCTGTGCAGATGAAGAACTGGGAACCATTTGTGTTGGGCCCTGCATTGGCCATGGACAGTGTCCCCATGCCTGTGTGCTTCAACTGAAAGTTCTCATCAGGAAATTTCTCTCCATAGATGGACTTGCCTCCTGTTCCATTGTGGTTGGTAAAGTCTCCACCCTGAAGAGAGAAAAGGAAGCATATGTGACGTGACATACATACATACATACGAAAGTGAGGACACTACATATTCCAAGCCTCGACTGTACCTGGCACATGAATTTAGGGATCACACGGTGAAATGTGGAGCCTTTGTAGCCAAAACCTCTCTCTCCAGTACACAAAGCACGGAAGTTTTCTGTAAAATTAGCATATTGTTGCTTACTTAAAAATATATAAAGCAACTAAAGTCAATAAAAATAATATGCAAACTATTTTTCTGCTTTTTGTAAAAACAAAACAAAAACAAAAAACTAACAAACAAAAAAAACAAACAAAAAAAAAAACTGAATACTAAATGAATTTCCTGGAGGAACCTACCTGAGGGATTAATAAAGTTCTATCATCTCTAAAACAGTAAATTTGAAACTTCATGGATAACAATAATAATTATATTTTAACATTTTTAGAAATACCATTTTGATTAAGTAAGTTATGGTGAATTACTCATCTCAGAAACATAATAAATAATGTCATAATAACCTTTGGGCAGCTGTGGCATAAACCTTAGTGGTTGGTGATCTAGTAAATTTGTAAAGCATTACACAGATCCTTCTCTTTCTAGTATTAAGCTATAGGTGTTACTATCTCCACGAGTCAGTTGATTCCTGTATTATTTTCACAATCTCTATCACCCATAGCCCTGACAGATATTTAGAATAAATCCCGCTGAGGTTGAATGGGAACGCAAACTTTTCAGCAGTGAAACATAAATTGATTGTTGGGTGTGAGGAAGCTGAGGACGCACAGTCACACGGAAAATGTTTTTCTACCTCACCTACCTGCAGTCTTCGGGACCACATCAGCCCGGAGCTACAGAACACAGAGATTTCAATTAGTGGAAAGGAAACAGGGGATTCTGTTTTAAGGTTGAGAATTTATTGATGTCATAAAAACACGCAAGTTTGAGACCTGCTAAAGGATATTTGCTTTTATTTATTTGCTTAAACTTTAATATATTTTTAAGCAGCATATTTATCGACACTCAACCCTATACTAGAGACAGCAACCCCACCCTTCCCCAAGCACTACTCATAGGAATTGACGATTCTGCGAATGCAACATCTGGAACATACAAATATAAATAGTTCATGTAAAAAACTGTTAACCTGGAACACTGGAGTACCCGGAGAGAATCCACGGAGACACTGGAAGAAGCCATAGGCTGCACACAGAAAGGCTGGATTGGAAACCACAGTGCTAACCACAGTAGCACTAGGTTGCCCTCAGTTTATACTGTCACCTGACGATAACACTGACACCTATATGCATTTGCTTTAACTAAAGTTAAAAAAAAAAAAAAAGCAGCGACTATTGGGAATGAAATTGAGACTACTCCTTAGAAGATGACGAAGCTGTAGCTCTGGAACACGGAGTGACAAAATAAATGATATTAGGAAATCTCTTACCTCCATTACAATTCTGCCGGCGTTAGCGCCATCAATTGTGATGTCAAAGAAAACTCTGGGGTTTCCCATGTTCACAAATGTGCTCGCGATTCGGTCGTGATAAATAATAATGTACTGAACCTGACAGCGACACTCGGGTCTATTTTTGTATGGGTCTTGCGGCAGCGTTGTAAATGGCCCACAGCCAATCACAGCCGTTCCCTTTTAAAGACTCCAATACAGACCAATTGGATTTAAGATAATCGAGGTTACGTGTGACATTTCCACGGCAACCCTCAAGGGCGGGGCAGGGAGCAAATCAGTTAGGTGCCTGACCTAAATTATTCCCTTTTGATAGACTTGTAGTCAAGACCACCTAAACCAAGACAATACCAAGACCAGAGGGTATCGAGACCAAGACAAGACCAAGACAAAGTCGAGACGAGACCAAGACCGAGACCGAGACAAAAAAGTCTTTAAACTGCAGCCAGATGCTGCTTCGTTTACGGGTGTCAGGCATATTTATGTGTTTTTGCGATGCACTCGCACAGCCCTCTTCACCGCTGTCTACTGTCTCACTCACTTACAGAGAGGACACGCTCCACTTGACTGTCGCGTCTCTCACCCTCTCTGTTTTTCACATAATGATATTATCCTATATGCTCGGGATTGGAGCATAGCTGAGCCACTGTGTGAGAGCTGAGCAGCGAAAGGAAATTAAGTGAGGCTCTTAGAGAACATACGTTGTGTGTCATGGATACTGTTAACTCCAAATCTCCCCCGACCACTATGTCGATCTGAGACAGCAACACCGAGAAAGCGAGACCAAGACAAGACCAAAGTCCGTCGAGACCAAGACAAGACCAAGACCACGTAAAAGTGGTCTCGAGACATCCAACTCTAGTTTTTGACAATTACATCAGTTACATTTGGGGTCAGATGACGATTCATCTGAGCCCAAAACAGCTTTCCACTTTGCCTTGGTCCATTTTTAAATGAGCTTTGGTGCACACACAATGGTGACACTACTGGATCATTTTAACATATGGCTTCTTTTTTGCATAATAGTGCTTCAGCCAACATTTGTGGATGGCATGATGAACTGTCTGAACAGAAAATTTAGGAACTTTTATACGTAGTCCCCCATTTTCAGGTTCAGCATTAATTGTACAGTTGACTAACAAGCAGTTTCATGGTCAGGAGAGGTCTATGACAAATTAAGTAGATCAAAGATTTGAAGCTGATTCCAAATGTTGGATTTCCATTTGGTAGCTGCTCAATGGAACTCTCAATATGAGGTCCACAGAAATGTCAAGGCGGCCATCATTACACTGAAAAAAACAGATAAATCAAAGATTAACTTGGGGCAGCATGCTAGTAAGAGAAAAGTATGGAGAAAGAGAGAAATGGTGGAGGCAATGTTATGCCATAGGCATGGTTGCCAGTAGAACCAGACCACTACTGTTTATTGATGATGTGCCTGCTAATAGAAGTAGGATTAATTCTAAAGGCTACGCTCTGAGCCCAAAAATGCTGTAACATACAAACTATTTCAAAAAATTATTTATGCTATTAGTTTTATCCATTTATAACACAGAGTTTAAATATTCAGCTAAAAGCAGACTAATAGTTAACTATTAGTGAAAACAAAATTAATAAAGATGACTAACCCAAACAGCAGTTGGCATTCTGATGGAAAAAGCTTTACACACTATAAATACATTCAAAAAGCTAAAACTAAAATAAACGTTAAAGTTAAATAGAAAAAACACTATTGGTCAAATAGCAATGTTTAATTCTGATTCAGTTTCAGGAAGGGGACAAAGCAACTGTGAATACAATGATAATTATAATTAAAAAATAAATAGAAAATAATGGCAATTACAATGTGTTACAAAATAGGCAGAACATTTTTAAAAATCTTTTATTTTGTTTTTTGTTTAGTTTTTTTGTAGTAAATTTGTATGTTCATACTTTTCAAATATAATTTTGCGTAGCTCAACCTGGAAAAGAATTTCTGTTGCTTTGTCAACACAATGTTGGACCACAGCGAGTAAATAGTTCATACAAAAAAATGTCAACTTTAAAAAAATCACATTAAGAATAATTTCAACTTTATCTTGATGACTGCTGACTGTCCATTTTTTTTGTCACACATGCATCTTTTATGTATGACCTTGATTTTTACAATTGGTTTAACACTTTTAAACATACAGTATACAGTGCCAACAATGATCCTTTATCCAACTAATAACATTAAAATTATCATGTTTAACAATTTGTCTGATACACACACACGTTCTCTAATGAAAACAGTTGATTATACAATACGTAAACCCGTGCCATGATGGGTTATAAATGTAAAACAATATAAAAACATACTAACTTTCAAATGGCAGAAAAATGCCATGACACACAGCTCATATAAAGTATTTTGAAAGCCCTCAAAAGAGGGTAAACCAACAGAGGGAAAGTGAGGCTTTGTACATTTCACAGTGCTGAAGGATGTCAGAGAGACAATGAATGTCAGTGCTCTCCCAGCTTTATGTTGTGGAAAAGGCCTACTGGCAATGCCTTCATACTTTGGGCTTTTTCTCATTTACTCTATGACGACATGTGTCTTTTAGCTCTACACCTTAACCACTCTCATTTTACATTGTAATCATTGTGTATTTAAGAAAATGTTTGTCAGTTTTCTTTATCTTGCATTATCATCAATTCCCAGAAGATGACCACAACTAAGAAATGCATCATGCTAACAATTAGTGGGTCTCAAGCAAGAAATACTTGTATGAATAAATATAGTTACTTATAGTATTTAATTTAAATAAAATTGCACAAAATCATCAATCTTTACCTGAATAAATGTAAACAAACTAAATTATGTAAGATTAATATTTAGTTATTTAATTAATAATATTATCAATTACCAAAAATGTCCAATGTAATCATCTTCAGTTTCCCAAGGTTGGCTCAAACTCATCAAACCACTGCTGCTTGAAAATAGCTATAAATACTTTTAAATGACCCCAAGTTTACTGGGTTTGGATCATACCACATTCCTTTGCAATCTTGTGAATTTAAATTTTCTCATAAATTGACCACAGCGTTATAAGGTTAGATCAACCTCACCTCACCATTGACACCACTCATGGCTTCCCCCATTATAATCTCAGAATATCTGGCTGTTCTTATAAATAGATCACACATTGCTTGTTTGGATTAACATCAACTTCCAACAGATATCACTTACAAATTTATGATTTATAATATGAGAATGTCAGAGCTATTCTTGTGTGTGTGTATAAAACAGTGTATATGTGTATATATATATATATATATATATATATATATATATATATATATACACACACACACACACACATATACATATATATACACGTGTATATATATATACATATGACTTTTCTCAGAAACTGAAAGTTTTCCTTTTAATATTCCCACCTTGCCTCTATTATTTATTTACTTTACCTACCCAATATTTCATAATATAAATTATACTTGCAAGAGTCAGAAAAACAAGGTTCAGTGAAAGAACGCACAAACGTGACTTGCTACAGCTCTTTCAATGACAGTCCCATGTAAAATTTTCATACAAATAAAAGGGAAACTGCTCCAGCACCTCTTTACACCCTATATGTGATTTGACCTCAGTAACTTATTTCTGAGTTTAGTTTACAAAATACTGTTTTGTAAATCTTATTCACACTATGCTTCAAAATGAAAGTTTATATGACTTGTGATCGACATGTCATTAGCCAATACACAACTAGTTTCGCAGTCAGACTCGCCCCTCCTTGTCACATTCAAATGTTTGTTAACCAAAAGCTGAAAACAGTAAACTCAAACCTTCAAACGGGGCTCCAACTTGTATACCGTCTATCAAAAACACACTTATCCCAATCCCCAGTTTGATTTAACTGGTCATTCTTGGGCAATGTGTTTATGTAAATAACCAGTGCTAAATGTTTTCTATTGCTTTCCATTGTATTACTAACAAAAATCTTAGAAAAACAGGTGCTTTCAACTTTTTCAACTCAGAAAGTGAGCTCATAGTTGGATTTGACCTTTCCCTCAAAAATGAAATGCAATAATGAACCCGCACAGCCATGATATAACCCTGGCCGTTGGTCACATATTCTGTAGCATAAAATTGTCTTTCTTTTGGCTAATATTACCAGACAATGCAGATGCAGACAAATTGCTCGTCACTGGCAATATGCTATCTGAAGCCATATCAGTATTTGAGTCGTGAAGTTTGTGTTGGAGTCTGTTGGTAATTCGTGGGATATTATTGGCTAGAGCCAAACAAGTCTATAAGTAATCATTATACCGTTTAGGAGCAGTGTATCCTATGGGGGAGTGACCCTGTTTAGCTTGAACCTTTACTTTTAGAACTGTGTAAACTTAACACACACAAAAAAAGCTACAGAATGAGAAAAATCCCAAAAGCATAATAGGGGTGCTTTAAACAAAAGGTGCTATGTAATGGAAGGAAATTCAAATTAACTGTATATATAAATAAATATATATGTTTTTTAAGCTGAGTTGGCATTAAAAATAAGCCAATAATAACCTTACAGAAAAACCTAATTTTAAGGCAAGAATACAAAAATATTCTTGCATGAAACTTTTTGTTTCCATTGTCATACTTAACATGTGGACAAGTTGCAGTAAAACCTCAGACAATACAGCGATCTGCAGACAATTTGCAGCACTCACAATGTGCAGAAGTGTATGTTAATGTATGAAAATCCCCAGTCAAATTTTGGGAACTCCTTTATGAATGTACACCAATAAAAAAAACCAAACAAAAAACAATTTAATCATTAAATACAAAATACTCCAGCCAGTGATTTGTGCTATAGTTTCAAATGCTGGTCTGTAGAGTCAATGCCTGTGTACTGTTGCATTCTTCATACTCATAATAGTGTTCACATTTCGAGAGTGTTCCTACGTACACCTTAACACTGTACTCAAAGAATTTCAGCAGCAGGACACTTCAGAGCAACTGATACACAAAAAACACCATAACACACACAAAGAAGTTGGTGAAAACTGAGTCGAGCTACAGCAAAGAGAGAAAGAGGCTGGAATGGAAGTTTGACTCAGTTGTTCTCGAACAGAGAAAGCAGATCATCACTGCTGTTGTTGGGAAGGTCCGGAGGGCCCAGATAGGACAGCAGCTCATCTGGGTTGGTCAGCTCAGGAAGAAGCTTGATGACAGATAATTAAGGAAAAAAATAGACACTTAAAATGTTTTGAAAATTAAATAAACACTAAAAGTTTGAGATACAGCAATCTTATTAAAACTGTATTCAAATCTTTATATACACAAACAAGAACCAAACTTCTTGTTTACCCCACTCTTTCTGTGGATCATGTTCATATTTCTGTTCCTTTATGGGAAATGTTTTGCTACACTATGTTTATACGTTTTTATGATTTCTTTACTATTCTTTTTTTTTCTTTTTTCTTTTTAAACTGAAAATTTAGTACGACATCAACAGGCCTCTACTCACATCTAGCGCATGATCTGTCCCCTCTCCTACAGGCAGTCCCGGGCCGCTCAGACCAAAGGTGCCTTCGCTCTGTCCGAGGGAATTCTGGGTATTGGTGCTCCGCTGTGGCAGAGGGCTGCTAGTGTCACACAGACTCGGGTTACTGTGCACACCTGAGCCATGCTGCTGGAGGATGTTATGAGAGTGGTCAATTTGTCCAGAATGAGCTGTCTGACAAGGAAAAAGAAAATTAAAAAGGAAACAAGAAGGGAATGCTTATTTTACAGTATCACATGGACAACATTATTCACCACAAATAATACTGTGCAAGGACAATTTACTGAGGCCTTTACTTCAGAGGTTGAAGGTAAGACGTTCCTGGCAGCAAAAGGAGGGCAGCTGCTTTGAAAAAACGAAGCAGCTGCGTGTGACAGGATTTGTTTTAGTGGCCGGTGACTGTAAGTGTGAGCAAACATGTTGTTGATGACAGCCAAGCGCAGAGAAGCATGATTTTAAGCTGGATGCCAAATGAGTCAAACCAAAACAAATAACTAACCAATAGAAGGCAAACACTCTTATAGCTAATTAATAACTTTTAAAATATTAAGGGGAAACTTTACATTTTGTCTATTTTGCCAAGCACTTTCATGACCATGAAAGGTGTGCATTATTTTGAAGTCTAAAATCAGAAAACTGCTCTCCAAAAATAAAGAACATTAAAATTTTACAAAACACTCTTTTTTTTCTCACTTTTAATGAAGCAGTGAGAGAGCATTGTGTTACCCAGGAGCTCTAAGAGACCATAAAAGACTTACCTTGTGCATTTCTAGCTTTATATACTTAAATTTACCATAACAGTTCTGCTTACTTAACAGTTCATAATAATCCTCATTTATCTTATATTGGGGCTTGGTGCAGACCTCAGTTCATCCTCTATGTGAAAAAAAGCCATTTTAGCCCATTAAGGCCATGCTCCCTTTAAGCCCACATTATTTCTGATGGGCTTTGTTAACAGAAGCTTTGAAAAACAAGTGGGTGGGGCTTCTGTGCTCACTGCCAGACGGTGTGGGTGAGAAAAAACAGTGCACAATATCCACTCAGTAACATCCTATTATAGCACTCATTGGTTAGGTTAGCTGTTTACTCTGTTCATAATCTAAATCAGGAGTGTCAAACATAAGGCCCAGGGTCAGAACTGGCCCGACAAAGACTCAAATCTCCCCCACTGAACAGCTTTAGAAAATCTAAAGGAGGGATACTTTTAACTGTATTTTTATATCTTATATAGCTTTTCCTGTCCCCCCATGGACATTAAGGTTGGGCGACATGTAAAATTTTTCCAATCGTCAATCCAGTAAATGACGACAGGCGATATATTTGCGCAAGTGACTTTTTGACAGGCAGAGCAATGTAATCATGCACGGACTGATTTGCACATTTAGAATTTATACGTTTTGTTTGGAGGGAATATTTGAACCTTGTTTTGTTGTTTGTTTCAGTATTAATATAGCTACTTTTTGGATTATTCATTTATTTATTTATTTCAGATGCGCCAAATCACACATAAGACTTAACATTACGTTGAAGATTTAAATGTTTTTTAAAAAGTTTGGATTTAAGAGCAGGAATCTCTCTGAGATAGAGGGTTTTAGTCGAGAAAACATAACAGACAAAATAATTTGAAACAAGAAGTCAGACTTCCAGTAGCTTCTAGTAGCTAGCCCTAAGATAAACTACTATGTGTGCTTCTTCAAGTAATGGACTGCATCAATTAGGGTTACATAAACAACAGTACAGTATATAAGAAGCCTTTGACTGTGGTGCATTTATTCTGGTTTATCGCTGAAGTCTACTTGGCCGTCAAAGGAAAAGACCTGAGGAAACTGACCCTAATTCTCATTGCTGTGGCCATAAGGTCCCTTTTTTTCCTGCCCGTTTATTTACATATATATTAATTGGGTATTAAAGATATCCAACCTGCTCAGACTGATAAGGGAGTGGAGGTGGTGGTCCAGAAGGTGCATACTCTCCTAGTATTGGGGTCCCAGGAGTATTGGGGAAATCTGTAAATCCTGGCTGGTTGGAGAATCCCTGATTCCCTACAACAAAAATAATAGCAAACATTGTTTCCATTGAGCAAATAAAAACAGGCCAGCAGAGACTTTTTTTTTTCCTGTTGCATAATAGTACCCAAGGCAGCAGTGGAGAGAGAAAACTTCCTGCTGAAGAGTCAAAGAGCATATCTTTATTGCAGTGCTTGTAATATTACTTCCCACATAGCAAAATTGGTATGGCCCAGATCTGCTCCACACAATGTGCTTACACATGGCCCACATATCGCAAAGAATGACGGCCCTTTGGCAAACCAGATCTGGGCCACCAAAGGTGGCCCATACATGGGCCAGCACAAGGCCAGCTGCAGACACACTGGTGGTCCTTTGCTGGCCCATGTGTGGATTACCTCTGGCAAACCTGGTCTGGGCCACCAAAGGGCCGTCATTCTTTGCGGTAAGTGGGCCATGTGTAAGTTGTGTGCAGCCACGGGCCAGTTGCAGACACACTGCTGGCCCTGTGCTGGCCCAGAACAGTTTCAGCTCTGGCCCAGAACAGTTTCAGCTCTGGCCCCAGATGTCAGCCTAATGTGTACCTTAATTAAGTCATGTAATAACAACATGTGCATAATAGTGCAAAAGTAACATGACAAAACTCTGTTCAGACAGTGAATGGACTGATTCTTATATAGCGGTTTTCAACTCTCCCAGATTACTTAAAGTGTTCTATACAACATGCCATATTCACCCAATCACACACTTTCTCTTAACTGAGTGCTTCCTAACTACATTCATACACATTCACACTCTTGACATGCAGACTGGAGGAGCCAGGGATCGAACCACTAACCTTCCGATCAATAGGTGACCTGCTCTACCTCCTGAGCTACAGCCACCCAGTGGTAAACATGAGTAAACCATCACTAGGTTTTGGATAAAGTGTACACTCACAAACCTGTCTAACCTGCATTTGAAACGTTGGCTACCATAGCAGTATAGTATTGCAACATGGCATTTGGGTCTTCTGACTAAAATAGGAAAATAGGAACATAAATAGTGCATCATTGCCAGACCTGGCCCACATCTGGTTGACATACACTCTGCCATGACACCAGTCAGTCAGAAGTGCCAGCTTGATGCCAGATCCCGGCCAGACCTGTTTTCTATGGGCCTGGGCCACATAAACCAAACCACAATCGAGCCAGATGTGGCATGACATCACATAGACAGTGCCATCTATGCCAGGCCTGGCCCATATCTGGATGACATATGTCTTATCATGCCAGAAGTCAGCCAGCAGTGCCGGCTTGATACCAGATCCGGGCCAGACCTGCTTGCTATGTGGGTTAGGTCACCTCACATCTATCTTCTATGCTTGTCTACAGTTTGTGCAATGATGCGGTGCACAATATATATCATGAGTTACAAGTGGGGATAGCATGGAAACCATGGAAACTTCATTTTCTGGACATTTCTGACCAAGCAAACAGTCCTCTTTAAAATGGTATCAATTAAAGAAAAAAAAGCTGTCAAAGAAAGTTGCACAGAAAAAGTAGATCCAGCAATACATTTGTCAGGCTTTTAAATCCATCTGATTAGAATCAGTGGTTTCACATCAGATCAGGGTTCTTGAACCATTTTATAAATCAAAATTACGTTTTTCTTAGGACCTATTTAAAATCTCAACCAAAAAAAATCTTGACATGAAATGGCTATTTAAGCCAGCTTTTTTGGTATACAGCTCTTTAGCAGTGTAATCCCTATAATAATCCCTTAAACCACAGGGTAGGGATTATTGGTATGATAATGGACTGGTGTGGTAAAGTGAATCTCTCTGAATTTGGGAAAGCGTTTCACATCAAGTAATTTTGTGTTTTTACATCAGTAAAAATAAATGAAGACATAAGCTGCTACCTTAACTCATTTGACTTAACAGAGTACTAAACAGACCTTATTTGATTGAGGGAGCATATTAGTTATTGTTATTTTTATTTTTAATACATAGTTACAGTCATGGTATGTACAGTATGTAGGGCTTTTGTACTGAGCACTCAAAGCACTTATTTAAACATGTATCTGGGCAACATGGGTTCAGTATCTTATTCAAGTATAGGTTGACATGTAGGTGGGAGTATCCAGGGATCAATCCACACTTTCTAACAGTGTTGCATCAGTTAATTGAAGTTTGTGGGCATGTCTTTATGCACAGTTTTTTTAAGGTCTCAACTTTGGTCTTGTTGTCCACAGGACATTGTTCCAGAAGTCTCATGGTTTGTTCAAATGCAAATTTGGAAAGTCAAGTAGTGTTGCCATGCTCTTTTTAGTGAGAAGAGGCTTTCTGTACTTGTTCAGTGTTTTTCTAATCTGATTGTCATAAACGTTAACATGCTAACTCTGCTCTGTAGCATCTAAGACGTAGCTCTTGGGTATGCTGCCATTTCTCTGAGCATTGTATGACCTTGACGTTTGGGGGAAATTTGTTGGAACGATCACTCCTGGAAAGATGGCAAACTGTCTGTTTTCTACTGGGGAAAAGTGCTTCCACTGTAAAATTAAGAAATCTTCAAATTGTCTGGAAATGGCCTTTTAACCCTTCCGAGATTGATAGATAGCAACAATTGCTACCTTAAAATCATTGCTGGCTGATATCTTTCCTCCTTGGTATCGTGATAATAGATAACTGTCACAATTTGTAGATGATACAGACTATGTGAAGACTAATGAGTGAGGACCAAGAATGCCGATACCATAGGTAGGCAGAAAACGAGCCATTTATTAAGGCTGGAAAAATGTAAAAAAGCATAACACAAATCTAATGAGGAAACCGTGAAACTAAGATCAAACATGCAGGCAGCCGCCAGTGCTACTCCTCAGCCTCCTAGTAATCTGAGAAAGTAATTTCATTTCATGGTGCAGGTATTCATTGCCACTCGCGCAATTAAATTCCTTGTGTGCGAATTCAACATCCTGCGTGAATAGAACTCAGCAGCCACACGCACAAAGAAGCCTTTGCACACGTGAGTCTGCTTTGTGTGTATGGGTGCAGCTTCCCACTCTTGTGGGTAGCTTTTGCGCTAATAGCTAAATCCTGCTCGCTCAAATCAGCTGACTTTTGACTGTCTGGATGCGGAGCCCAAAGGAAGAGGGGTCCTAAAGTGACTGGTCACTTTAATGGAAGTTATTGCATTAAACAGAATTACACCATGGCAGCAACATAAGTGCTGTTTTAAAATGTATCTGTTTATAATTTGGAAAATAAAGTTTGCCAATAACAACAGTTGTTGTTTGCTGTGCAGCAGTGGAAAAACTGACAACCAGTGTTGGTCAAGCTACTTAAAAATCTTAATTAGATACTAATTACGGATTACTTCTCCAAGAAAGTAATCCCATTACTTTACTGATTACTTTTTTAAAGTAATTAGTTACTTTATTAATTAGTTGCTTTTTAAAAACATGATACACAACCTGAATACATAATAAAGCAATAGACCTTTCAGTCAATTCTATTTTTTCTGCATAATCCATCATATAAAATTGAATCAAATCAATGTAAAAATTGTTTTATTAGTTTTAATCTTTTAACTTTATGCACATTGAATCAAGCAAAAAATAAATTATATGCAACATTCTCTGATTGGAAGAAATTTGTTTAACATTTAAACTTATTTTCTGCATATTCCAGCACATAAAATAAAATAATGTTTTGTGTTTACACTCACTCTTTCAAATAGATGCAAGTAAAACACAGCAAAAAATAAATAAAATCAAAGATTCAGTGGCACTAAGTCCTGTCGCTTTTAAATCTATTTTCACCTGTTTAGCAGAAGTGGGGTCGGTGGAGGTTTGCCCGGTGTTGCAGTGAGGGGATCCGGGGTTTTTCTGTGAATTCCCACGGCAGTGTGCTAGGTGCTTGCTCAGATTTGAAGTTTAATTTTTTGCGGTAGAAACAAGTTTTCCTCCCACGCAGAGTGTACAGCGGACGCTAATGTTTTTGTCATTTTTTACGGAATAAAACTCAAAGTAATGTCAGTACTTCTAAGCTTTAAATGCTGCATGGTCATACTCTCTTCCGCACTCCATATTACCCATTGGTGATCAACACACGTCTGTTGCTGCCACGGACGCCGCACGTTCATACGTCATTGTCATGAGACACTCTCACAAACAAAATCACGTTCTAGTAATGCAGTAACAGTAATCGAATTACTTTTTTTGCAAAAGTAATCCCTTACTTGTTACTTGAAAAAAGTAATCGGACAACTCGACAATCGACAACTGTCACTGGTTTACTTTAATGCTGAAGAAATCTTAAAAACCATAATAGTAAGGGACATTTTGAAGCACTCCAATCCAGTCGTGTATGCAGTTACATACGTTTCCTGCAGAGTGAGCAACTTTTTGATGGCAGGTTCATATGTCTCTATTGTGGTCAAAGTTATAATTGTTAGATCCCAATGCACACTTGCTTTCCCGATCCTTGTTATGAGTTTATTTGTTATTTTAAATTTGGAAAATTATTTTAAAACTTTGTACAACAGATTGATGGGACAGTATTTCAGAGGTTTGAGGCTTCATTATATAGGATTCATTATTTGCTGTTACTTGCAGATTATGTTTTTTCTCACATGCAACTTTTGAGAGAAAAATAATTCCACAGACTATGGAACAAGAAATACAGAAAAAGATGACAGATTCTAACATACAAATATGACCACAGGATACAAAAAAAATAGGAAAGGTAACTAAACCAAAATTACATCTATCCATCTTATAGACCAATCTCCAACCTTATTTTTATCTCAAAATTTTATTAACAAGAGTAGTTATAAAACCTAGTTGTAAGACATTTGTTATATTAAAAATGCTTATTTGTATATTCATGTAGATTAATTATTTTTTACATTTTGATCTTGGAGGTTAGGGAGGTTAGGGAATGTGAATAAAATGGAATCAGACTTAAAAAACTGTAACAAACAAATCTCACTATATTTTATGTATGTTAATTATAACCGCCTCTCCTCAAATTATAACAACAACCAAAAAAAAGTCCTCTTTCATACCTGGCCGACTGTACTCTGGGGTGTTCCTGCCTCCTGCATTCAGACTTTGGTAGGGGGATGATGCTGGGCCCAGAGCAGCAATCATTTCCATCACATTTGGTAAGACCATGTGACTTGGACTGACTGTGCGACAGCGTTTGAGGACTGGTCCATCAGGCTCCTCTTTTATGTGAAGGTCAGGTTTAACAGGCACCGGCCTCCAACCACATACTGGGTCTATAGTGATCTCCTCATAGTCTGAACTGAGGAAGGGAGGGAGGGGTGAGACATGAAAATTGAGGACATTAAATAACAAAAATAAATAAATAAATCGTGGAGCTTTTATCAAATTCTGTCCATTTCTAATATCATGTGTCCATAATTCATTAAATGCAGTTTTTCTTATATAGCACCAGTTCCCAGCAACAGTCATTTTAAGGCATTTTATATTATGATGAGCTTCCAATATTAAAGAGAGAACCCAAACAATCTGATGATTCCCAATTAACAACACTGGAGTGATGAATGGAAACTAATGCTCCTGTAGTTATGTTTTAGATCCATCACTTGTTGTCCTCCACTTGTTCTGTTTCCTCATGTTTTTTTTTAAGGACACACCACAATGCATGTTAAGAAATGCCAATAGTAGCTATTTCTGCTAATAGCGCTTTTGGAATCCTATTGTTGGTGAAAAAAAACTATTTTATGTCTGTCAAACTATGTTATCTTTGGCATTTCTCATAAATTCAACTAAAATGGGAACTAATTAAGTGTGTTTGCAATGGTCTGCTATTAAAGTACCTAAAAATACTATTTAAAACTGGTTCTTGGCTTAGTTTTCTGTTATGTGTAGCGACAAGACTAGTTCATTTCTTGAGTTGGGTGCCTTGTTTACGCTTGAATAATTCAAAAGGTCAGAGCTAAGTTGTTCACCAAACAAAAAATAGTCCTCTGAAAATGGTCAGGTACACACTGGGCAAAAAGTAAGTGAAAAAGCTAAACTTTAAAAGACCTCCTGAAAGACTAGAGAATTATTGCTCAAAAATAATTGGAAGCAAAATATAAAGAAATAAAAGGTGACTCAACATTTTTGTTGTGTGTGTGTGTGTGTGTATAGCATTATTGTGAACCTTGTTCTTTTTAACCACAAAAATGTAGTGAATTGAAAATCGGCAAGCTCTTTAGATAAGATGGCAGTTTATCATTTTTCAGGATTATGGCAAATAAAGAATTACTGAAAACTTTGTTTTTGTTAAAAATGACAGCACTACAGTAGTGAGTATATCAATTAAATTCAATGTAATTTTACTTGTATATATCAACAGTAGTCGCCTCAGGTACTTTATATTGTAAAGACTGTAGAGACATACAGAGAAAGCACCAACAATCAAACTACCACCTTGGAGGAAGCACTTGGTGACAGTGGGAAGGAAAAACTCCCTTTTAACAGGAAGAAACCTCTGGCAGAACCAGGCTTGGGGAGTAGCAAGCATCTGCCATGATGGCTTGGGGGTGAGTATCATGACCCTGTGGTATGGAAATACCACTGGGTTGTGAATTTCCTGAATTGACCCTCCTTTTCTGTGTTCTCAGCCAGCTGCATCTACCATTTTCTGTATACTAATGCAGCTCTCTTACATTTATTACAATTTAAGAGATTTCACTTATTTTGAGATTCTATAGCTGTTATGTAACTAGTTACAGTAACAACACTTACTTTTGGATATAGACAAGAATCCCAAGCATATACTGGTCAACCTCCAGTCCTTCTAGCAAAGCTGTTTTACTGTGAACAAGAGGGGCAAACAGCTGGTGAAAACTTTATACCGATTACTGATTATGAAAAAAGGGCAACAAGTCATTGTTAATGCACTTACTTGCAAACGGGGCATCGCCAGGTCCCTCTTTCACAATTTAGCTGCAAATAGGACTCCAGATCAAAACACTATAAAAAAGATCAAAGATTTCCACGTTGAAAGAACTCCACTGAATTTATCTGGAGGTGTAAGTAATAAGTAGGGATGGGTACTGGTATCCGGTGCCATTATGGCAGGAAAAGTTCTGACATAAACGGTAGTAACCAGACCAAAAAGCAGCGCACATTTCGGTGCTTTATTTCGGTGCTTTTTTTTCTGAGATGTCATGCACTTTGGATTCTAGCCAATCATTTTACCTTTCCAAGGATAGTAGGCGGGCCCAGGTACGTACGTTCTTTTAGAGCAGAGCTACAGATTAAAAATGCCCAAGGCAAAGCGGTCAGAAGTCTGGCTGTACTTCACAGCAAAAGATGCAAACAGCAGCCTGCAACAAGTGCTACTGTGCAAAGGAGGTAACACCTCCAATCTGATGAAACACCTGGCGACGCATAGCGTTTTTTTAAAAGCCGAGAAATGCACAGTATTTGATAGCTTGCTGCAAGACCTCACACCGAGCACATCTACTGCGGGTGTGGTGCCTGTTATCGGACCCGGAGTTAGCAACATCCCCCAAGAACCCAAAGAGGAGAGTCCTGGCCCCTAGCCCTGCCAGTGTAGCAGAAATGACAACGGATGATGATGGCAGCAGCAGCCGTTCTTCTCTGGGTGAGTAGCTTAATGTTGTTCGTGTGTAATTTACATTGAGTACGCTAACCACGTTATTACATTAATGCATGTAAGGTGAATTAGCAAACACCGTCGTAGTTACATGTGGCTGTCTTCTTGTTTGATGGCAGATACTCCCTTCACCCTGGCCAAAAAGGCTAAAATGACCAAAGAAAAAGTGGAAAACAGCTAAACATGAGAGGTTTTTGGACAAAGTTTATGTTTTTTCCATTGTTTAAGCACTGCTTCCAGCCAAGAGTGATACCATATATGCCCTATAGCTGCAGAAAAGGCTAACATTGTTATTTTTTTTACTTAAAAACAGCTAAACATGAGAGGTTTTTGGACAAAGTTTGTGTTTTTTCCATTGTTTAAGCACTGCTTCCAGCCAAGAGTGATACCATATATGCCCTATAGCTGCAGAAAAGGCTAACATTGTTATCTTTTTACAGAAAAACAGCTAAACATGAGAGGTTTTAGGACAGAGTTTGTGTTTTCCATTCTTTAAGCACCGGTTCGAGAACCGTTTAAGCACCAGCACCGTTTCAAAAGTACCGGTTTGGCACCGGTATCTGATAAAACCTAAACGATACCCAGCCCTAGTAATAAGTGCACACATGACCTTACCTGTATGTGCCTGCAGTCATGGCCTCTGGCTGGCAGCTGGATTCGTTTGAATGTGATGGGGCATTTGAGAGAAACTTTAATAGCTGTCTGCTCCACTCCATCCTCCCCATTCAGACCAGGGGTTCCAGGAATGGTGCCACTGCTGAAGTTTCTTTTTACTGAAACAAAATGACCATAAAAAAGAAAAAGATGACTACCCGAGTGCTCCTAGAACTCCTTTGAGGAGAAAACTCTACAGCCGAAATAGACAGAGATTTTTCTGTATCAATGCTGGTGCGAAGACTGTTTGTGCTGTATTGATCCCCTTGCAAAGTTTCTTTCAATAAATCCCAAAATCAGTTTGCTTTCAATGGTCAATTTTATTTTTCACAACTGGAAGTCTACAAAGTTAGCTCCTTCATTCTTCATTCTGTATTCTCTGAAGCTTAGAAGGTAGAATGGGTCATTTAATAATTGAATGCTTTGTGGTTCGATCCCTGACTATGCTAGTTTGCATGCCAAATATCCTTGGGGAAGCTGCTAATCCCAAAGCTGCTATTTGATGCATCCACCAGAGTATGAATGTTAGACAGAAAGCACTTAGATAGAAAAAAGTGCTTGTATGAATGGTTGAATGAGACATGTTGTACAAAGTGCTTTGAGTACTCAGTAGTACTATACAAGTACCAGTCCATTTGCCAGTTGCTACTTTTCACCAATACTGAATACAATAAGGAATTCAGTTCGTCCTCTATAGTGTCCAATGATTAGCATTATCATATCTCTAGACTATAAATGTTTATTGTCTCTCCGCTTTTCAAATCTATTTCCTCACCTATCCTGCATACTTTTAAAAAACCAAGATGGCTATGGTAAAACTGGGGTGGCTGTAGCTCAGGCGGTAGAGCAGGTCATCTACTGATCGGAAGGTTGGTCTACGTGCCAAATATCCTTGGGCAAGATACTAACCCCATGTTGGATACTACAATGGATACTAACCCCACCAACATGGGGTTAGTATCCATTGTAGTATCTACACTAAGATGCATCCATCGTAGTGTGAATGTGTATGAATGTTAGATAGGCATCAACAGCTTAGAAAAAGTGCTTGTGTGATTGGGTGAATGAATTAGTTGTATAAAGCACTTTGAGTGCTCAGATAGGGTAGAAAAGCGCTATATAAGAACCAGTCCATTTACCAGAACTGTTCAACTCGAGGCTTAGTCACAGAACCTTGCTAATCAATATGCGACCTCACAGCCAGTGACGCATAAAATACAAATACACATACACACTATACCAAGTTGTACAGGGCTTTCTAAATCACTGAATGGACGCACAGCGTGGCAAAGTGTTAAGTGGAAACCAGTGGGCCCTGCTATAACTGATGAGGTTGATAACTCACTCTTTGTAATGCAGTGCTCAGCCGGAAGCAGTCTCTTCTTCATCAGACCCTGCAGAACAGACCTGACAGATGGCCGGTGCACCAACTGTAGCACAAACAGGTGGGACTGGGGACAAAGAGACATAAGGGGCAAACAGGAGTACAAAATGAGGTTAATTCATTAGTTCAGTGTAACGTACTGTAATAAATTTTCTGCATTTCTGTGACTGAGTCAGGAAACAGTCACATCGAGCAACTTACACAGCAGCATGCTGTCACTGTGATCTGTACAGTGTTGCGCCCTGGCTGACACACTTGCTTTAGATACAAGGGCTTGTGGGAGGTTTTGTTGTCACCTCTTTCAATGGACAGAGGAGTTGCATTAACACTGACCTGATGAAAATGAAGAAGAGAGAAGAAGAGAAAACGTCAACAAAATCCTGGCAAATTGTGTTTAAGATCCCTTCTAAAGGTGGTAATTAAAGTTAAAATGTGGGGACAGTTACCTCTTCAAAATGTTATCTCAAGAACTGTTTATAATTAGTCACAGGAAACCAAAACCAATAAATACAAAACATATCCAGCTATCTCAGCTATCTCTAGTATAGACCACTGAGTTTTAGACCATCAGTGTGATGACATTTTTTAATTCAAACTTTTTTCCCCTTTCATATCTATTCAAATGCCTCTTTAAGGGTTCAGACTTGGCTTTAGGTTTAAAGTAACAATTCGAATTATGGTCAGAGTTTAGTGCTTAGTCCAATTGTTAAACCTAGGAATAGCAGACATATGAATGCACTGATAATAAATGTCCATACAAAAAGCCAAACAAACATACCTGTGTGTATATTGACGTCCACAAATATATAACAGATATGGATGCTTACTTGCACAGAGGCAGGCCAGTTAGTGTTCATTTGTCTGTCTTCGTGGTGGTAACACTTAAACTGCAGCTCTAAATCTGGCCTGTGGAGGGAGACACAAAACAGCTGTCAGGGGAAAAGACTGGGTGGGGTTATCAGACATTCTTCATTTGTTTTCTTTCCGCTGTTTTAAATTGCTCAGGAGAGAGCAATTTATTTTCATATCACACCACAGTCAAGCACAGTGTCCCTCAAATATTTTCAAAAAGAACCTATAACATTTTTTATTTTTTTCTGTCATATCCTGGTCCAATGGTGGATGATGATATTAAACGTGGTCAGTGTATGCACAAGTAATCTATGTAAGCCAAAGCTCAGGCTTCAAACTGTTCCAAACACTGTTTCTCACTTTGTTCTGCTCTCGTCATGTGACTGCAGTGTCAGTCTTTATACCTCATCATTAGTGTTTTGTAGACAGAGTCTCGCAGATGGAAGGCATGGTTGCTGACAGCCAGGTTGTGCTCCAATCTGAAAGGCTCCAATACTACACCATCTCGTACAGGGAAAGTCAGACGCAGGTCGTCACTGGGGTTACCTTGAATGGAAAGTTGCAGTTTCTGATGCATCAGTGAATTCAAGGTCTATCTGGTGCCTTGACAGACAACTGAGGCAAGAGGTTGTGATCCATTTGAAGATTTTTTCAAGTAAAACAGACACTTTTGTTTATGCCTAATTTTATCCTGAAAGGAGCCTGAAAGAAAACAAAAGTAACTGTACCTTTTTAGATGAATACTAAAAACCTCTGACCTGTACGTGTTCTCATTTACATTTTTTTGTGATCAGTTGTTCTTTTGTGGATACAATGTTTATGACTCAATCAATTTTGAATTAAACATTTTGATGTTTGTTTGTTTTCTCAATTGTTAATTATTCTTCTACTCTGTTATTAACACTGTGAGAGCTGAGGTAGAGGCAAGTTTTCAGTGCCATTCATCACAAGATTAAGGAAATGCTACAGAGCCTAAATTCAAGTAATTTGTTATTTCCAGTCAAACTTCATCTATATATCATCTTTAGTAGTGTACTTACTCTGTGGCAGCTGAGTCTCACCTGTAAGGGGCTGCTGGGTGTTGATGTTGGCTTTGGTTTCTGTTGTAAGGTAGGGGGGTTTGGTTTCCTGGCCTGGAGAAAGGTAGGGAGGTATGGAGGTCCCCGGTGTCATTGGAGGGGTAGGATTCCCTCCCATTGGCGAGGTGGGATACCCAGGAAGCACCCCACCCCGAACTGGCTGAGAGACGAAGATGAGGAATATTTAGAGCATCAAACCTAACTAAAAAATAAAAACTATATTTATGTATATATAGTGCGTGGATGCATTTGGAAAGTATTTTCTTGTTCCACATTTTGTCACGTTACAACCTTATTACTAAATGGATTAAATTGATTTTTCACCTCTCTACATGCACAACCCTATGTAATTTAAGCACATGTTGTTCTTTAATTTAAGTACTTTAACTTAAGTGCATTAGAAAAGTTCAAAAAGCATCCAGGACAGAAATAACTGCATTACACATCAGAACAGACCTTCGGCTCTTTGTAAGTACCTGTACAGACAGCATGCTAACGCTAAGCTAGTCAAGAACCCTGAGTAATATTAAAGCTGACTGAATTCTAACCTCAGCAGCCAGACGCTGAATTTCAACAGGCAACAAAAGCAGTGATGAGCAGTCAGGCTGCAGCCTGAATACCTTTCTACCTGTTCATGTTTCTACAGTAGAATCACTGCGGTGATTGCTTTGAAGTCTCTTTGTACTGGTTTTCTTCTTTACTTTAGCTTGTGTAAATACTGAGAGAAAAATCATGTGTGTCCTCATTAGGATAGGGATTTGTGTTAGTGTGTGGGACTGTAGCCTATAGATTCATATTGTTAAATGGTAATTATGAGACAGTGATTTTCAGATAATTTTACAGAGAACCATGAAAGTAATGTAACGAGTAGTGTCACAAATTACTTTCTTCAGTGTGTAATTAAGTAACTACTGCATTACTTAAAAAAAATTCTCTTTGTAATATGTGTGATAAATTTTTGGATTAACGACCCCAACATCGATCATAACAAACGGGCAACACCTCCATCAGGCACATAAATTTGACAGTATGCAAATAATTGCACGACTGTAATGACTTTCATATGTTGTTCTTAAATCAGAGTTGGTGAGAACCGAATACGAACTGACAAGGAATCAAATCTAAAAGTGATATCGATAATGGAATTAAAACTACTAAATTCTTATCAAATTATATGATGCCCCATGATGAGCATTAGATACTGTAAGCAGTAGAAAACTAGCTTCTGCTTTACAATCCTCACACAGTCCTGCAACCAAACATCACAACTTCAAAGTAGAATGAATCAAAAACAGCATGAATTAAATTCAAACATTAAAAAATACTTAAACTTCTAATTTTGAGATATTAAAATCTTCATAAAATATAGGAAGCCATAGAATTTTAGTATAACAAAACTAAGAGAAACGGAGCTTAGGTCTTCAGTGTTGACAGCATGGGGTGAGTGCATGGAGGACTTACCCCGTTCACTGCAGCCTGTGTGAAGGCATTGTATCCTCCTGGTCCTCCACTTGCCATGCTGCCCTGACCATTGAAAGGCTCTGACTGAAGACCACAGAAACCAAACATGACATTGAGTGCCCAGGTATGTGGACACAAAGATGTGGAGAAACACATCTGCAATTAATGCAATTCTTTTGTTAAACCCCTTGGATGAAAGGTGAGAGTCTGCACTTCACTCACATTGTAATTATATCGGCCCAAGCACAAAATTGTGAAGGCCCTACTCCATCTACTCTGTGAAACGAATAGAATATTTAAGGCCTAAACATATTCAAAAACTAATTCAATTTTGCACATGCATCAAAACAGGTGAAAATGTCTGTATTTTACTGGTTTTGGGACATGGACAGAGCAAAATAACTCCGTAGTGACTCCTAAAAAATTGCAAAGAAATGAGCCCACATGCTGTGTCTCATGTACATGTATGAAATTTGGCACACATGTAGCATCTGTAGACGCACAAAAAATCCTCTAGGAGTGATACCCTAAACCCAACAGGAAGTCTACCATTTTGAATCGTAGATAACAAATTTTGGCACCACTTTTACCATTTCAATTTAAATGTTTTGCCATGAAGCACGAAACTGCTGTAACTCAAAGACACATTGTCCAACATAACACTGTCTCTCCTAAGCTTCTCGGGGGTCATGAAAGTCCAGAAATGAACAAATTGATATGTCAAATCTCAGCAAAAGTTGGAGTGCCACCTAGTGGGAACAGCAAAAGTCATGTAATATACAGGGTGGGCCATTTATATGGATACACCGTAATAAAATGGGAATGGTTGGTGATATTAAAGTCCTGTTTGTGGCACATTAGTATATGTGAGGGGGTAAACTCCTCAAGATGAGTGGTGACCATGGTGGCCATTTAGAAGTCGGCCATCTTGGATACAACTTTTGTTTTTTCAATAGGAAGAGGGCCATGTGACACATCAAACTTATTGGTAATGTCACAAGAAAAACAATGGTGTGCTTGGTTTCAACGTAACTTTATTCTTTCATGAGTTATTTACAAGTTTCTCTTTGTTCACAGCCACTGACATGTCGAAGAGGTTAACACGTGAGGAGCGGATCTAAATTGTGTTGATATCTGGTGAACGCAGTAACCGGGTCATTGCACCAGATTTCAATGCAAGACACCCTACGAGACCACCCATCTCCCATGCTACAGTTAGCAAACTGCTTGCTAAGTTTCGTGAAACTGGTTCAGTGTTGGATTTGCCAAAATGTGGATGCAAGAAAACTGTCACTAATGAAGAAACATCAGTGGCTGTCCTAGCTTCATTCAGCAAGAGCCCACAGCGTAGCACTCGCCGCATGTCACTGGAGAGTGGCATTAGTCGAACATCCCTTCGGCGGATATTAGCTACTCACAAATGGCACCCTTACAAACTCCAGCTACTGCAGCATCTCAACGAGGATGACCCAGATCGGTGCGCAGAATTTGCAGAATGGGCAGAATGGGTAAAACAAAAATTGGAACAGGACCCTCAGTTCACTGGACGCCTGTGCTGGCATTTCTCCTGCGGTGTTGCTATCAGTGTGTGAAGAGTGGGAGAAGAGGGTTGCATTGACAATCCAACACAATGGGCAGCACATTGAACACATTTTATAAGTGGTCAGAAACTTGTAAATAACTCATGAAAGAATAAAGTTACGTTGAAACCAAGCACACCATTGTTTTTCCATTATGACATTACCAATAAGTTTGATGTGTCACATGGCCCTCTTCCTATTGAAAAAACAAAAGTTGTATCCAAGATGGCCGACTTCTAAATGGCCACCATGGTCACCACCCATCTTGAGGAGTTTGCCCCCTCACATATACTAATGTGCCACAAACAGGACTTTAAAATCACCAACCATTCCCATGTTATTACGGTGTATCCATATAAATGGCCCAACTTGTACTTTGCAATACTGGTTGACCAGATTCACGTCAAATCCAAATAAACATCAGACCTTGTGTGAACACTTTTATTTAATGGCACACCCTGATGTAATGTCTCAAGCTGTAGAAAAAAAGTCTCTTGGAACTATAGCCCAAACCCAACAGGAAGCCAGCCTTTTTAATTTAAAGTGAAATTTTGGCTGCAATTTTTGTATATTTGTTGCCAATTTCAGGCAAATGGAGGCTAATTTTTTAACAAACTCCTTCAAGGGATTTCATCTGCTCAACATGATATTTGGTTAGTGCAGTTAAAGACCGTGGTGATATTAAAGGGCAACGTAAGTGGCAACAGGAAAAACGCACAATCGCGTGAATCTGCTTACCCACAGCACGCAGGAGCTGTAGCTCGGCTCGACCAGGGCCCCCCTGGACATGCGCCAGGGTGTCAGGCCACATCATGGATGCGTGTACCTTCAATTTTGTTTAAAATCCACTTTGGTGTTATATAGAGGCAAAACCAGACTCTAAATAGTTCATCTTTATAACTGAATAAACTTCAGTTAGTTATTTTAACAAAAACAGCCAAGTGATGGTTTCAATTGTCCTCTCATTTCTGTTTTGTAAAAATAAATAAATTGGTACAAGTAGACAGAGCACTCGCCCTAGACTGCAAGACCAGGCTGACCAACCTGTGACTACAAGACCTACAACTTGATGCCCCACACCTGGACTGAAGGACAATGGAATGTCATTAGGACTGGAGAAGTGTAGTCATATGGTAACAAAGAGAAGGAAGGTAGTCAGAACTGAGGGGATCGTACTACCAGAAGGCAAAATTGCAGACACTAAAGACAGCTACAAATATCTGGAAATCCCACAGGCAAATAGACACCACAAAGAGGCTGCTAGGAAAGCTGCAACCACCAACTACTCAGATGGTCAGTCAAATCCTGAGGAGACAGCTGAACGGTATGAACAAGATCTGGGCTAGGGCTGGGCCATATCATACCGTTCACTTTAATACCAGTATAATGTTGGGCAATGATAAGAAAATGAAATATCGCGATAGAATATGGGTAAAACGCGCATGCGCAGTGCCTTTGTTTTCATATGCACATGGCGGAAAAAGCATGGTGGCGACGGAGAATAAGAAGGGTGAAAGCGGATCGTTGAATGAAACGGATGAACCAGAATTGGTTTGTAAAAATGCTGCAACTTAAGTGGTGTGGAACTGGTTTAGCTTTCGTCCGTCAGACAAAAAGTTGTGGAGTTGTAAAGTGTTTTGTCTAGTGTCAATTATATCGTCAGTTATATCGTTATCGCAAATTTTGAAATGTATATTGTGATAAATATTTTTGGTCATATCGCCCTGCTCTAATCTGGGCTATCAACATCTACGTGCTGCCCATGATCAGGTACCCTGTTGGGATAATAAGCTGGGCAAAAGAGGAGATAGAAGCCACTGACATCAAGACGAGAAAGCTCCTGACCATGTATGGAGGGTTTCACCCCGAGTCCAGCATCGTGAGACTGTACACTAAGCGGAAGGAAGGAGACCAGGGCACAGTGAGTGTCAGTACCACAGTCCAGGATAAGACAACAGACATCCACAAGTACATCAGGAAGATGGCTATGACCGACCGCGTGCTCAGTGAGCAGAAACCCAAGAAAGAGGAGCAAGAGAAACCATACCATTCATTGTATGTACCACCGGCTAGCTAGCTAGTGGATCTAAGAGCAGACCACAGCAACCTCCCCGAGCAGGTTTCAGTAACCATTACAATGGCAGACATCCAAGAAAGGGTCTACAGTATGAAGCACTGGACAACACCAGGCCCCAACATGATTCAGCCGACTGCAATCCATGAGCATCTGGCAGTACAAATGAACCACCTGCTAGTTGATGAGAGAGACCCAGAATGGCTAACTGAAAACCAGACAGATCTGATTCCCAAGGACCCCCCCACCCCAGAAGGAACCGACACCATCTAACTACCAGCCTATAACCAATATATAGATAAAGTTGTGCCAGGTGAAATAGTTTCAGCATCTGCTTTTATTCTGTACATTACAAGTTTTATTTTGGAAATTATAAGATAGTCAAATATCCTTAAAAACTATGTTAATCTCAAACATCCCAAAGCTGCTTGGCTCTGTTTAGTGGTCACCTTATAATACTGAGGAGGATTGGGCTGTCCAGCTCCAGGGGAAAACTGTGCTGGGTTGTGTGATCCAGCAGAGTAGTGTCCCATGTGAGGCATCCGACTGGAGAGGTAAGAGGGTGAGGTGGCGCATCTCTGCTGCGAACCAGAGGGGTATTGCAGAGGCTGGTTAGTGTACCCTGACATCCCACCAGAGCCATACTGTGGTCCAGAAAAACCCTGGAAAAAGACAGAGACGGTAAAGTGGAATTAGAGCTGTTTAATCCATCATTTAAATGGGAAAGTATGATATTGCATGAGTTATCAAGTAAGTATCTAATTCTTTCTGCTTTTTGAATAAACCAAAATAGGACAGATGAGAGGTAGTTAGCACTGTTGCCTCACAGAAGGTCCTGACTTTGACTCCACCATCTGACCGGGGCCTTTCTGTGTGGAGTTTGCATGTTCTCCCCATGACTTTGTGGGTTCTCCCCGGTTACTTTGGCTTCCTCCCACAGTCCAAAGACAATTAGTGGGGATAGGATGTGAAATGAGGTTTTTAACTGGTGACTATAAATTGCCCACAGGTGTTAATGTGAGTGCAAATAGTTGTCTCTTTGTTAGCCCTGTGATGGATTGGCGATCAATCCAGGGTGTACCCTGACTCTTGCCCTATGGTAGCTAGAATATGGTAGCTACCCCACCCCACCCCACCCCAAGTCCCTGATAAACATATACAGAAAAAAATAGATGGATGGAGGACAATATACTATAATATAGTTCTAGGGAGTGTATTTACTTTTTGTAAGTTTGAGCAAACATTTGGTGGGATCACAGACCTCGGAATGGAAAGGCCGTTTGAGTCCTTGTTGTCCGCCCGGATAGCCTCCTTGATGAGGAATCCTCTGAATGTGCGCAGGGTGAGAAGGATACAAGCCTCCGGTGGAAGGTGGAAGTCCAGACCTTGAAGAGATCATCCCGCCAGGGTTCATCCCTGGAGGGCCCCGGGGCCCCGCATGAGATAGGAATTGGGTGCTGTAAGAGGATGTTCCACCCAACTGAAAAGGAAAAAAAAAAACAAAAATGTTATAAAGTTAACTGGATCTTTTCCACAGCATTGACAGCTCACAGAGTTCAGTCATAGCGAGTCAGGGTCTGCATTTATTAAGCAACTCAGAGCTGTGAAAGTTACTTTTGCCCAGTCGCAGTTTTGGTAGTAGAAATAAACACAACCTGTAACTTAAAATGGGAAATGCATTTAACTTAAATCTAATCAATATCAATATAGTGCTGTGGATAAAAAGACCCCTTCCTGATGTTTTGTTTTTGTTTCCATATTTGTCACACTTTCATATACAGTACATTTTTCAGATTATCAAACAGTGTTTAATATTAGACAAAGACAACCCAAGTAAATACAAAATGCATTTAAAATTTAGAGTGTATTTTTTAAGGAAAATAAGCTCAGTATTGCTCAGCCTATCAAAATTACTCCAAGTGTAATCAACAAGTCACACAGGTCTCATAAGAACCCAGAACAACATCTAAAAAACTGCAGGCCTCACTTGCCTCAGTTAGGTATGATGATTCAACAATGACAAAATATTAACGGATTGCAATTTTTGCTCAGACTTTCAAGGTAAAAATCACTGCTGACTAAAAAGAACTGAAAGGCTCATCTCACATTTGCCAAAAAAGTATCTTTGTTGTTCCCTGAAATTTGGGGAAAATATTCTGTGGACTGCCAAGACAAAAGCAGAACTTTTCTGAAGAGTTACAACCCATTACATTCAGCATTAAACAGTATTTCAGAAAGAGTACATCATACCAACAGTCAAACATGATGGTGGTAGTGTGATTCTCTGTGACTGCTTTACTGCTTCAGGATCTGCACGACTTGCCATAACTGATGTAATCATTCTGCTCTCTACCAGAAAATCCTGAAGCTCAAACACACTTGAGTCATGCACCAGAATACTCTTAAACACACAAGTCAACATCTGAATGTTTCATAAACCCACCACAGTAGGTAAATTAAAACAATTCTGCAAAGAAGAGTGAGCCAAACTACTCCACAGTGATGTTAAAGACTTATTGCCAGTTATTGCAAATACTTGATTGATAATCAAGCTTTTATATGTTTTACCTGCTGATATTTTACCTTCTTCTTGTGATTCTCTGGTAAACAGTTATAGCAGCCAATTGCAATTAACTCTCAATATAGTGGCCTCACTGAAAGTCAAAATATTGGCAACTTCTTGGGTCCCTGGAGAAATGAGGAAATAAAAAAAAATGAAGAAAAAAATGTTCTACCGGAGAAAAGAGATGGGGAAAAAATAAATTAACAGTAAATGGTCAGATTGCTTAAAAGATGGTGATGGCAATTTATACTCAATGGTTACGATAAAGCCATTTTAACATCAAATGTGGACAAAACTTGTGATACATCGAGTTTATTTGATGTATTGCCCACCCCTAATTTCACGTATGTATGTTTCAGCTAAAAGAGGATGCACATGATCACTGCCTGCTGCTCTCTTTGTGCTTTTGTGCCTTTATTAATAACTTCAGTTGAAATTACAGGCAGAGAGTGGGACATGTAACAGGTCATACCTTGGATGCTAAAATTATCTGCCTCAAAAATTTAGAAATCAGGATCAACACGAACAAGTTGAAACTAGAGCTGCAACTACCAGAAAAGTCTGGTAACATCCAACACAGGGTTCAGATGTTCACCTCACTATCATTTCTGGAAAATAAAATCAGCTAATTACATCAAATGATTGCACCTGAACCATGAAAGCTATGTGCAGCTTCTCCCTTTTCTCTTCTTGCATGCCTCCCCTAACACAAAGAGATGCACATATCGTTCTCAGAGACCTTTACCTGGCCATAGCTCAGCTCCTGGTTCTGTTTTTCCTGTATTGCTGCAACAGTCGCTGTAGCAGTGGCAGTTGCTGTGGCAGCGGCGGCAGCAACAGCAGCAGCAGCAGCCTGAGTGAAATCTGAGGGTGGACGAACGCCTAGACCGGCACCTCCACTGTTTCCAGAGTAACTGTGGGGAGAGAAAGGAAGACTGGGAGATGAGTGGGATTAGTAAACTACGCATAACTGTGTGAGGTTTTGTCACTAGCATGAGTCGTGCGTGAGAGCAACCATATTACATTACATGCATGTAATTTAAAAAAGCATTTCAGTCCTAACCACTAGAGTCAAAACAAGATATTTATATTTGATATGGCTCAGAGAGGCACCCTCTTCCATCCGATATATGAAGAGCCAGAGGCAGAAAAACTATAGCAGGGAATCAAAACAAAACAGAAATGGAAAGAAAGAAATGTGGTGGGCTGCATAGCTGTTTGCAGTTGTTTAGCAACTGTGGGCAAGAAAAATTTACTGAGAAGGTTATGTAAAAGGTTACTCAATGCAGGACCTGTCTCTCATGATGACCTTCTGTACCACAGTTAGACCAACTAACATCATTCCAGTGTTCCCTGATGTTGGCTTCCAGCCTACTTCTTCAACTGTTTCTAAGGTTACTTTGGCAATGATAAAGATGAGTTCAGTTGCTTCCGGTGATATTGGTAGTCGGACAGTATAAAAGCATCTTTATGGGATGTAGTCAGCAAGCTGGGGGAGTTGTGCCTGTGTAAATAGTCAGTACTAAAATACACAGGATTTCTTTGAATGTTCATTTTCCAGGGTGGAATGACTGTACAGCATATATCTTTAATGACTTTCAAGGTAAAATGTATGCATACATACATTCCCTTACATCTCTTTAATAATTGGTGCTGAAGGATCCACAATGTCTTTTAACTTGACACGAAAAAGTATATTAACCTATTAACAGGTGATCATAATTTACTACAACTAGTAGTTTCTATTTGCCTTTTCTCTGAGCACAAAAAAAAGTTGTTTCACAGCACCAACTAGACTGGCCAATAATCAGAACAATAGGATAGCATACCTTCCACTGTAGGCGGAGGCTGGGTTGTAAGCAGTGCTGGGACGTCCATACATGACTGGCTGGCCATAACCTTTCGAGACAGGATCTCCATATGACTGCTGACCTATGAATTGGGAGCCCATCCCAGGACCCATACCAGGGCTACCACCGGGCATCATGTGACTGCCAGAGCTATCGCCAGGGCCCATGGGTGCACCAAACACCTACATAGGAAGAGGAGGAATAATTTCACTCCAAACAGTCATATATACCATAAAGTGATGAGAAGATATGAAGTCAGACAAGGTGGTGGGAGAGACATTCATTAGACCAAAGTGTGGGCTTCCTAGGTTAACTCTTAACACTCAAACTGAAAGTTAAACAGAGACAGTTTATTTTAAAATAATTAAGTAATTTTTTACTCATGTACTTCTAAGTAAACTCAAACATGTTTTGGTCTTTGGGACGAAACAGTATTTCTGAAAGTTATAACAGCACTGTAGGTTAGGAATGGGACATTTAACAATGAAATGTGGATGTAACTGTTGAGAGCAGCTCAACTTCAGCCATATCAGTGTCCTGAAAGTAAAAGTCTTTCAGAGAAAAGCAGCTAGCCCATTGATGACTTTATTGTTTTCTAATCTTTACTTTTCTAATAGTAGATTACGGGACATTTATGTAAGTCATCAGACTGCATTAACAAAAAAACAAAAAACAATCATTATGAAAAATACCTAGCTAAAAGTCACACAGCAACACACTGAAACATTGGTGCTCGAGCAGCTCTCATATTCTGCAAGGCAAAATTACTGTTTTCGTCAAGTGATTCTGGTGGCTTTAAGGAGAGTAATAAAATTATTTTAGTCCCCTGTTGAACAGGGCTGAAAATCTCATACACAGTGTGCACTTACACCAGATTTTTCCTCTTTTTTGGGGGGCCAACATCCGTTTCGCTGCTGACCCCATCCACTACAATAAGCTTCCAAACAGGGGATAGCCTGACTGCCATCTATTTTAGTTAACAAACTGAATATGCACAAGTACCTCCCAAAATCTATCCCTTTTAGTAAAAGGAAATATTTCACTTCTAGATTCTCAGTCAGAATAGCAGCCCTTGATTTTACACTCTGAATTAAACCCAGGCTTTGTATATACTTCTGAAATTAGTCTTTTGTATAGTTACAGCCAACAGGAGGAGAACAATATCCCAGGATACCCAGGATACCAAGTCATGTGTTACCTGATTGTGTGTGTGATTGGTCACACCCCACACAGTGGTTACTACAGAGAGAGATCCTGCGTGCTGATTGGTGCCTGGTTGCCAGGAGACTGGCTCATTTATGAAGGAGCCGCCAGTGCTGCAGGAGGATATGAATACGAGTTACTGGGATAGTTGTGGAGGTTCAGCAGAGGCAGAGAGAGCTTTCATCTAGATATCAATAACAATGTCAGAATATCAGACATAACTTTATTATTTCCTAATGAAAATAAATGATGAAAACAGACAGCTCATTATACTGCTGTAGCACAAGGACATGAGTAAAAGGTAATCATTGCACCTTTTACTTTGGCGAGCTAATGATAAACCATAACATGGTTTATTTATCTCACAGTTAAGGTTTCTGCTTCCTCCTTGCAAACCATTTACTGGAAAGGATAGCACTGGTCTCAGAGCACAATATTTAAAGGCTACTGACACTTCAACATCATTATGGATGTTTTATTTTTAATATTTTTAAATTACTCTTCCATATTTTGGTAAAGAAATAGAAGTTTAAGCTGGCATTTGTTCACTTAATAATCAGATTCAATATGTTTCTGTAACTTTTTTCCCCATTTTTCCCCTTTTTAACCATTACTGCTTGTTGTTGAGCTGGCTACACATTTCTTCCACTTCTTTCTGTAGTGAAACTGCAGTCATCAGGCTGTATGGCTGCACTCAATTAAGACTGTTTCGGCTTAAGCAAATCCAGATGCATCCAAAAAGACTGAACAGAAAACACTCTGGATTTCCTTTAATAGTTCAAACTGGAGGGAATTCAGTTATCTGCTTTTTTTTTTTCTCCTTTATTATTTACAGATCCATGCATCCAAGTTTTCTTCCTGGTTGGAGGTGCAGCACATACACTTACTGAGCATGTCCATAGTCAAAAGGTTCTCATATCCATCTGCATTGATTTATATTTGCCAGCATGGTTCTGCTATTGGACTTCTCTTCCTCTGATTTTCCATAAATGCATGAGGAAAGGCCTCCAGGGGAACATCAGCTATAGCCAGAACAAAACAGACTCTGCTTACGATTGATTGTTTAACATGTAATCTTTGTGAACTTTGTTAAATTAATAGTTCATAATAAGTATTATCATAATTTCATATGTGTTATGAATTTGTCTGCATAAAAACAGCAAAATGTGACCATTGAGTGCAGGAGGAGACAGAATGAAGGGTTGATACTGGTCAGAATAGCTAACACACGCAGTGCACACTCCTATCACTTGACACTACAAGTCGTGCAGCGCTGACTTCACTCTCCCTCTGAACCTGTGTCTCAAAAAAACATCTTCACCATCAAGTGAGACGGCACTGATGAAACTGGAGATGACAGTTTCCCTTTGAGGCATAAAGTAACTCAGTGCTAAAATTGCATGTGTGGGAAGAATCAACAAAATTTGCTGATTTGTGAAAACACAAAGCCACCATCCTCAACCACAAAACACCACGTTTTACTTCATAGAATTCTGAGACTGCTGTGGAAATTTTAACCTATTAGCTCAGGAAAAGAATGACAGTAAAAGACCCAAACTACAAAAAAAGATAAATAAACTGGCCAATAAAGGCAACTGTAGATTAACAACTCCTGAGTTTTCCAAAGGTTGCAGGTTGGAAAATTACAGTTTTTGTCCCTGGAGTCTGGGAGTTTTGTCGATAGTAAGACCTCCCTCTCTAGAAATAGCTGCTGAATATGTCGTAGTTATCACACATTTTAGAAAATAAAATATGCTTTACTGCTGACCCCATCCAAAGCATATTTTATTTCTGTGTCTCTGCTGTCTGCTTAGAAGTGTGCTGGTCAGCAGCTACATGCAGGTAATAGACCGTCTATGTATAAGAACCATACAAACACCCTGCGAAGAAACCAAACAATCCCTATGAGACAGCTCAATCACTTAAAACTTTGAAAATATCTAGAATGGTCTAATAAGCTTTGGAAGATTGAGAAAGTGTCAGCTTATAAATATGATGTATTTTTTACAATTTTTTTGAATAGTCTACTTTAATTTAAATGCTTTTGTTATCTTACATGTTGCCTTTGTGAAAAATAAAGAGAGATGCATGTGCAGCTGCAGTTAGACTCTGAGAGGCAACTTTCTGTTGTTACCAACCTACTAAGCGTTTCTGTTGACTTTTTGGGCAACAGTATAGCCATAAAAGAAAGATTTTATATTGGGAATTTCACGATAAAACATACTTTTAAAATTCTGAAAAACATAACTATTTCTTTTATTGTACCAGGCGCAGTGTAAGTATCACAGACAACCAATCAGTTATAGAGAAATCTGGTGTAAGACCTTTAAAAAGCTTACTGCAGGATTGCTCTCCAAAATCCAAAGAAAACTAATTTAGTCTATTGACAGTTATTTCAGTTATTCATATTTTAATTTTAGAAGATATGATGTGGAAAGAGGAGTTTTAAGGACACTTCAAACATACATAAAAATAATTTGAACATTTTAATGAAATAACCAATTTGTATATTTAAATCATATTAAATAAGTGAACAACTAATGGGAAAAATTTCATTCCATTATAACTTGTAGTGGCTTGCCTAGTACTGCAAGACTCATTCTTGCTTGGCTTAGCAGGTGAAGGGTCACATGATTCACCTTAGGACACTGAGCTTATGGTCACACTTGTGTGAGTGTGTGGATACCTTTGTGGAGGCAAGGAGGGTTTCATGCACTTGAGGAGGTTCATCGGAGTACCCCCACCATCCTCCAGTGGCAGCCCTGAGACGCACAGAAAAAGACGAATACTCAAATCTCATTTGGTGCTGCAAACAGCAGCAATTTATCATCACTGTAGCCTGTACTCTGTGCACAAAGACAGTGCCGTCCCACTCTGAGCAACTCACTTTAATCTGTGTGTGTGTGTCACTGTGCACATCAAAATGTTAGCCTATCACTGACTGCTCTCTTAGCTCTGATACCTCGTCAAGGAGGGGGAGGGGTGCTGCGAGCTATATTTAGTCTGCTGATATCAAAAGAAATTTAAGAGAACAGAGATGTAGAGAGGCACCGTCTTCTCTCAGAACGCCAATGTACAATAGTCACTTACCGGCACAAACATTTAAAGCTTAGGCAGATTTTTTTTCCTGTTATTTTTTTATTTGAAGACAGAGATCACTATCAATTTGATCATTTTTGAATCCAAAACATAAACACAAGTGAAGCTCGTTGATCATTTAGAAAAATTCATAAAGATGAAAAGATGAAATAGTTGCCGTTTAAAATATTTCAATTAGACAATTTGATGCTTTTCATTATTAAAAAATGAAAAGCATTATTTAAAACAAAACAAAACATCAAATTTATTATCGCCTGGGTAAATAATTTGCTGTCACCCAAACATCTGAGTATGGTAACACATCTAAACAAATCTTATGTGTGAACATTTTTTTTACAAATAATAAACATATAAATAAATTTAATCTAAAAAATTTTAAACAGAAAAAAAATGAGTTGAACATTAACTCCATCAGCCAATAGGGCCCATAGTTATAAAAGGGCACCAATACAAAAGGTACTTCTTTTGCTTCCTGTGTTCAAAAAGAGTCCAAAACCTTACAAAATGAACTCAAGCCATTAAAAGAGTGTGAAGAAACAACCACTTTAACTTTATGTCCAGAACATCTATGTGTTGTGTTTAAGTGACATCAATTTAAGATGAGCTTTGGGCCACACTGTACTTGTACTTTGATATATACCACTCTCTGCCACAAGATTGTGCAGCAAGTGAATGTTACAGAATTTCGGCACCAGTTACATGGGCCTAGAGCCAACCAGACTCTAAGCCCATGTAACTGGGGAACAATAGGGAACAGTGTATATTACTCTACCAGTTGGTTGCTGGAGGTTTATGGTAGGGTGAAGTTGATTAAAAAGACATATAGCGCTGTGCTGATTTCTGATTTCTTTGATCACTAGCAGGTTGCCGTGTCCTTCCTACTATCCAGTGCCATTTCAAAGTTGTAATATTGTAGAAAAATGCTAGTGTTTTGAATATACAGTCAATTGATATTTCAGCTCTCTAAAAAAATTTGTCACTGTCTTTACTTGTGCAAATGTATTTTAAGAGGGCCTTAATAAACAAGTATTATCAACAAAAAAAACCACGATCCATTTTGAAGCATAGTATATTTTCAATCCATGTCTTTTAGATTTAAAAGGAATTTTAATTAAATTTAGTTCAATGAGATGAAGAAAGAGTCCTAACTGGGCTTCATTAGTCTGTGGGACTTCGGAAGCCAAGTGGAATGTAGCTCGGACAGGGGTTGAAGCAAAAACGTTTGGGAGTGAGCTCAGTTTCGCCTTAGTGGTCTCAGAATCTCATCTCTGCTATTTGTGGATGATGTGGTCTTGTTGGCTTTCATCAGGTGGTGGCCTCCACATCACACTGGAGCAGTTCACAGCTGAGTGTGAAGCAATGGGTATAACAATTAGCCCTTCCAAGTCTGAAGCCATAGTCCTCTGGTTCAAGGACGAGGTGCTGCCCCAAGTGAAGGAGTTTAAGTATCTCATGGGCTTGCTGACAGACAGGCTGGGACTGTGGCTATACTGATGCAGTACTGGCCTGCTATGGTAGAAAGAGAGTTCAGTGTAAAACCTAAGCTGCTGATTTACCGGTCAAACTATGGCCTGACCCTCACTTCTTGTCATGAGCTATGGGTAGTGACCCAAAGAGCAAGACTATGTATACAAGTGACAGAAATTAGTTTTTTATTAAGGGTGGCTTGCCTCTCCCTTAGCAATAGAGTGAAGAATGTATGACTTTCATCTCCTATATACATGTCTGTCTGTAAAAATAAAACTTTGAACTACCGTCTCAAGACCACTTTAGAAAAATTGCAAAAAAGTGTGGCTCCTTAGAAGAACAATATAAACAAATGAGGAGTGACTCAAGACTCTGCAGAAAAATATGTGTGTGATGAAAAGCTAAAAGCCTAAAACAATTCAATTACTTTTATTATGTAGCTAAAGCAAAATTGACATAATAGCTAATTATCATCCATGCAAATATAAATGCAATTTATATTTGCCAATATGTTATTATACAAGAAAAAGGTCAAAATCACCTGATATTGGTACATCCGTAAAAGACACCCTGTCATATGTGACAAAAAAAAGCATCAAACCTCCATAAATTGAATTATAAACTGCAAGTATTTGACATTTTTGTTAAATGTCAAATTTCTGCAGCTCTACTGTGCAGACAAATGTGACGCTTGGACCATTTTAATCTACACACACAGCATGTCTTAATTACAGTCTTCAAAAAAGGTTACACTACATGAAAACATGCAAAAACAGATTAAACTTGTTCTTTGACTTGGTCAATATATTAACACCGCTGCTTGTTTATTTGTGCCTTTTCCTCCTTTAATGACAGATGCTTTTTTCCAGCACATTCTTCTTCACTGCTCTGCCACTGTTCTCCTCCTGGGTTCTCCCACTCAAGATTTTCTTTATCTGACAGTTACCAACTGACATGCTAATTTTCCAACATCAGAGCCTTGAACATCCCCTCCCACTGTATCTTTTCTCTGGCTTTCTATTTGCACTTTGTAGATTTAGGTCAGACACTTCATATCTTGTATAAAAAGAAAGAAAGAGAGAGTTGAATCTTGGATCATGTAACCACCATACTTTTATTCTCATTTTTTTATACACTGATAAGAAAGAGATATATGTATATGCTCTGTTTTTTGTTTTTAAATCTCAGTGAGCGGTGTCATAAAACTCCTTGTCTGTCAATTAATATGTGTTGCCATCCTTTACATTACAGCCATCCTGTGGCCGCAGTCCAATATTGTCACTGAAAACTGTGCTTATTTCAGTTTCGCTAGAAAACTTATGCTCTCCATGTTTGGTGGACATAGCTTCAGTGATTTAGCATGGTCACAGATAAGTTTCCTCTACCTTGGATAACATGTGTGATTCAAAGATGGAAAATGAAAAAGTTGTTTCTTTAGCACATCAGCAAGAAAGGCTCTGACAAGAGGGAGATGGGATGGAAGCTCTGACTGTGTCTTGTTCTAACAAAACAGGCAAGTTGAGCAGGTGCAGACTCAGCCAGCACTTTTAGATTACCATCCATCCAATTCCGCTTATCCTTTTCAGGGTCGCGGGGGGCACTGGAGCCTACCCCAGCTGTCATAGGGCGAGAAGCGGGGTAGACCCTGGACAGGTCACCAGTCTGTCGCAGGGCTAACACAGAGACAGACAACCATTCGCACTCACATTCACTCCTGCATTCACACCTATGGGCAATTTAGATTAATCAGTTAACCAATTGAATAGGTTACCATCTATCAGAATGTCTGAATGTAATACTTTTGACCAACTGTTTGGCCAACTCCACCTTCATTTTTCACAATAATAATAATAATAATAATAATCTGATGAGCCAGAAATTGATCACCAACAACCCACTCTACCAGCTGAGCCACAGCTTCTCAAAATGTAACACCAACATTCAAAATAAACAGCCTATCATCGCAATGTCAGTGATTTAGCAATTAGTTTTTAAGAAATTTTTTTTAGCTACATAAACTCCCAGATTGGGCATAGAGAATTGTTCAAATCTGCTGATATTAATACCAACTAAATTTCTGGTATTGTGACATTTCTTGCTCACAGTATCTGCCAATACAGAGCAGCAACCAAATACCAATGTTAAACTAATAAGCTGCAATCCTCCCTGTGGTGAAGAGTAGGGATGGGAATCGAGAACCGGTGGTTGTGGAAAACCAGTTCCCAGTTCCCTGCCTATTGATCCCACTTATCAGTTCTTGCACTCTCACTACAATCAGCTGATTTTACTTCGTGTGTCAGTGGAGGAAAATAAAGAGACATATGGATATTTATTTTTATTGCACAAAAGGACGAGATAAATGGTAAAGTGGAAAACTGCATCCAGGACAGAAACAACCGCATTATGCTGCTAACACAACTTTGGTTCTTTGCAAGCATCTGTGAAGACAGCATGCTAACGCTAAGCTAGCCAAGAACCTAGAGTGAATCCCGACTCCAGCAGCCAGGACCTTACTTCAACAGGTAACAAGCAGATGAGAGTCAGGCTGCAGCCTCCTCTTCTACCTGTTCACGTTTCTAAAGCAGAATCACTGTGGCGATCACTTTGTGCTGGTTTTTATCTTTGCTTTTGCTGAGTAGAATACAAAGCTGACTGCTAAGAGAAAGATCTTGACAGAGTAATTAAGTAACGTACTGCATTATTTTTAAGAAACGTGTTCTATGTGATATGCGTAATAATGACTTTTTTGAGTAACAACTCCAACACTGATCACAACAAAGAGGGGAATCACTAAATTCTTATCAATTCCCATACCTAATGACGAGACAAGGAATTTTTTTTATACATGTTGGACATGATCAGGCTCAGTTTTCCTGGCTTTGTAGAATAAATTATAACAAATATTTAATGAATTAGTATAAAATAATAAATGACAACAGGACAGAAATTCAATTCTTCACATTGTTTATCTAATATTTTTGCAATAGTTCAATTTCAATGAGCTTTATTAAACTACTTAATTCTGCTGTTATAGAGTCACACTTACGGTTATCATGATACTATTATTGTTATTATTCAAGCTCAATATTGATATTAAGTTAAATATTCAATACCACAGGGAGAAAAATAACAAATATTTAAGAGGCTTTTGTTTTGCTTTAAAAAAAAAAAAAAAGATTAGAACAATACAAACAATAATGCCAGTAACAACACTATATTCAAGTTGACTGATGCAGTGCAAAAAAAGTAACATAATTGTAAAGTGTATCTGTGAAAATCTGTGAAAAATGTTAAAATATTTTTTTCACAGATATTGCCATATATGCGAAAAATAAAAGTGATTATATTTAGACTGTATGAGGTAGAAGTGCGCTTCTAGTAACTTCAGCTTCACATTTTCACTGCTGATCAAATAAAGCTGGTAAGATAAGATACCAGTTTTCGCTCTAGTTGCTAAGCTTTCCTCTTGAAATAACAACTTTCAGACACAAATAGTTGTGTTACCCTGTCAAATTAACACCATAAATTATAATGTTACAGACGGGCACGACTGATGTTTGCTGGGTAGCCCCAAAATTAAAATTTATTTTTTATTATTAGCCATAGCCACTACTCGCTAGCTTAAGTTAACCTTCAGCTGCCCCCTTATTTCTATGCAACCCTCACAATTATCAGAGTTTAGGACCAGAACTTGGAGTACACTAGCTTTTGAGCCCCTGAAACTACGCTTGTGGCTATCTAGTAATTTCTAATAGTTAAGCAGCTAACATCAATGTGTACACTGGCCAGGTTAACCTTTATGAAAACTGTTTAATGCGACAATATTGTTGAAAAGGAAACTTTACTGACCTTTCCAAATTCCTCCTAGTGTTGTTTATTGTTAACTACTTTAACTGCTAGTAAAGAGGACTGTGTGTGTGTGTCTGCCTGTCTGCAGCAATCCTGGGTGAAGTTGTGGGCCAACTGGAGGAGACGGCACTGTTGGTATCAACAGTGTTGCAAGTAATTATGTAATGTGATAGTAATTTTTATTATAGTCAGGACATCACCTTTTACTGTTCCTCAAAAAACACACCACACAGTGTGTGGAGTTGAGCTGAACAGCAGACGACGTGAGACATTTAGTAAGTTTTTGACAACATGTTATGTTACATTATGTGCAGCGATAGCTTTCCACCGAGTATCACACTAAAGATCATGACAGTGAGAGCAAGCAAGCAAGAGTGAGGAATGCTTTGCCCCTCTCTCTGCTTTGTTCTGTTGTTGTTGAAGCTTGTCATTCGTGTAAACTCAGCTGACTACAATTAAATGCAGTTAAATTAAAAAATTTTACAAGCACACAAAAGTTAGTATTAAATACCTCAAAACTGTGTAATTCCTCCATATAACATTAGCTCTCCCACCAAAAACTGCTGTCCTGCCATGTTTAACGCAACCATATAGAACTGAATTGAATCAATTGTCGTTCTGTCACAACAGGATTAATATTTGACCCTAATACTGGACTGGTGCATCCCTAACTGTAATGTACATGTAATTACATCTCAACTAAATGAACATTTTTAAAATGGCATCTTTACTTAAAACAGACAGACAAACAAAAACTTCTTAAATTGCAAAACTGTTCTGTAAATGGATCACTTATTAAATAAGACAAATCATTTAACAAGAAATAATGCCTTCTGTTGTCCGTTTGTGTCTTTAGTATTAAAACTAATACAGTGCCAAAACAAGCTAAAAGCTCATCATTCCCCTCATATATACCAACTGATGAAACAATTGATAAATTTAACTAACAAGCAACTTTGAAAACAAACAGTTGTCACTTTCAAGGGGGAAAAAAAAAGGTCAAATCTCTGGTGTCAGCTTCCCAAATATCACCTACATCACATGTGACCATAACCTGAAAACATTTTGGACAGAAGTGTAGAGAAAAGCTCAAAGCTTTTTTTTCTTAAACGTTAAGCCTGTTGACTGGTATAAAAAAAACAGAAAATAATATATCATTTACCAGTGTAAGTGGTCTATAATAATCTGAAAAAAATCAAAAAAAAATTATTTCCACTGAACAATAAGGAAAACAAAAGCTGTTTTAAACATTAATACTAGAGAAAGATTTCACAATCAGTGCATCCCTAATGAAAACAATAATAAGTTGCAGTCATAGTCCAGAGTACAAGGTGCAACTCAATCCTAAACAAACTTCACTCATGTTTTCTGTTTGTTTGGTTTGGGTTTTTTTTTTTGTCCTATGTTATACTGTACTGGACTAGTTATTATACTAGCCCTTTTTCCGTTAGCACACATACCTTAGGCATAAATACAATCCTAGACACAAGTAAAAAAAAAAAAAAAAAAAAAAAGTGTTGAATTACACTCACTAATTCAACACTCATACAATGTACGCCCAACTTCATCTTAAAAACTAAATAAATCAGGAAAAAGCTGCTAAAAGTCTTCACCATAAATATTTATTTGAGCCTTTTCTGAACGTATAACAGGGTTAACAAAGGTAGAAATTTGTCTTTTCATGTCAACGCTGACCCAAAATAACAGCCTGGCTTCATGCCAGAACAACATGTTATTGTACCCCTCACACAATCCAGGAAGTCATGGCCAAGGAAAAACAAACCAAAAAACAGGGCACTGGCTACCTCAGCTCAGAAATATATATCGCAACGCAACAACAACGACCACCTATGCCTATAACTGTCCCGAAACACCCAGTTAACGAAATGGACTGCAAATTAATGGTGACATACATTTTGACATGATAAGGTGAATATAATGTGATAATCAGAGCCGTGTACAACATGCAAATCAACACTAACACTCAACTCAAGAGTATCGCAGTACAAACAAAACATGCGGCTGTAATGTACGTGCAGCAGAACAGGGGAGGAAAAAATCAGCAGCATAGATTGTGTGGAGGAGTTCAACCTCTGCGCGAGTGTGTAAGCGTCACTTTAAAAAAAACAACAACATGAGAATAGCAGATGTTTTGTTTCACCTACCTGCCTGGACTGATGATCAAATTCGGGTTGTTTTGGTTCCGAACGGCGATTTAAAAGCAAGGAAAAGGTGGGGGGAAACAATGCAATAGTCCCGTATTGGGTAAAGCTGCAACGTGCTGTTGTGACCCTAGCAGCAAATCCGTGTATCGCTGTCTTGTGAATGCCAGCAGAGAAGTGGAAACAGAGCTGTAGAGGGTCGTGAACACGCCGCCGGTTGGCACCGTTAGCTAAATGGAGGATGCTTAGCTCGCGCTGATAAGTTTGTGTAACACTCTATTTTCCTACCCTAAACTAATTTCGAAGTAATTATTCACGTGACAATAAAAGCGCCTTACTAATTTCCTGTAACCGCTATTCCTGATAATATGTGCCCAGAGAACTCACCCCGTATCTGCTCCAGCTGCCAGACAACGAAGCCGCTTGATTGTAGGTAGTTACGTTAGCTAAACAACGTTAGCTTAGCTACTAGTGTCGCAGTCGTGTCATTAAGACAAAGCTGCTTGATGGCCGTATTATCGAGCAGAGGCTAGTTGGGCGATTTATAATGCATTTTTGCAATTATCATTGCACACACACACAAAGGTAAACTAATGTGTTTATATATTAACACAGCTATTCTCGTGTGTGTTAATACACACGATGACTCCAGCTGAGTCAATTACAATAGGTTTTTGCAGTGTGCTTTGGCAGGCAGAGAATGGCTGCTCTGTATACCTTGCTCATTGCTCAGTGACCCTCTAATATATTCATGAGATCACAGAGTTAATGTCTCCCACAGAGAAAGGCATTTTCACGTCCCTCCTCCTACAAGTCTGGCGGCTGAGTGACTGCAGACCAGAGCAGCAGGTCATTACACAAGAAAAGGAGTGATATTGCCTGTGTGTGTTGTGGCGACAGGGAGGGAGTTGGGGGGGGGGGGCCGCATCATCGACCATGACGTCACCTGCTAATGATCATTTATGTTTGATTCATGCACCATGCAACACGTGTGCTTTTCACTCATTCCCATCATACATGCACCTGCAATGCACATGTTTGACAGTATTGGCTCCTAGGCAGCATGCACACACACACACACACTAAGAAAAGGTGTGTGTATCACTTGATGCCTGGCAGTATTTTAGCAGCAGGGCCAGTGAGTGTTTTGGAGTCATTAGAGGTGTCTGCAGTGTCTTGCCAGAGGGCTAGTGCAGTGTGGAGAATAAAAAGTCCAGCTTGCCTGTATTTTTCCAGACCTCTGTTGCCCTGGAAACAGGTTCCCCGGATTTCCCATTTCTTCATTTTTCTCTACGCTATCCATATTACCCCCCCCCCAAACCACCTCTACACTTCATGCTGCAGCTGCCTTGCTGCTTCCTCCCCCCACAACCTGCCGCATAGTACAATCACATACAATTCCAGTGTACTGCAGTCACTTCACAATGTCAAAGAACACCTCCTTTCCTACACACATTCCTTTGCCTACACAAAAAAATCTGACAATGTATACGGCTGAAGGATTAAGCCCATTTTGAATGTGAGGCAGAAGAGCCATCCTTGCTGCAACAATCTGTGCTCGGGGAGGAATGAAAAAAGCTTGTTGATGGGGAGGCTGAGGAGACAGAGGGTAAAGCAGTGCTAGCTACATACTCTGCCTTTGGTGAAAACATGTACTTCTGCTTCTCTAAAACCATTCCTCTTATCAAATTAATTATCCTCATGGGAGCATTCTGTAGCGTTAACACAGATGGTTATCCATACTGTACACACCTATTTCATAACTGTAGGCATCATTTGGAACATTCATGCCTCTAAGTGCCAAATAGAGGAAGCATTCTGGATGTGTTGCCAGTGGTTGCAGTCACAGGAGAAATGCTCTGGGTCCTCATATTCAGGCCTTTTTAAGTCATCCTGGTGTTTCTGCGCTGTTGTGTGTGCATTCCTTTGTAGTGACTTGTCTTTGGCAGCAGGCAGAACATTCCAGGGAAATGGCTGACCCAGAATAACACACAGGCGCAGAATGGCTGAAGCAGCGAGGTCCTCCTCCCCTTTACTGGCCGAGCTTGCAGAAACTCCTATTTCCTAACAGACACATGATTTTTCTCATGTGGGAAAAACATATCCATGCATACTGTGTAGATACAGCTGGCAACAAATCACACATGATTGCTACAAGAACAAAACAGTTACTACACAAAATTTTAATTTCTGCTAGACATACAAGAGATTAAGTTCCACCCAGTGTCATCAAGATCATCCCTTCTGTCTCTAAATCAACAAAATGGATAAAGGTGGACCCAAAAAGTTTACTGTACATTAGACGTCACTATCTGATTAATTATAGATACAAGTGAAGTTTGCAACACTTTGCAACATTCTCTATTGCATGGACCTTAAAAGGAACCAATTATGTTTTTACTTATTCTCTATCATATAAAAACTATACAATATGATAATCAAATAATGAGTTCATCATATGAACATGTAATATCTGTGAGCCAAAGCTTAGGCTCAGACTGTTCTGAATGTTCAGTTTCAAGCAGTGAGATCTGTGTGACATCACAGAGAGAAGATATCGCCAATATGGTCATCTCAAGCACCCAGCTCTTGCAGTTAGCACAGAAGCCCCGCCCACCCAGCCTACCTGGTGTTCAAGAGGCTGACGCTGTTTATGAGGGCCAGCCAGTCAGAAGAAAGTTGCCTTAAAAAGGAAAAGAAGGGAGATAAAATGACTTGCTTTAGACAGCAGAAGATGTATGAGAATTATTTTAACTGAATAAAAGTTGCTCCGGTAGTGTCCAAGAATTAAAAATGTGGTACTCATGATTAGCATAATCTTTATAGGTCTCCATTTACCGTCAATTTTGTACTTACTATGGAAGGGCAAGTGAGTAGACAGGCATTTATATAATGTTTTCTAGTCTTATGGACCACTCAAAGCGCATTAAAATACTACAGTCACATTTACCCATAAAATAATATTCTATTCTGTATATTCTATACACTTTAAACGCTTAATTTTTCCATTTAACATAACATACATGAATTTGGACTACAGGTGAAAGATTACCTGAAGGAAACCCACATACTTGTTGTAACCAAGAACTTTCCTGCTGTGAAGGGTCAGCACTAATCACCACCCTAGATTGGTACCCTAGATTGGTACACTTGCTGTTCCAACTGAGCATTCAAAATGCTTTTACTAAAAGCCACATTCACTACGCATTTACACACACACAAATCATGCAGAGCTATTTTCCAACAATCACACACTTACTCACACTCCAATTAATAGGCGACCAACTTTACTTTCAGAGCCACAGTCATTTAAACTATGGAAAAAAACAGACAGAGACGCTAAATCTCCAACACTCCTCCACCACCACATTGACAAAGCATTAAAAACATTATTCTATAAAAAAAACCTTTTTTGAATCCCCTCTTCTTTTTTTGAAAATTTATACTGCATATAAATCAGGTTCAATTTCTCATCTAGGCATACATACAATAATTACAGTCATGTGAAAGAACTTGCAACAACAACAACAACAACAACAACAACAACAATAAAAATAATAATAATAATAATTATTATTAATAACAACAAATAATAACAACAAAAACAACCATAATAATAATAATTATTATTATTATTATGGTTGTTTTTTTGTTATTATTATTATTATTATTAGTAGTAGTAGTAGTAGTAGTAGTGGTAGTGGTATTGGTAGTAGTAGAAATAGTCGCTATTATTAATCACTCAAGGTGGTGATTTTGTGGAAATCCGAACTTAAACTGTCATAACTGTCTCACTACTGCCATCTTGTGTCTCAGAATTGAACTTGGTGCATTGTGCAAATGTGGTGCATTGTTTTATTGTTTTTCCCATTCTGGAGGTCCCTGTGTGGGGACCAGGCCGAAGAAATCGGTTCAACAACAACAACAACAACAACAACACACACACACACACACACACATATATATATATATATATTGCACTGCTGCTCAACCCACAAATGCATTTTCTTCACAAATGTGGCATCATTTCAAGGTAAACAAACAGGCTTTTCAACACTATAAGATTTGTTGCCAACAAAGGTTTATACATGCAGAGAAGGGGATGAAGCAGACAAACCGATGACTTCATGATGTAAAGTCAGAAAGTCAACCTAACATTCTATCACATGGTCATATATAATATATGTTAATTGGGCACTGTAGCCTCCTAAACAAGTAACATGTTTACATGCTTAACATGCTGTTATGATCAAAAATCAATGTCTGTTGTTTTTATGTTCGGCTTCTTCCATCAGAGTGTGTTTTTTTTCTCTCCTCCCTCCAAGGTGTGTAAGTGTGTGTTGTTTTTTGACTGCTGAGTGACTAGTTCAAATGGATTCTTGCATCTGGAATGCATGATTGGCTGGACCACAAGGCCAACACAAATAGACAGAATTTTTAAATTGCCCATAGGTCAATTTAGAATCACTGATTAATGTGACCCCACTAATTGCATGTCTATGGACTGTGTGTGTGTGTGTGGGGGGGGGGGGGGGGGGGGGGGGGGAAGCTACAAGTACAATCACTTCAGTTTTATCTGAATTTACAAGCAGGTCATCCAGGTCTTCATGTCTTTAAGAAATTCTTACTGTTTGACTAATTGGTGTGTGTTATCTGGCTTTCATGGACAGATAAGAGCTGGCTATAGAGCTGCATATGCCTTTAAATAATACTGCCAAAGGGTACCATTTACAATATAAACAGAATTGGTCCTAGCACAGAACCCTGCAGAACTCCATAATTAACCTTATTTTGTAAAGAAAAGACTCCCCATTCACAAATTGGAGTCTATTAGATAGCCCAGATATACTTCCAGTCTCTGCACGGCAGTACTTTTAAAACCTACGGCACTCTCTAATCACTGTAGATCTCATCACCTTAGTAAAAAAAAAAAAAAGAAAAGAAAAAGAAAAAAGAATACTTTAAAAGGAAAACGATGCTAATGACGCTGTAATCTTGTGGCAGGATCATCAGGGGAGGGTTTAAGCTCATTTCATCCTTTTGTTTTACATTTGAAGTTATACGCTACAGTACAATCATTAAGACATTAGGGAACTAGTTCCATGTTAACTCCGTAATAATTTTTAGTTCAGTGAACACGGTAATACTGTAGCTTATAATAGTAAAGTATTCAAAATATGCACTGTGTTACAAAGTGACCATAGGCCGTTTCTTGAGTAATGAAAGTAGTAGCAGTTTAACCAATAGCTGCTCCCTGAACCTTACTTTCGTTTTCGTGTCAAAGTGAAAGTGAACTAAAAGGCACATACTCTGACTGTGTCTGGTTTGGTGACGACTGTTTTTACACCCATAAAACCAACAGTTAACATTGCAGTTAAAATACATTAAATGTGAACACCTTCGGAGAAGTCTGCGTTGAAAGGTGAGTGGGTTCCGTGTGTAATGGCAGGACTTCAGCCTTTAACCCTCGCATATTCGTCTTGTAGCCTATATGTTTTGAACGTCGCTAGTTTTGCTTTTAAACGCTGTTTTTTACAGACTGCAACCAATATCCTCACAGTCTTGACTGTAAATGACAATACTACCCTAAACTACATACACAGGTTCTTAAGCTGCTTCCTAATGTCCCCCTCCAGGCAGCCCTAGGGTTTTCTTAGTGTTAAATTGTTTCATTCTGAACTTCTTTCTGCTAAATTGTGAGTGTGAGTTATGATTTATGAGGAAACGTAGTTTAAAAAGTGAACATGAGATCACTAGTTTGGAGCCAATCGCGTGAGATCAAGAGCACTTGCCGTTTTTATTATCCATACTTTTCCAGCGGTGTAGCAGTTTGGAAACAAACTAGCCCAACTACCTTCTCATGGAAAGAGTAATCGCTGTATTTGGCCTCCCTAAGCACACAGAGTTAGTCTGCACAATAGCACAAGGCATGTTGCTACAGCATGCATTATTTTGAACAGTGCCGCAGAAAGAGGGGTACTACTGCCCGCACCTTTTGTTAAACAGGTCTGGTCAAGTGTGCAGAGGAAAAGGATGATCAAGCAACCTGATACTTTAAAACAATGATCTTTATTTGGAATAAAATTCATTCGAATTTATATATATATATAAAAATCCTTATTAAAAATTCAACCTGTCCTTCAGTAAGCAATGTGCAGTTTGCAGGGGCTCCCAGCCCACAGAACCCAAGTGATTACTCAAAGAGAAAAATGCACACCACAGCTACGAAAGCTCAACTGTGGAAATCACAGCAGGAAAGGATCCACTCCAATATCCGTGACCAAGAACATGTATTAGTAGGCTGGAAGCCACTTAAATTGAACAGTATACCCTCAAAAAATATTTTAATGATTAGATCATTACAATATTTTGCTTCTGAGGACCAAGGCTTTCTTGTATTTTTTTTTTTTTTTAAATTGGTCTTGAGCAACAGATCTCCAGGCTTTGACAGTCTTTCAAAGTTTTTCTATGGCTATTGGCTGCTTTTCACTCATTTTCACTACAGGCCTTATAGAATATTAACACTTAGAAAAACCTATGTCTGGCTATATGTAATTTCATTGTTGTATTGTTACTTAGACTGAAGAACATAGGATTATTGGTTTCACCAATCTATAATCTCTACCGTGTTGAAGATTATTGCTTTGCTGTCTAGAGAGCAATCTTCCCGCATAGTCTGTCCATGCTTTTTTCTATGCTGACTGTCAGACAGCTGACATGTGATCTTTAGCCTAAGTCCTTACCTAACAAAACATTCAAACAATTCTATGATCATATTACGATTTCAAAGTCTCTGTACGCCATTATTTTAAATACACTGATACTGTACACAAACCTTAACACCAAGGACTCCCACTGGCCACACGGGCTTGGGGATTGCCCTTGCAGTGAGTTGTCTATGTGTGGCATGAGGGGACCAAGAACAAGGCAAGGGGGAATCATAATTCTGTATCAAAAAAGTGTAGGAATTGGTGCAGCGAGGAAGAATGCTGGACCCAGGGTGGAGCTGACAGCATCCCCTGGTAGTGTAATCTCAGACTAGCCAGTCAGGAGCAGTGCCAGGGTTCGAAAGCTGGGTGGTGTCGGCAGAGAACACTCACACTCAGGCAGTCCCAGGTCCAGTAAGAAGGATCATGGCTGAGTCCACCGCAGGGAGCATGGGGTCCACTTACTGGTCATAAGTCCAGTAGGTGGATGGCCTTGAAAGGCTAAGCCATCTCCCAGTTATCACTGGAGCCTCAGTTTGAGGTGGTGCAGCTGTCGAGCAGGACAGCTATGGCATAGTGGCTTGAGAGCGACTGCAGCACTGAGGATGAAGAGCTGGAGATAAAGGTTGAGCTGTGTGTGGCACGGGAAGAATGGGCAAGCTGTGATTTCTTTATCTCTTTAACCATTTCCATGTGGTATATTCAATCAAAAATATCAGAGATGTTTGAATAGTAAAGCAGTCAAAGATGCATGATGATAATAGCCTTCATGTCAGAAAAAATCTCGCTGATATCTTTTATAAAAGTTTTAGAAAATCTCAGAAAGTCCTTCTACAGCTTCCCACCCAGCAGCACCCATCTGTTGGATCCATTGTGTGGTCATGCCATTCTGTCAGGACTTGAGTACAATGTGGACCCAAATGCAGAATTAGATGGATTTAACATAGCGTTAAATGCACCTTTATGTAGGTTAAAACAGTAAATCCATATGGCAGGAGAAAACAAAGTCAGTGGATATCATTTTAAAAGAATGTTTAATGTTTAATGTTAATGTTTTGGTGTGAATGTGGGAGTGAATGTGAGTGCAAATGGTTGTCTGTGTATATGTGTTAGCCCTGTGACTGGTGACCTGTCCAGGGTGTACCCTGCCTCACCCTAAGACAGCTGGGATAGGCTCCAGCGCCCCCCGCAACCCTGAAGAGGATAAGCGGAAGCGAATGGATGGATGGTTTAGTGTTTCATTGAACCTAAAGACTAATCTGCAGACAAATTTCTAGTAATGTTTTTTTTTTTCTTTCTTTCTTTCTTTCTTTCTTTCTTTCTTTCTTTCTTTCTTTCTTTCTTTCTTTAAATCGAGACATGATAGTGTGTCTAATCATGTTTTGTAGACTGTAGGGTTTGTGATTTTACCAACTAGGTGTTGGACAAGTATTTGGTTGCCTGTTTTTTCAAAGTATTTATCTGGGATCTTTTTTTTTTTTCAGTCCTGGAGTTAAAACAAAAATTCTTCTTAATATCCTGATGTCATGTCTTGTCTTTAAATATCCCAGACATGACGAGCCACAAACACAATGACAGCTCTCAGATGAAAGAAACCCTCCAGCATGATACACAGCAAAATCCTCAAAAGGAGAAAGAAAAGCATGAAAAAGAACAGCACAGCAATGATAGCAAAAATCAAGACAGCTTCTCGTCATCCTCTTCAGGAATCTGCAGTGCAGAGAATGTAAAAGACGGACAAGCAGAGTGTCCTGAGTTCCTTCAACAGATGGAGCGAACTTCATCTTGCTGTCAGCTGAAGGATATGAAGCGACTTCAACATGGAGACATGAAGCTGGGTCCCCTAAGATTTAACAGGGGACACACAGTCCTCATACATGTAAGACCAAGTTATTTATTTATTTATTAATTTCTATTAGTATTGATGTAGTTTTACAGTGCCAGAGCTGATAGGTGGGCAGGTGCAAATTTGCAAAGACAAAGGCAAAGTGATACTGGAAAACTTTAACTCAGGAGGTAGATAAGGTTATCTACAAATTGGAAAGTTGGTGGTTTGATCCCTGGCTCCTCCAGTCTGCATACCAAATAACCTTGATCACAACAATAACCCCAAGTTGCTCTCTAATGCAGCTAAAGTATAAATATATATGAATGCCAGATAGAAAAAAGTGTTTGTGTGAGTGAGGCATGTTGCATAAAGCGCTTTGAATTCTTTATAAGAACTAGTCCATTTACCATAAAGAGAACAAATGATGCAAAGACAAAAACATAGAAATAAAGGAAAAATCACAATTGGCCACCAACTACTGCATAATTAACAAAACATTAAAAAACCTGATACACAAAAATAAAATCTTGCTATGGTGTTTGTATGAGACCATGAGTGTCTCTGTATGTGTGTTAGTCATGAAACATAATTGATGAGAAACTGCAACAATGTCCTCTGGAAGTCAGAGGCAGACAGAGAAAGGCCCAGGAGACCCACTGTCCACAGCCCCTCAAGAGCAGTGAAGACCTGAGGCCAGATGTCATGATGATAACTGCACGCCCATCCCTGCAGAAGGAAGAGGGAGGCTCCAGACAGAGTCCCCATGGCCAAAGAACCATGGAGAAACATTGGATGATTTATTGGAAAACAGGTATTGGTTGTGTTCTTGAAATTATACTTTTTATCTTTCAGGTGGATACTTTCAACTCTCAACGGAAATTTTTACCTCAGAAAGGGAGAGATCTATGGCACAGCGACTTTGTGAAGATGCCTTGTTCACAGGCAAGTATCGCTTCCTCATTGCAAAAGGATTCGCATATTATTCAGGAGAAATAAGTAAGTAACCATGTAAAGTTTAGTGGCTGTCACAAACCAGAACTAAAAGTGACTAAAATAAATAAAAACCTCAGAAAATTAAACTGCCATTAATAGCAATATTAAGTCAATTTAAGACACAAGCCTGTGATTCAAGACGTTGAGCAGATGTGTTTTACAAAAAGATGGGATAAATAGTCTGGAACCATTTAGTGCCTTTAGAGTTTTACATTTGGATCCTGCTCTGCCTGCCACACAGCAAGCCCATTTAAGCCTAATCTTAAAAGTAGAGATCCAAACTGGAAGCTGGTTCCACAGAGGAGGGGCCCTGAAAGATTCAAGGCTCTGCCTCCCATTCTACTTTCTGATATTTTAGGAGCCAAGTTGACCAGCTGTCTGAAAGCGATGCACTCTAATGGGGTGATACAGTACTATAAGTTCTTTAAGATAAGATGGAACCTGATTATTCAAGACCTTGCATGTTAGGAGAAGGATTTTAAATTCAATGCTGGATTAACAGGGAAGAAGAGAAGATGAAGAGAAGCCAGTATAGGAGAAATATGCTCTCTCTTTCTAGTCCCTGTCAGTACTCTTGCTGCAGCGTTTTGGAGCAACTGAGGGCTGTTCAGGGAGTTTTTGTGAATGATACTAATGAATTGCAGCAGTCCAGGCCAGAAGTAATATATGTATGAAGTTTTTCAGCATCACTGAGACAGGATGTTATAGAGCTATTGTGCAAATGAAAGAAAGAAGTCCTACATATTTGTTTAATGTGTGCATTGAAGGACATATCCTGGTATAAAAAACAACAACAACAACAAAAAAAAAACAACGATGCCAAGATTCCACACAGTGTTTCTGCAGGGCAAGCTAATGCCATCCAGAGTAAGGATCTGGTTAGATACCATATTTCTAAGACTTTTTGGGCCAAATACAATAACCTCAGTTTTATCAGAATTTTTATCAGAATTCCTGCAGTTTAACTAATTGGTGTGTGTTATATGACTTCAGATAAAGTTGGGTGTCATCTGCATAGATGCGAAAATGTTCGCTATGCGTTCTAATGATACTGCCTAAGTGTACCATTTACAATATAAACAGAATTGGTCCTAGCACTGAACCCTGTGGAACTCCATTATTAACCTTAGTGTGTGAAGAAGACTCTCCATTTACATGAACAAACTGAAGTCTATTAGATATATATGATTCAAACCACTTCAGCCCATTACCTTTAATACCAACAGCATGCTCTAATCGCTGTAATAAAATATTATGGTCAGCAGTATCGAATGCCATAAGTTGATAAGTTCACTGTCAGAGGTTTTTCAAACCTGCGAGACAAGTTATACAGGTTTTTAGGCATTCAAGAGCCACTGGAGGCTAAGAATTGCTTTGTGTAGGTTGCAAGAGGTGTATTATCTAGGTAGCTGGAGAAAAGCCAGATAAGAAGACTGCAAGAAGTTGGTGTTGAATGGTGTTTTAGCATGACTGGAAGTTTATTTTGAAAGGGAAAAACAATGACGTGCATGTTGTTCACACAGTAGTAATTCAAACTAATGAGCAAGCTCCACAGGGTACTGAAATATATGTATTAAAATAACTGTCACTAGTCGTTAGTATCCATGATCTCATTCTTTCGGTCACTACTCACAGTTCATGCCCACAAGTGAGGAGGGGGACGTAGATCGACTGGTAAATCAACAGTTTCATTTTTAGAGACAGCTGTGTCTTCAGCAAGGCGGACAGCAGTACGACATGTATATCACTGCAGCCGTGGCCTGTTAATTTAAACATATTCCATTATCTCTTATCTCATCTTAAATATCTTTCAAATGGTTCATTAAAAATGAGTTCTGTCATTGCTGGATGTCATCACTCACAGTATAAGTTCTTGGCACTATCCCATGGATCCTGGAGAGTCTGGATTTTTAATTTTTTATTGCAGTGAATTTCTCATCTCGGGCTGACAGATCATGTGGTCCTTGTCCTCTGCTTGTTTCCTTCTTTTTTTAATAATCTTTTATAATCTTTTCATATCCCTTTGATTCCAGTTTTTTTTCTATTTACTTCATTCAGAGTGCTGAACCTGATTCACTAACTGTCCCCTTCTATCCTCCTCTGCATTCTGCATTCATCAGGTTCTCAAAGTACTTTTTCCCATCTTCTCAATATGCTCTCTTCACTTGTGTTTTTTGCCCTATCTCCCTTCCCTTAACCCCACACGGTTGCGGCAGAAGGCTGCCCTCCCTAACCCTGGTTCTGCCAGATGTTTCTTCCTGTTTTTACTTTTCCAGTGTTGCCAAGTGCTTGCTCACAGGGGTCATCTCTTTGTTGGGTTTCTCTTTGCAATTGTAAAGTCTTTATCTTACAACATAAAGCACCATGAGGCAACTATTGTGATGATTTGGCGCTATATAAATGAAATTGAATTGGATTTTGAAAGATATAAAAAATAAAGGACTAAAAACTGAGGCATCTTAACCTCAGTGAGCAATCAGAAAACCACAAAACTTAAAACCATAACCAAAAATTGGACTAACTCAATAACTCATACTTAAATGTTAAGTACCATTAGTTCAAAACACAAAAAGCTGGGAGCCAGGACTATGACTCACAGTCTCCAGTTGTGTGCTAGTTTTACAAATTTACCCCCACTGACAGAGACTAACATGAAGCACATTTTAAATATGTTTTAATTTTATTTAATTTAGGCTTATATAAAAGTAATACAGATTTTATATGTTGTCTCAAATGGAACAGAGCACATAAATGTCATTGTCATTTCAGTCAGCAAATCAGAAGTCAAGGTGGGATGTGATATCCAAAAAGCTGAAATCTCTGGCCAGTAAGAAAACAGTGAGCGTCAAAGATGTAGAGGTATGTTGGCAAGAGTGGACATTTAATCCTTGTACATTTTTACACTGATAATGTGAAATGTGTTCCCAAGGACACGTGAAAAGTTAAACGGGTGCTATTCTTTGACCATGTGAATTTCCATGACTGTTATATATCTACATGACAGAAAAGCATATTAGGTGGTCTTAAAACTTCTCTCATCAGGAAGCTATCGTCAAGTATAACCCCAAATATAAAGATCAGTGGTCATTTGATGCCCTCCACACATTGGATAAGGTGAATGCCCACATTTGGTAATTGAATTATTAGTTTTGTGACTTGACTATTTAAATAAGCAATGAACATGTTTTCTTTTCAGATTATCCCAGATACAGAAAACTACTTCAAGACACTGTTTCCAAAGATTGCTGCATTGGCCTTGAAGCTCCCTGACTTTGTGAATAAGGTATCATTTCAAATTATCTTCTACAAGTAATATTGTGTTGACTATTGAAATAAATTATCTTCTTGGAAAATCTAAGAAATGAAAAAATAATTTTACCTTAAAATCAAGAGAATAGCATTTTCATATAAACAATGAATTGCCAAAAATTTTAAAATTTAAACTTGAACAGTTGAAAATGCTCGAAAGTGTCTTTGGAGTTGCCCCAAATTCTGAGTCAGTATCTTGACATGTCACTAAAAGGAAAATTCTTTAAATTAAACAGGAAAAAATCGAATATATTTCTTAGGGCGCAAAAGGTGCAGGACCCTAGTTTTTTTTTTAGACTACATGAATGACAATATGCTGAAAAGGAATGAAGAAATAAGCATCTGGTGTTGGTGGAAGTGGTTAAAAACATCTATCTATAAACATCTCTTGTTTTGTGCCTCCTGCACTTACATCTAGTCTTGAAGTTATCATCATTATTCATTGATTTTATTGACAAAAATCTTTTTGGTGTGCTGTCATTTAAGCAATGCAACATTAATGCTTTGCTACATTCCTGCAAATGTACAAATTATTGGATTAAAATAAAAATGCTCCTCCTTGTTCACCTGAATTCAGTCCCTCTTTTAGAGGAAAATTCAAAGAATATATAAAATTTTAAAATGTGCAAAATCTTAACACAAAGTCATTAGGACATTACTTTCTCCTTTACATTTAAGTTTGTTCATTTGAAGATCAGTAAGGTGCTCATTCAAAGTACATCTCCGAGAAGCAAAATAAAGTCAACTGTGATTGTCATGTGTGTGATTGGTACATACAGGCGTGTGGGCAGTGTTTGATTTGCTTTTGGTTTGTATTCCACTGGCCCCTCAGAAATTTACAGTATCATTCAATCATATTCATCTGTTGTGGGAAGCCAAAATTGCGACTGATATTAAAATTTGTCTAATTGTGCGGCACTGATACATAACCTATTAAGAATGCCTTGGTGACTTTAATTAGATTGTGATCAGGATGCTTATTTAGACCTAAAGCCGACACGTTTATGTTTTCAGTATCTGAAAGGTACTTATTTTTTCAACTCCAAAAGTACATATAAAAGTAGGCTATAGTCCACTGGTTTGCGAAGTCTCTGGGTGTGAAGTCTCTTAATATAGGGACTGTGGGACAACACAGAGAGTACAGACACATTTGTGCGCAGTTCTGCAAAATAACAGTTCAATTAAATTTTATTTATATAGTGCCAAATCACAACAGCAGCCACCTCAATGCAAAAAGGTTCCAGTAAAAACAGGAATCTTTTTCATCCTATACTGTAAGTAGGTAGACTGCTGATTGTCTAAAACAACAGGGAAGAACAGCAAAGCTTACTGTGAAAAGGTTTAAAAAAGTTTACTTTTAACGCCTTTTTGTTGTATGCATGATGATCAAAATGAACATAAATATGAACAAAAGTAGACAGCATTCCTGGTTGGTCCTAGTTGTTGACGTTATAATGTTACACTAAACTGTTATGTATATGTGGGTCTGCAGAGCACTTCATATAATTAACTCAGTACCCTGACACCTTTGGACAAATCAATGCCAATTAACTTGAAACAAAATTATTAAGGACATTTGTATTCTAAAAAGAAGAGTCTTCGATGAGAAAACTAAAATTAGGTTGCCCTGAAATCAAATAATCTGACTGACAAAATGCGTCTCCATGTTCTCAGGCTATCCCGCTTCTACGAAAGGGACAGAGTGCAGCCATCACATTGTCTCAGGTTCAGATATCCTGCCTACTTGCCAATGCTTTTTTTTGCACCTTCCCTCACCGTAACACCTCCAGTCCCACCGCAGAGTACTCTGGTTACCCCAGAATCAACTTCAACAGGTTAGAAAAAAAATTCCCTTTACTGTAGTCTCTCATTCTGTGTGCCCAATGTGTGTTAATTGTTAATAATCGTTCTCCACACAGTCTATTTGGAAACTTGCCAGGGAGGAAGATAGAAAAGTTGAGGGCCATCATGCATTATTTTAAAGTGGTTACAGATGAAAGTAAGTTGAATCCTCCCATTCTGCCCGTTTGTGAGACATCTCAGTAAGAGTCCATGGGTGTTTATCAATGTCATTGCAGGTACCCGACCTAAAGGACTGGTGACATTTGAGAGGGAGTGCCTCAGCCACACAGACATGCACACATGGGAAAAGTAATAACTGATAGATTGATAGATCTGCTGTGGTAAAGCAGCAGCTGTGTTATCACCTTGATTTACTGTCTTGATTTTCTCTAAATCATGTTGTTGTTCATGTGATAGCTGTAAGGAGAATCTGTCTAAACTTCATATCACCTCAGAAGGTCAGATTGATCTTGAAGGTAAAGGCATGCTTCAGGTAAGAACTGTCCCACATGAATAATAATTTACAGTTTCATATTTTTTGTTTGGGATTTGGTTATTTGTGTGTCTATGTATGTCTATGTGCAGGTAGACTTCGCTAACAGCTTGATAGGTGGAGGTGTGCTGGGCTCTGGTCTGTTGCAGGAGGAGATCCTGTTCCTTATAAATCCAGAACTGATTGTAGCTCGCCTCTTCACAGAGAAACTTGAAGACAATGAGTGTCTGATCATTACAGGTTTGTTCATAAATGGATTAATCATCTCACAAAAATTAGGCTGATTTCATACAAAAATTGCCTGAATGATTAAAATGATTAATTAAGTTCATTTTTGAAGCCAAAATATCAAATAACAACTGGTTCCATCTTTTCTACTAAAAAGATTTCTTTTTTTTAATTCATAGCGGTAGTGAATGACACACTCATATGTCAGAAAACATAAATGGTTATTTTAAAAAAAAATCAACTATAACATGAATTTAAGACAAAAAAAGTAAGGATGGATAAAGAAAATAAAATTAACAATTATATATTATATTTCAATTTTGAAATTAAAATAATCATCAAAAAACAACAAAAAGAATCTAATTCAGTTAGGACTATGTTACTAAATAAATTGTAGCATTGCAGCATAGCAATGCTACATCTCCCTGTTTCTGACTTTTCCATACATGGAAAGTCAGAAACAGGGAGATCAACTGATGTGAATTAATCCTGTCATAGTTATTTTACAATAATTACTTAAATGCAGTGTAAGGATGATGCTTTGAGTTCTGGCGAATTACAGTTCACTATAACTATTTTCTTTCACTTGAGTCCCGAGCCACCCCTCATTTCTTTCTATCTTGTTCCAATTATTCTTAGTAACAGCATTTCTTCAGGATTCGTGAACGTGTTTGAAAGTTTTTCTTTGGATATTAGATACCTTTTCTCTCATTTACAGTCTGTAAATTCTTGCATCTGACCATTTTCACATTTTTTCACATCACTATGAGCCTTCAAAGATCAAACTGATTTGAGCCTAAACACATACAAAGCAATTCTATTCATGTATTAATAACCAGGGTATGTCACATAACAATGAGATGAAATAGGCAAAGACATGTGCCCTAATTTGGGGTTAAAGTGGGCTGGGGTCTTTTGCTAGCTAAAGGTAAAGCTGCTGTATTTCACAGTGAGAGAAAAGAAAAAGAGATAACTTTATTCAGAGATGGAGAAAGTTGAGAAAGATGGGACAGGAGAGGAGGAAGAGAGGTCATATTTAAATTAAAGTTCTGCTCAGTGGTATTTGATAAACTAGAAATTTAAAGCTTACATGTAAGTCCTCATGTTTTTAAATGAGATATTGGTTAGATACATGGACTGGACTGATTCCTATAGCACTTTTCTACTCCTCGAGCACTCAAAGCACTTTATACAACATGCCACATTCACTCGTTCACACCAGCACTAATTTCTATGCTTTTCAGTGCTTTTTAACTAACATTCACACACATTCATACTCTGATGGATGCATTGGAGCATTGGGGTTAGTATCTTAGCCAAGGATATTTGGCATGCAGACTGGGGGAGCCAGGGATTGAACCACAAACTTTCCAGTCAGCAGATGACCTGCTCTACTTCTTCAGCTACAATTATGAGACTTCAAAGGTATAAGCATCACAGCTTGTTGTGTCAAAGTAACTGAGGATAAAACACAGAAAAACATGAAGGAAATTTTCCTGGCCTGGCTTTTTATAACTTAAAAAATATTCTGTAGAAGATCAAAAATGTTTTCTTGTCGGAGGTCAATTTTGAAAAAAAAAAAACAACAACAACAAAAACCAGCAGCACTGTACACAGCGGTAGACTGGTGCGTAATAAGCAAGTGAATAATGCAGAAAACAGAGATTTTTGATGGTAAACTGGTCTTGAAGTATTGTAGTGGAAGTGAAGTGTAGTTTTGATCTTCTTCTGCTGTTTCAGTCAATTTTGGTCTAAGTGACGAAACCTGCAGCTTCAGAATCTGTGAGATGCTGGTGTTGTGTCCAAAAAGTGATTGTCTACCAATAACTTCTTTTCGGGATTTGCCAAAACCTGATTTAAAACACTATAAATAACTTGCTGGTGTATAATATGTGAAACATATGTCAAATGTATCCCTCATAAATGATATCAAATCATCTTGAGCCACAAACAACATTCCTGTGACAAGGTAGAAGCCACAATCAGTTTTTGGCAGTGTCTTTTATATATCTTTTACTTATCCAGTTAAAAAATCTCATTGACATTAAAAATGTTGTTTTAAGAGTAATCTGGCCAAGGGGACAGTGGAAATTGCAACAAATATAACAATAGTTCTGTAAACATATTTTAAGTGGACAAAAAGGACCGGATTGGTTATAATGTAAGTATAATAACACAGAGTTATAAAGATAGTTGAAAACAAGTAATTTTTCAATTTTAAATATAACCCCTTGTAAACCCTGTTCACTGAAGTCTATTTACCAACATACGTAAAGATATTACACATAAAAAACACACAGAAACATTGGAAGTGCCTCCACTCGAATACAAAGATAATCCTAAAATAAATAGCTCTAGGAAATTAAAAATGGGGAAAAGGAATATAGTACAAAAATTCATGATAAATATATTTACTAAAAATGAATGTGTATCAATATTTGTATTAATGTACAACTTTTGTTGTCTGTTTCTCAGGCTCACAGCAGTTCAGCTCCTATTCAGGTTTTGGAGACTCCTTTGAGTGGGCAGGTCCTTATAAAGATCAGTCTGAAAGGTCTGAGGGGGTCATTCATTATTTGCCTTTAGAACCTTTTTTTTTTAGAACTTTTTATTGAGTTTTCTGATGGATTTTGATCCAATTTTTAGGGATGAATGGGCTCGGCGTAAGACAAAGATCCTGGCCATTGATGCTATGAACTTCAGACACAGCATGGCTCAGTACAGAATGAGACATATTATCCGAGAACTGAACAAGGTGAAGTTTATTATGTGTTATTTATTGTTCCTTTGGTTCTTCTTTGTTGGCAGAAAATAAAGAAGCACGAAGGAAAAGACTCATCTTGAGTTGTGTATTCCATTTACACACACGTGGAAGCATATACTACACTGTTTACTACCCAATGTAGGATTGGATAATCTCAAACCATTTCAGCTGGGTTACGACTGGCAGATAGTGAGGCCCAGATCCTATTTTGCAGAACTCCATCACTGTGCTCCTATTAGACACAAGAGATCCATCACCATTACATTCTCTTGGTGGATGGACACAAATGTCTCACATTTGGACACACCAAACCAAAGTCCAGGGTTAAATAAATAGTTAAATGTCTAAATTTTTGTCTTGGTCCCAGCAGTTCTCTTCTTATAGGTGTCCCTGATTTGTTGTAGTTCCACTATGAAAGCTGATTCAGGCAATCTCCTACAAATTGCTAATGTGGTTTTATACTCTAATTTGCTGGGTGGTAGTTTCTATGAGGGGTAATTTTAATGAACTAATTCTCTGAAGTACATACTTTTCAACTTCATCTTCAACCTTTCAACTAGCTGAAAGCTATTTCAACTGATTTGGCAGATCACTTATTTATTTATTTATTTTTTACACCAGATGCCCTTCCTCCTAGGTATTGAAGCACGTGTCTTGCTTTAAGTGTATTTTATGAGTCCTTTAATGTGAATAATGTTGTGTAGGTGACGAGAATGTCAGACAGCATCATGAGTTTAAAGCTAGAAATAAAAACGTCGATGTTAAATGTTACCAGTGCCTATGTCCCACAGGTTGGATATTAGTTAGAAGAGCATGTGAGCAGAATTCAACTTGTGAGGCAATTTCACAACAAAACAGAGTTGCTGCAGTGTGCATGGTGGCAAGATTGTGTGCTTAGTCCAAATCAGCTCCCCATGCCAGGGCCGTAACAGCAATTGGGAAAAACTATGTGAATAAGTGAATAACTGTGCCTTAACAAAACTTTTGTGTTACACACAACTTTTTGTGTGTAACCATGCTGTATTGTAAACAGGAAATGAGACATGAATGTAATTCTACAAAGAACTGAAAACCTAATCTAATGATTATCAAACAAAACAACAAAAAACAAAAAAACAAATTTAAAAAATAAATAAATGAGTGGGTTTGTCCAAACCCTCTGACTGGGCATGTATACATACAAATTTAATTATTTAATAATTGCATACTTATATTTTACTTTTCATCTGTGACATTTTTGTATTGCTTGTTTAAAAGTTATAGTAAAGCTTATAATGCTAATTAAAAGTAAACCCATGCTTATAATGTATGACTGCATTCTAAAATTAATTAATCTCATATATCTTTGAAGGCTTACTGTGGATTTAAAGGGTACGATGGGCATGAAAACCCAGATATCGCTACGGGAAAATGGGGCTGTGGCGCCTTTAATGGAGACCCACAACTCAAAGGTGAACTTCTTTATATTCATTAGTTTAGTGCAAAGGTCTCTAAGTTTAGTGTAAGGACTAAAGTGATATGCTTGATCATATATGCAGGATTACACTTTGATTTGGAGCTTCTGACACCAAAGAAAGCCAGCTGATTAAATGTATAAATGTGACCTTTTTTTTTACAAACCAAACAAATGGTTAAGAACAAACTGAGTGCAACATTTCTTGTGGAAATTAATGGTGTATTAAATTTAAAAAAAGTCAGCTGCTGGAGAGTTTTATTCTTACAAGAAGGAATTTAGTCCATACAGCAGTGTAATGAGGAATTCACAGAAACAGAGGAAATCTATTTATACAGGGTCTCACCACATCTTTATTACCCTGTTGTCAGGCAGAAATACACTTACCCTACACAGATTAACACAGATTAAGAGGATATATTTAGCAAACAGAGTAATCATGTCTTATTGGTCTAGACAGAAAACAGGACAATTCAGTTCACTTCAGTTTAATTTATATAGCACTGAATCACAACAGTTGAAGGGTTAGGATCTAGGGAAGTCTGTCTGTCACAGTGCAACATGAAATAAATGTATGTAATTTCTTATCTGTTCATGTGCAGCTCTGATCCAGCTGATGGCAGCAGCAAAGGCAAAGAGGGGTTTGGCTTTCTTCACCTTTGGGGATGAATATCTAAAGCAACGCCTACAGCACATATATGACTTGATGTTCGCAGAAGGGATTACAGTAGGTGAGTGTTCCCAAGACATGCAGTTTTCTTTTCTCCAGTTTCTAACATTGCATTACTTTAAAGCTTGTACATTTTCCAGCTAATTTACTGAACACTTAATAATTTCTTTAAAAGGATTAGCTGGTGTCTCACTGAAAGCGGTATTTCTAAAAACCTGCAGACATTGGCCTTTAATATAAGGGAAATTTTTATTTGAAGGATTCAATTTTTTTCGTAAAGTTCAAAGGATGATCACACTTGTGTCTGAATGCCTTGCCTTAATGCCTTCACTTTCTGCATTGACAGTAAGCACATAGTATTTTGTTAGTGTCATGTGAAGTGATTAGGACCCATACAGCTTTCGATTGTTGGTCACAGCACTTTTATTTTGACCCACAGCATTTTTCACTGCTTCGGTACTCTGTATTCAACTGGGAAGCCAGCTTTCTAGCTACTTCCCACACCACACACGCTCCTTCCTGACTCCAGACACTAAAAGGGGGGCAGAGTTCATTAATTGTAATCCTTCTCACCTGTGCCCTCCGACCTCCCGGCACCGCCCTGTGAGCTTACCGTACCCCCCCCCCTCCATTGCAGCAGAGCCAGAGGCCACACGCCTGCCACATGTTGGCTTTACTGACCTGTTACATTTGGTAGCTAGGAATTTGTCTGCCTTAGTAGGTAAACTAAACTTAGTCAATAACACCAAGAAAACCAGCTTCTTCTAATAATGCCCATGTCCCTAGAGCCCTCTGTTCTACCTCTCCCAGAACCACACCCTTATAATCAGAATGAAACTATGTTGTGTTCTTTAATTATTTAGAGCTGAATGCCATTTTTTTAAGATATAACTTTTCAGAATTTGGCTGTAAAAAGTGGTGTTTCTTTAATTTTTCTAATATACCTTTTTATTCCTTTTTGACAGGGACACTGTACAAACTTCTGTGTGACTTTAGCTCTGCCAAGCACTGTGATTCACATGTGGATCTGTTTGACTTCATCGAAAAAAACATCAGAAACTCCAAGAGTCATCTGTAAAGAAGTCTGTATCCAAATTTGCACTAAAATCTTGGAGGGTAGTTTTTATAACAGAAGAAAATACTGAGCTACTTAATCATTTTGAGAAGACAATTATTTTGAAGTGCTTTGTTTACGTGATAATTAACTATACAGTAGCAGCCAAGAACAAAATAAACATCCAAATAGCATAATTTTGGTGTGTGCTTTGAGAGTTAGCACAGTGGTCTAATCTGCTTTATGCTAAAATTTACATTTGAGGTCATTGCCAGACACCTGGAGCTGTGGTCAGAAAACATTCTGAAAATAAAATACAAAAACTGCAGATATAATTCGTGAAATTTCTTGTAATTTTGCAATCTCATTAAATTACTTATATGACAGTTTATTGCCAGTTTGTGTGGAATTTTATTTAATACTAGACTGAAAGAAACAAATGCTGCATACATTTGCTAACAAATACACAAAATACACATGGATAGTTACCTTAATAAAACACTATTTGCACAATAAGACTGGGATATATTTTTCAGTGCACTCCATTCCATGTCCACAACATTCTTTTGCCTCTGTTTGTCCATGTGGTGTACATGATAGCATTGTGTTGATCCTGCAACATCATATTAATGTTGCTGCAGGACTACAATTGCACCTGAGCCATCTTGTATGCCATGTATGCTGGTTGTGGTGGGTAAAGATGACGGTGATCAAGAGGCAGCTCCTTGCATTCTAAAGTGACTCATTGTGAATTGTTATCTCTACTCTTTAGAAAGAAGTGAAAGTATAAAGAAAATGTCCAAAAGAAAAACGAGGTTAATCTACAAATTCTATTCGGGGCTTTCTCGTGAGCATGATTGGGAGATCTTGAGTATTTAGAAGATCTTTGGTTACAATGGTGACAGACTTCTCTGCAGCTTCTTGATTACATGTATAAAAGAAAAAGTGCAAAATTGTAAATTATATATTTGTGAAATATTGAAGAGCAAAAGCAGGACTATTCAAAAAGCTTTATTTGCCGAGAACAATGCAAACAGAATATGTATAATAATAATAAAAATACAAGTTAGTTCTTTATACTTAGGACTGCACTTTTCTGGACCACAGACCTGTGATGTTGTTTGTGAAATCTGTTGGAGCCACTCTGGAGCAAAGTGTGCTAAAATGCCAGAAAAGATAACTATCCTCCTTTTCTTCCTTAAAATATGAACATCATTAATGTTTCTGATTTTGTAAATCTCCAAAAGTTGATTCTGTTTATCTGGACGTAGTGTTTTTGGTGGGAGAAACGTTTCGTCACTCATCCAAGTGACTTCTTCAGTCTCAGCTGACTGCAGGTTTCCCCAATTTTATAAACAGTACATTTGCACGATGACTGAAACTAGCACCACTGAAGGAAACGTTTCTGTCACTGAAAACACTAGGTCCAGATGAACAGAATCAACTTTTGGGGAATGTTTCTGATTGTTTGACCCCAAACAGTATACCACACATCAATAATATTATTTGAAGATTTGATCTGGATTAATTATCTGACTGAATATAAGCAAATAAAATTTTACAGTCTTAAAACTGTAATTTGTCTAAATTCACAGATTGACTACAGGCTTATCATAAGAGTTTTCTCTAGTGGCATCCTTCACTGTAAACATGAGATTGTAATAGTTGGTAATAGTGTTAAAAGTCATTGTGTGTTTTAAGATTACACCTGTTTACAATTCTAATCTGTAAAAATACTGAAGTAAAAACACACTGACGTAAAATTTCTGGAAAATGGTGAAGCCAGCCTGGATTCTCTCAAGCTCTGCAGATAGGCTAGATCCCAGAGTGGTGGGAGATCATCAGCCCTTAGTATCAATGTAGATTCAGTTCAGTGCTGTGTCCAGCAAATATTGCAGCTCCATCTTGTGAGTGTGCTTGTTTCCAGTGGCTGGAGCTGCTGCAGCCTCGCGACCAGCATACCTACACACACACACACACACACACACACACACACACACACACACACACACACACACACACACACACACACACACACACACACGTTTGATTGCCAGCAGACCATATAGGATATGTAGAACAGGACAATGGGTGAGTTGTAGTTGAAAGCTGCCTGGAACAATAATTCATGACTTCTTCTCAGGTTGCTCTGTTCACTGTATATCTGAGATTAACTCTGTGTGTTCAATAGGGCAAATTCAATATCAGATTTTCACTATGTAATGATTGTGGCCAAATTAGCTCATTAATTATGTTTAGCATGGCATTAAAAAAAAAAGAACAATACTGACAATAACAATCACCTTTAACCTGGTTTACGGCTTTTTCTTTTTTTGTTTACAGATGCCTTTTCCTCGTTTTGGGAGTAAATTAAACACAAAATATGAGTGAAGAACAGTGGGATGAGGCTGTGAGTTTATTCAACATTTAAAAGTCACAACATTAAAGTCTGCTGTGTGTTTGTGTACTGACATGGCCCCTAAATGATGTATGGGTTCTCACTCCTGTTTACTATAATATCACTGCTCATGATGCAATTCAATGTGTCCTACAGGATGGCTGTAGCTTAGGTGGTAGGGTGATCCATTTACCAGTCAAAATGTCAGGGGATCAAACCCTGGATCCTCTTGTCCATGTGCCCAAGTATACTGATAGTGTGTGTGAATGTTTTTTTAAAAAAAAGCATTCGATAAATGTGCAAATAAATAAAAACTGATGACCATGAAGACAAAGACAGGTGAGCAGCAGTGTGCCACAAAAGAGTGAAGGTCAGAAGGAGTTGCACTGTGTATTTGTAGATCTAGATAAAGCATATAAGTGCCAAGAGGAAATGTGATACTGTATTAGGAAGTCAGGAATAGCAGAGAAATACAGTGGCTTGCAAAAGTATTTGGCCCTCTTGAACTTTTCCACATTTTGTCACATTACAGCCACAAACATGAATCAATTTTATTGGAATTCCACGTGAAAGACCAATACAAAGTGGTGTACACGTGAGAAGTGGAACGAAAATCATACATGATTCCAAACATTTTTTAAAAATAAATAACTGCAAAGTGGGGTGTGCGTAATTATTCAGCCCCCTGAGTCAATACTTTGTAGAACCACCTTTTGCTGCAATTACAGCTGCCAGTCTTTTAGGGTATGTCTCTACCAGCTTTGCACATCTAGAGACTGAAATCCTTGCCCATTCTTCTTTGCAAAACAGCTCCAGCTCAGTCAGATTAGATGGACAGCGTTTGTGAACAGCAGTTTTCAGATCTTGCCACAGATTCTGGATTGGATTTAGATCTGGACTTTGACTGGGCCATTCTAACACATGGATATGTTTTGTTTTAAACCATTCAATTGTTGCCCTGGCTTTATGTTTAGGGTCGTTGTCCTGCTGGAAGGTGAACCTCCGCCCCAGTCTCAAGTCTTTTGCAGACTCCAAGAGGTTTTCTTCCAAGATTGCCCTGTATTTGGCTCCATCCATCGTCCCATCAACTCTGACCAGCTTCCCTGTACCTGCTGAAGAGAAGCACCCCCAGAGCATGATGCTGCCACCACCATATTCGACAGTGGGGATGGTGTGTTCAGAGTGATGTGCAGTGTTAGTTTTCCGCCACACATAGCGTTTTGCATTTTGGCCAAAAAGTTCCATTTTGGTCTCATCTGACCAGAGCACCTTCTTCCACATGTTTGCTGTGTCCCCCACATGGCTTGTGGCAAACTGCAAACGGGACTTCTTATGGTTTTCTGTTAACAATGGCTTTCTTCTTGCCACTCTTCCATAAAGGCCAACTTTGTGCAGTGCACGACTAATAGTTGTCCTATGGACAGATTCCCCCACCTGAGCTGTAGATCTCTGCAGCTCGTCCAGAGTCACCATGGGCCTCTTGGCTGCATTTCTGATCAGCGCTCTCCTTGTTCGGCCTGTGAGTTTAGGTGGACGGCCTTGTCTTGGTAGGTTTACAGTTGTGCCATACTCCTTCCATTTCTGAATGATGGCTTGAACAGTGCTCCGTGGGATGTTCAAGGCTTGGGAAATCTTTTTGTAGCCTAAGTCTGCTTTAAATTTCTCAATAACTTTATCCCTGACCTGTCTGGTGTGTTCTTTGGACTTTATGGTGTTGTTGCTCCCAATATTCTCTGAGACAACCTCTGAGGCCATCACAGGGCAGTTGTGGAGCTGTTTTGCAAAGAAGAATGGGCAAGGATTTCAGTCTCTAGATGTGCAAAGCTGGTAGAGACATACCCTAAAAGACTGGCAGCTGTAATTGCAGTAAAAGGTGGTTCTACAAAGTATTGACTCAGGGGGCTGAATAATTACGCTCGCCCCACTTTGCAGTTATTTATTTGTAAAAAATGTTTGGAATCAAGTATGATTTTTGTTCCACTTCTCACGTGTACACCACTTTGTATTGGTCTTTCACGTGGAATTCCAATAAAATTGATTCATGTTTGTGGCTGTAATGTGACAAAATGTGGAAAAGTTCAAGGGGGCCGAATACTTTTGCAAGCCACTGTATGTGAGGCAAATGCAGGACATGCAAGACAGTGGTGAGGTGTGTGGTAGAAGATGCAGATGGGTTCAGGGTGGGACTGAGATCACATTAGGGATTGGCACTGAGCGCCTTCATTTTTGTATTGGTGTTGGACAGGTTGACAGATGAGGTCAGGCTGTGTCTACTATGATGTTTGACATTATGGCCTGTAGTGAAAGTAGGTAGCAGGGGAACGAGAGTCTGCAGAGGTATGCACTGGGGAGAAGGAGGTACATGAAGAATACATGTGTGTGAATTAGAAAGAGACAAGTGTAACAGTGAAGGTGGATGAGTTTAAATATCTGGGGTCAACCATCCAAAGCAAGTTATAATCCACAAGACTGGTGAAGATAGGAGTGCAGGTGGGGTGCAGTGAGTGGAGGCAAGTGTCAGGGTTGATGTATGACAGAAGGATAACAGTAAGAATGAAAGGAAATGTTTAATAGATGGCAGACAGACCTGCTAAGTTTTATAGTTGGGTGTGATATGTGACAGAAGAATGGCAGCACAAATGAAAGGGAAGTTTTACAAGACTAGTGAGACCTGTTATGATGTATGGTTTGGAGACAGGGACACAAACAAAAAGACCAGAATGGACTCGATTAGATATATCAGAGGGACAGTTTAGATTGAGGGTTTAAAGACAAAGTTAGTGAGGCAAGCATGGTGGTTTAGACATGTGGAGACGAACAATAGTGAACATATTGGTAAACGGACTGGTATACTGCCCTGTCTTCAGGCGTACAGTCAGCTGAAGTCAAACTTACCAGATGGGGCGTGTGTGACCGATGGTGGTGCTGATGCGGGGCTTGACATAGTAATAGTAGCCGTGGTTTTTGTGCTCTTCTTGACACCAAACCAAATCTGCATTTGGATAGTGATCAGCCTCTTCTTTCACCAGATCAAAGGGGAATGGTGACAGCTGCCAAAAAAAGAAAGATGCCACAGTGTGGTTGGAATGAACACTTGAGTTTCTGCTACTTTTGGTGTGGAAGTCTGTGCGGTGTTGCCTAACAAGGTGCTGTGATTGACTTAAGGCAGACAAATACTGCACACTATAAGGCCATGCCACCATTGTTTTACCTGTACGGCAGTGAAGTATGTGAAGTGTGAAATTGCCTTCAGATTAGACTAAACGAGTCACTCCACAGTCTCAGATTCAGTTTCAGCTTTTTACAGACTTACACTCTGAGCAGTTTTACCAAAACACTGATTACCTGCTCGATGCGGACAACAGCGATAGCTTCCTCCATGCCTCTGTTCTTGCGTTCCCGGGTCAGTTCATAGTAAATCTTGCCGGTGCAGAAAATTAGTCTCTTCACCTTCTCAGGGTTGGCGGCTGCATGCCCATTATCTGGGATTAGACGCCTGAAATGTGTGCCTGCATGACAGAAATCATAAAAACAGAAAATAACCAAATATTTTAAAAGTTCTTTTGCACTTTTTTGATCTGTACTCACCTGGGAGCATATCATCAAAGCTGGACTTAACCTCAGGGTGGCGCAACAGCGACTTTGGAGTTAGTACTATGAGCTGCGATTAAAGACAGAGCATAGAACATGTTCATAATTTCAATTGACTCTTATCTTGCATGTTTTGGTATATATCTCTTACGGGCTTCCTGAAAGGCAGCAGGATCTGTCTGCGGAGAACGTGGAAGTAGTTTGCAGGAGTAGAGCAGTTCACAACAATCCAGTTACAGTCATAAAGCTGATGCATGGCAAAGTCTTCAGACAGTTTCTGCCAACATACAATGAAGTAAAAAACCCCCAGAAATTACAATACAAAATACAAAATTTTATGGGGAAGATTAAAAAGATAAGAAAAGTTTAGTGAACCTGATGACAAAATGCACACAATACAATTATTTAATTCAACAATTCAAGAGAACAGAATTATTTGTTCCAATTATTTAATTTGTTTAGGTACTAAGGTAAATTAATCAAATAAAAAATATGACTCTGACAAAGACAGAAGAGGACAGGTAATTACTAATGAGTCCAAAGAAAAACAGAAAGATAGTTTTAATTATGGCAAAATACAAATCCAACCTGCACTGCATGCTCCACTCTGTCCTTAACATACGTAGTTACTGTGATGCCACCCATTGTTTAACAATGGCCACTTTTGAAGCCTCTAGCTGAACTAAGTGTTTTAAAACCAGATGGGCTGATTAAGGACTGATATAACTGAGAAACATATCAACCATGACATAGGCTTACACTAAACCATGCTCAAAATGCACAAAATGAACATAATGTTGTATTATAAAAGACTTAAAACTAGCGACAAACACCGTAAGGGAAAATGTTTACTTTGGCCATAGATTCCCTAGATAGACAGACTGTTATTGGCTGTAGAGTTCCCCCTGCTGGCCATTAAAAAGAATGCTGATTTAACTTCTGAAATTCCTTCTTTTCAGACTTGAAAATCATTTACTTGACAGACTACGATTCCTTAATGACATTCTGACACAAACTCACAGGGAAAACATCTGGGTCATCATTGCACATCTGTAGAAATCTTTCAGGGCGTGCAGATGAGTGCTCTGGACCCTGTGACGAAAAAGGAAATGGAAGCAATACAAATGTGATGCAGTTTTCTTTCCTGTAGTGTATTTAAGGTTTGTTTATATGTGATATTGCAGATCTCAAGTTTATTAGTAACACATAAGGCATTATGTATCCATAGATGTCCTTTCATTTGCATCAAAATAATTTTACTACCATGGACAGAATAAACATTTTGTTCCAGTACAACACAGTACCCCACAGTTTCACACAGAGACATAAGTGATTTGTGCTCTGACAGTGCAAGCCCATAGAATGGTATTAAGAATATAACAATTCGTAAACTCAAGAAGACATCGATACAAGACAGGCGTTGCATTATAAGGTGGTAATACAATCCCAAACTCTGATGGTGAGACAAATCAAAATGAGATACATGTGGAATGTGGTAGATTAAATTCTTACCATTCCCTCCATGCCATGAGGAAGCAACAACACTATGCCATTTTGTCTGACCCACTTGGCCTGTCCCGAGCTGATAAACTGATCGATGATGCACTGGGCTGTATTGTGAAAGTCTCCGAACTGGGCCTCCCATAGAACCAGTGCATTGGGACTGGCCATAGCAAAGCCTAATTCAAAACCTGCACACGGGAGAGAAGAATGAAACAGAAGCCCTGATGTTGAAACATACCAGCAAATTGAAAAGTGACACTTCAACTGTGAAATACTGTACTTCAGGTACTGTGGGAGAGAGAGAGGTAGGCAAAAAATCATGCAAAATGCACCAGATTTTGGTACTTTAGGAGCCTTTATTGTGTTTATGTTACCTACCCAGCACTGCGTATTCAGATAGAGAGCTGTTACACACAGTGTAAGGAGCTTGATCAGGGGAGATATAATTCATTGGGATGCACATCCTTTTGTCAGTATTTTGGTCATGAAGAACATGGTGTCGATGGCTGTGAAATATAACCAGAAAAAAATGAGTGGTATGACTGAGTTTGTCCTTTTTTTTTTTTTTAAATTCAGAGATAAGATGCAGGTGAAGAAATTAATACAAGCACAGGTCAAAGAGATTTAGATGCAATCACCTCTTGATATTTTATTCTTAGGAAGTGAGCTACATAAATATGTACATAGATAGTACACCTATTTCTTACCTGAACGTGCCCCTCTCCACATCCTGACCACTGAGACGCACATGGATCCCCTCCTTGAGCAGAGAGCCAAAGGCCATATACTCCCCTAGAGCCCAGTCACACACTCGCTGGCTCACCATATTTGCACGTCCCTTTAGGATACGACTCAGCCCTACAACATGAACACCAATGCAGAAAATCCAGGTCTAAAACAGCTTGAAAGTACATTCAGTGGATCTTCATTTTTGTCACATGAGACGTGAGGGCACCTCCATGTATAGCAAAATCCTCCACTGGGACAGATGCAGCAATGTTGCCAATGTGGCTGAGTGCTTGCTCACTGATGCCAGTCAAAGGACAGGTCATACTTCTAGGCTGACCCTCCAGTGTGAAAAAGCCTAAATACACAGACACACAAAAGCATTGAAAGCAAGAGGCATGCATGGGATGCCCTTCTTGCCCAAGATTCAAAAATATTCTGTGTATTCAGTTGTATTCATTGTATTCCGTCTTAATTTATTGTGTTTAATGTTAATTTATTGACAAAAAAAGAGAGTTAAAAAAACAACACACAGAAATAGTTTGGCTTCATGAACAACATGTAGTCGTACCGGGCCAGGGTGAATCTAGCCAGTGCTTGATGTGTAAGATCTTTTCATCTTTGGAGCGAGTGTAAGCTTCCTCACAGATTTTGTCATAACTGGCTACTTCCTCCTGCAAGAGATCAATGCAAGTTGGGCATCTAATGAGAAAAATTGAGTCTTTCTTTTTATCTTCATTGTGATTTTTAATCTAGTAACTGATAGCAACAGTATAAGTAAAATACTGGCGGCAGCCTCCTAGTAGACACACCTATGGTAATTACAAAGTCCTAAGTGACTTCCTTCTCGAGTTTTAGCATTCACAAGATTTTCAGAAAACTTGGTTCTCTAAGGCTCTCTTGAAGGCTCTCTAAAATTCTAACTTTAACACTCAACCTGCTGAGAAGGTCCATTACGTCATATAGACTGGAGTTGACTGTCAGTGACAGCTGTCCACATGAGAAATCTGTGTGTTACTTGATCAGTCTCAAAGAATTAGCTGAGCTTTTTCCTTTGGTATAAAATCCTGACAATGATTGTCATCTTCGGACTGAGTAAGCTCAAGCTAAATGTGTGATAGAGTTTAAAACAGCAGCCAAAAATCAAATCCACTTGGAGGTCAGAATAAGTTATATTGTGTCTTTGTCTACAATTTGCATGCTTCATAACCATAAAGCTACCTGCACAGGGGTGCAGGTAGCTTTACCTCATATTCTTGAGTTGTGACGACTCCTTCATCAATGAGTTTTTCAACAAATTTCTGCAGGACTCCTTTCTGCTTCTTGATGCGCTTGTACATCAGCGGCTGTGTGAACATGGGCTCATCTACCTCATTATGGCCGTTCCGTCTGTAACACACCTGAGTGAAGAGGCAAATGTTTATGTTTGTTTTTCTGATCACCTATTTGGCCTTGTATGCTGACCTTTTGTGAAAATTTAGTATGTCAGTACTGACTGGCTCACTTGTTGGCACAGTGCAGTAAAGTGACAGTCCATTTAAATGACACAGCTGATCCCACCAGCTATCATTTTAATCAGTCTTTTGACTCTATTATTTTTTCTTCTACTGGCTCATTTCACATCCACACAGTATTGTTAAAGTCTAAGATAACTGGAAGATAAGTGAAGCAAATAGACGTAGCTTCTTTTAGCAACCAACTAATCCTTGAGATAGCAACAGGTATTCTAGCCTTTTCTGAACGCACCCTGAACATGAATATTTCATTGTACATGTACAATGATAATAAAGGGCTATTCTATTCTATTCTATTCTATTCTTTGTTGCCATTAGGGTATCAGCATGCTCTACCTGATTGTAAACTACTACTACCCATTATTCTAAACTCCTCACTTTTAAAGTTTTTACCTTGATTTAATTCTTTTTTTTTGTGTGTGTGTGTGTGTGTGTGTGTGTGTGTGTGTGTGTGTGTGTGTGTGTGTGTGTGTGTGTGTGTGTGTCTGTGTTTTTCTAAACTGCTTCTAACAAATTATCCTTTATTGGATTAATCAAAAATTGGACTGAATTGAATTAAACCGTCATGTTTCTAAGGTCAGATGGGGCTTAATGCCCTTTTTAGATGTTGGAAACATGCTTACTCCTACTTTATGCTTTGTTCACAGGTTTACTTTCATTATTTTGGGTTATAGTTAGTAAAAGTGTTTCCTGTTTTCAAAGTATTTTTTCTTAAAAAACAGCAGTTTCAGTCAGGGTCATTTTACTTGGTGGTTAACAAAAAGTTATAATAACGAGCATATTTACCAGGTCTACAACGACATCTTTATGGAATGTGTTCCTCCATTCAGCTGCAACTTTGCACACATACATCACAGCCTCTGGATTATCTGCATTAACGTGAAAGATGGGTGCATTGACCACTCGAGCTACATCAGTTGGGTACGGAGATGAACGAGCCACCCTGGGATCTGTCGTAAAACCAATCTATGTGGGCAAGAGTAACACACATGTATATTAAAACCAGTTACAGTTATGACACTGTGCTCATTTTAACTACTGGAACTGCATCCAGCAATTCACACACAGTGTTAAATACACAGTATTATGGTCAATTCAAAAGTACTTTTAGTGTATATTCAATAATCCACACTCCAGAAGCCTAGTTTTATCTGGGGAAAACTAATTCAGTTACAAAACCATTATTATTATTATTATAACCATTAAGCGATCTATTTGTTGAAATACCTGTCCATACCATAAACTTGATAAGTGCTGAAGGAATTTTAAACCTAACAAACTGAATCGAACAGTCCATACCTGGTTGTTGACCACCACGTGTATTGTACCATGTGTGGTGTAGGATGGCAGGTCAGACAGGTGGAATGTCTCATACACTATACCCTGACCTGCAAATGCAGCATCGCCATGAAGGAGAATAGACATCACCTGCAAAATGATTCACCAAAATACAAACATATTGGAAAACATCCACGGAGACATTGTCTTCTGTTTATATGGTAAAGAAAAAAATTCAACATACTCTCTTTCCCTCGGTGTCCCCACAGTAGAACTGCTCAGCTTTGGTCTTTCCCTGCACCACTGGATCAACAGCCTCCAGGTGGGAGGGGTTTGCCACGAGAGACAATGTGATGTACTTGTCACTGACCCGGTTCATCCTCCTGTGATACATCCCCAAGTGATATTTCACATCGCCAGAACCCTGAGAGCACAAAGTCAGATGCTGAACCTTTCATCTTTATTTATTTTTATTAAGAACATATGTGCACATGTGCTATTCAATAGACGGCCTACACATTTTTAATATTGCAGGTGGAGCTAATGTTAACCTGAATTTAATAATCTGCTGCTTTTATTGATCTATAAAAACATAGTAATATAGCACTTAATGTAATAAATTTATATTTTAGGAAGGTGCTGTGCCACTGCACGTTGCCCTTTAGATATACCTCAGCATTTTGCAACCATCAGTCTACAGTTGAATTAATATGCTAGAGTTAAATAGATGTGGCAGGTCACATATATTATTAATTGCATGGCATACTGACATTGGCTTTTTAGCTTGTTCTTAACAGCTAACCTAACCAACGTACTTGTGTAAGTCATAATTGCAGTGAATGAGAGCTGCTGAAAAGCTGAACGGGTGTCTTACTTTGTTTTTTTCTCAGGTTTTGATTGCACTTTTGTTTGATTTTGATTACATAACATTTTCTTAATAACAGCTATCTTTCACCTCTCCTGGGTTTAAAGTTAGTACCACCTCTTTGCTGTCTCTGTGTGACAGATGGGGAGCACTACTAATTTGGATCCCACTTTTAACTGGACCCCATCATAGTTACTATTGATACCTTCTGGTTGGAAAAAAGAGGCTTTCTTAGCTGAAGAGTGTCAATCATTTTTAAAGTTATTCATGTGCCTAAACACATTTTCCAAACATCAGTTGTTATCATTAACACAAGCACTGTCATAGTTATATTTTTTTGTGTAAATCTGTTTCATTGGTCTTGACTGAATCTAACTAAATAATGTTCAAACCTCATCCGCAGCCTCTAACTTAGAGTCAAACTGACAAAAGATTTGCTCCAGCTCCTTCCGGATCACATTTGCCAGCACATTCAGTCTGCCTCTGAAGACACATAAGCGGAATAAAAACACTTCAATAAAGATACAGTTACTCTACCTTTGTAACACATTTCTGCACATTTCTAACAGAGATGCAACAGGTTTGAATTGGCTACCAGTGATGAGCTGAAGAGTTTAAATGAATTTGTGACTCTCACTATTAGTGTAGACAATCACCTATGTGAACAAAACAAGGAATGGAACTACAAGTCTCAGCCTTCCTCTTGCTGTAGTTCCCGTCCCGATTCTGCCCTTTGGTTCTCCCTGCCTTCTACTTCCAGCACAGCACTTAAAGTTCCTCTGTTCGCCATTCTGAGGGGCCAATGCGGCTCAGTCAGGCTAAACTAGCACCTGAGGAATAGCAGCTGCGAACCAAGTTGAAGCTGTCTTTTTGTGGGCAGTCTGGTCATTTTGTACTTGAACTTGCCCAGTATGACCAAAAGTCAATACCAACCAGTAAGAGTGGGGATCATTTGTGTAAACTGCTGAAGATGAAAAAACATTTCAGAAGCTTATAGACAGTTTTAGTTCAACTCTGGTGTTGGTGCATCAAGACCAACAGAAACAATTCATTTTGGAGGTTGACGCCTCAGACTCTGGGGTGGGGGCCTTTCTTTCTCAATATGTGGACACGGTACACTACATCCTTGTACTCTGCGTTTAACACCTGCTGAAAAGAACTATGATGTAGGTAGCTGCAAGCTGCTAACTGTCGGGTTACACAACATTGCCAAAAGTATTTCATTGTCTGCCTTCACAAATTTATGAACTTGAGTGAAATCCTATTCTTAATCCATAGGGTTTAATATGATGTCTTCCCACCCTTTGCAGCTACAGTATAACAGGTTAAACTCTTCTAGGAAGGTTTTCCACAAGGTTTAGTGTGTTTATAAGAATTTTGACCATTTTTCCAGAAGTGCATTTGTAAGGTCAGACACTGACTGTGCACGAAAAGGCCTGGCTTGCATTCATTCCAAAGGTGTTCTATTAAGTTAAGGTCAGTACTCTGTGCAGGCCAGTCCACACCAAACCCGCTCTCCATGTCTTTATGGAACTTACTTTGCCCAGTGGTATGCAGTCACTTTGGAGCAGGAAGGGGGTACCTTCAAACTATTCCCACAAAGCATGAAATTGTACAAAATATCTTAGTATGCTGAAGCATTAAGAATTCTATTTACTGGAAGTGGCCAAGCCCACCAAAAAAACAACCAAAACAACCTTCCTCCACGAAACTTTACACTTGGAACAATGCAGTCAGGCAAATTTTTTCTCTTGGCAACTGTCAAACCCATGCTTGTCCATTGGATTGCCAGATGGAGAAGCTTGATTCGGCACTTCAGTCAACACGTTGTGTGCTTTACATTGTTGGGTATTTTACTTGTAAAACCACTCTGACCTATGTATGTAGGGGAGCGTTATCCATGGGATGAACAAGTTTTTTCTTTTTGTCTGAGGGTGTGACTGCATCTGGAGTGCACTGGGATGCCAGGCTTGGAGAAAATTATCCTGAATTTCTCTGATAAACCTGCTACAGCAGGAATGACAATGTTGTTTCATTTGTTATTCTGTTTCTCCCTAGTTGGTTTCTGACCTTTTTTCTTGTGCATCATCGCTGATTTGATGAAAGCTCACTTGAGATAACCATGTGTTTTAAGACAGCGGTCCCCAACCGGTACCGGTCCGTGAGTTGTTTGGTACCGGGCCGCGAGAGTTGAGGCTCAGGTGTGAAATGTATGGTTTTCAGGGTTTTTATCGGTTTTCAGCGTTATTTTGTTATCGTTTTTATCGTTAACTCGGTTTTCCTGGGTCTTTTCACGTGTGTTATGAATAAATCTTCTTTTTTTCGGTACCGGTACTAGTTTTATTTTGTTGTATTTATCCGCGACACCTTAAAGGCCGGTCCGTGAAAATATTGTCGGGCATAAACCGGTCCGTGGCGCAAAAAAGGTTGGGGACCGCTGTTTTAAGAGCTTTCTTTACATGTGTGTGTTTCCTTTCTTTCCGTTCTGCCTCAGAGAGAATGTGTTCTGCCTGGTGTTGCACGGTTCTGATGGCCCCAAGAGTCTAGATTACCCACACTAAAAAACAAGATCAATCAAACCCTCAAGGAACTCAGAACCAGACCCTGCAAGAATTTAGAAGAGGAACTTGCAACACTTCCACCTTACTGCATTTTAGAGGTTTTGCACTGGAATTTTGTTGTTGCCCACCTTCTACCCCTCCTATACCTCTAACACCATCTCCAACAAAAAAGGCCTCAGAGTTTTATATTGGCACACCTTTGCAAACCTCTGCTTTAGTACTGTATCACCCCAAAAGAGCACTTTGCTCTCAGACTGCTGGTTTATTTGTGATTCCTAGGGTACTCAAAAGTAGAATGGGAGGCAGAGCCTTGAGCTTTCAGGGCTGTCTTCCGTGGAATAAGCTCCGAGTTTGGATTTGGGCGACAGACACCCTCTCTACTTTTAGGCTTAAAACTTTCCTTTTTAACACAGCATAAAATTTGGGCTGGATCTTCCCTTAGTTACCCTGCAATAGGCCTAAGATACGAGGAGCTTTCTTCCTGTTAACAGGAAGAGATTTCTTCCTGTTAAAAGGAAGAGATTTCTTCCTGTTAAAAGGAAGTTTTTCCCTATCACTGTTGCCAAAATGTTTATTCATAGAGGGTCATCTGATTGTTGGGGTTTTCTCTAGTCCCTCTATATTACTGTTGGGTCTTTATCTTACAATATAAAGTGCCTTGAGGCAGCTGTTTTTGTGATTTGATGCTAAATAAATAAAATTGAATTGAATTAAAACTGAATTTGTTGGTCATCGATATGCTGTCTCCCTCTCTGCAGACTTTTCTTGAGAACTCCTGCCGGAAAAATTTCCCGCCCAATAGCTTATCTGTCTGGTATTTATTCTAATAATTCTGTAAATAAACCTTTTGTCAGTGATTTGAGTTTGTTCCCTGATTCTTGATACTGTACAATCCTACTCTGACATGTTAAGGCAATAGGAAAAATTCATAGCCATGGCACCTGTGTGGCATTCCCATGATTACACTCTCCACTCCACTCTGACTGGACTTGTCAATGATGGTCTTCAGGGCTGGAATGAGCGACTCACAACCTTCCAGACCAAAGCGCTTCTCTGAAGACCACTTCCTTTGAAGAAATTCCTCAAACCTGCAAAAAGTTGGTTGTGGTGTTTCACACTGTGGCTCGGAACTTTACACTTCCATCAGACTGAGAAAGGCCTTTTAAATTTTTAGTTATTTGTTGAGGCGTACTAAGAATGTGAAGAACCACAGGCACACCTGGTTGACTGGATCATCCTGGCCAGTAGGGTCCTCTTCTCCTCCAGAGTGCATTGTATGACTCCTGGAGTCTCAAACTTCTGTCTGATCCATTGGCACTGTTCCATGTCATTAATAAACATAAACTCTACACCGATGTGTTGACAGTAAGCTCTCTAAGAGACAAAAAAAAGTTACATTTGTATTAGTTTGGATAAAACAGAGGTTCCTGTTACAACCTTTCTTGGCTGTGGGTATCTGCTGATATATGGGTATCTATATCAGCATCTATATGGGTATCTATACCACAAAGACATTGGAAATCAAACAAGTTGGATCATCACATTCTGTGTTTAAAAAATAAGCATTAATATATATGATCCTTACCTCAAGGCGGTATATGATCTCTCTAAGAGGCAGAGCACTTTCATTCCCACCAATGAAGGTGGTAGTGGGAAGCCGGAACACCTTATCTAAGTCACTTTCAGCCAGCCCATAAATACCTGCAGTGTAAACAATGAAATTAAAAATCTTTCTTTCAGCCCATCATCGCACAATATATGTAGGCTGAAATTGATAGGACAAAACCAAATGGCAACTTCTAGGATAGAAAAATGAGGCAGACAAACAATGGTACAGTCGACAGAAAACGTATGTATCGTGTTAGTGTTTCTCACATTTTAACAATACAGCCCATCCAAGATATAGTATTCCAGTTTAGGTGAGTGAAATTGTTATTAGCCTGTTACTTAGAACTGTGTATGTAGAAGACGCATCTGTACAGTTTGTAAACGCAGCTTCATAACAAAGCCTTCCACCCTCTGGCCCAAATGTAACACTTTTGGCTTCAAAAGACCAACAATGCAATAGCTAAAACACTAAGGTAGAAGACTCTGGATGAAGAGTTGTTAGTTGAACAACAGTTACACATAACTTTTAGTGATCTTATTAGTTTGGGTAATTTTTTAATTGTTTCACTTTGTTCTATCAATTTTGTATGCGTGTGGGTTTCTTTTTACATCTTATGTCTTATAAAGTACACAGCATTTTGAATTGCCTAACTCAAAGGTTCAGGGTAAAGCCACTTGTCACGCCTTTAAATTGCTTATTATCTCTGGCATTTTGACTATTATAACAAAATGAATTAAATTCATTCACAAAGAAATATCAATGGTTTGCAATCTTTTTTTATTAAGTGGCTATAATAATTTTTCTTTGACTGAAAAATGCTTAAGTAAGTTTTGCAAAGATCTTTATCTTTACCCTGTGTGAATCCATATGAACTTAAACCCCTGTCTATAATATTTACATTGAGCTGTACAGGGATTTGATTTGATTTAGAAATGACTGACATATCATATGTCCTTCCAACCTGACCTGAACACAAGATGATTCCATTATTTCCCATTATGCAGTTTTCTTGACATAATCTCACAAGCAGCGAAAGCAGTTTGATCTTTGTGGATTAAACTGGTCAAGTCTTCCTTTAAGGAACATTTTAGCTTAAAATCTCAAATCTCTCTTTCTATCCTTTAATTCCTCAGGGGCCAAAGCTCTTTTACAGCAGCTGCAGAATCAAATCTCAGCTGATTACATTCTCAAAATGACAGAGCTTTCTTTATCAAAACCCCGAGGCTCTGAATTAACTCGCCAAACAAGGTCAGGCAAATCACCCCTTAATACCAGCATCCATGGTTTAAACTCCTGAACCATGGTCATTATGTAATATTAACTTTTCATTTAGCTTGGTTTTATGGGTCTGTAATTTCCTAATAACTTGCCTGGAAAGAAACAGATAACCTGTCATAAATACATAACTCTGTTATTTTTTAATGCTTTTTTTCCCTCCTTCTTTTTTAAAGCTCCAATCTATAATCACAGAAACCACACATAATGAGGAGCAATGTACTTAAAGCTGAAGGTAGATTAAGTTTACTGGTCAAATGGTGCGCCAATATAGTGAAGAGACACAGTCTAAGACGTCAGAGTGGCTTGTGTTTATCTAAGCATGCAATGTCCTGGTCACACCAAACCGTGATAAGACAACACTAGATAGACAAGGGGCAGGGCAACTTGTTGTATCTATGTCTTTTTGTACATCTCTGTCAGCAAATTAGTGCAGAGTACTCTGCTTATCATGGGGGATTTTTAATCCAATACATCCCAGTCAGCGTGTTACATAGGAGCTCTTTAGACTTTTCTGCCTTTCTGAACTTCCTCGCACATAAAAACCTAGCCTTGTTTTCTTTCATGATGTAACGTAATCAAGTAGTTTCTGCCTGCAATCTAATCATAGTAACATTTTATTGAAGCACACTTAGATAAGCCTGTAAAAGTCCTGCTTGACCTCATTGGCCACTGAGCAAAGGTTGTCAGGAACCAACAAGCACACCTTCTTTCATGGGTGACTTGCTGCAAGAAAGTTATTATTAGTTATAGTTAGTTATAATATCTAAGAAGTATGTTTTATGGCAAATGCACATGCACTGACACTCACGTTTTCTCTCTGACAGACACACACACAAAGCGTGGGCCAGTGATAGTAAATAAAAGAGGAGGGAGGCTAAAAGATAAGAAAGCAGGGTTGTCACATTGATAAAGAAAACTGAAAGGGTAAATGGGTCGGTGAAGGTACATAAGGAGTGGATCAGTGATAAAAGAGCAGTGGGACAAATAAAGGCATCAAATATATCATGACATAAAGGATCAAAGTATAAAAATAACAGGAAAAGAAAAGCCAGAGGAAAAAAGAGAAAATGAATAAACATGCAACAGGATTATTGTTCTCACCGACATTCTGGAAACCAATAGTACAGGGGGCATCGTCAAAGTCTACACAACTGATGTCCAGGGGGTCCAGCTTGGCTATGTGATGCCCTCTTACCTACACAGAAGGGAATATGGCTCAATGCATCGATTATTGATACTTAAACTGTCCATTACTGTTTTTGGTGCACTGGGAAAATTGGAATTATAATGGTTATATGTCAGCTATTTCATTCACTGATTTTTTTTTTTTGTATTTCTATGTGTATTCTTCCCCATTTATTTATTAATTATTTTTATTCTTAACATAAATAAGTACATAAATAAATATGTTTATAGATAAAACATTACTAATACTGTAAATTGAAAAGACAGACAAAAAGTACTGAACACATGAAGAAAGGGAGGTGCAAAAAGGCATGGAAAGTCATGACACCAGCGGAAATGAATCAATAATTAGAAAGTTTCTTGAAGATGTTTTACGTCTCATCCGAGAATCTTCTTCAGTTCTAAGAGCAACTGGTGGAGAGTCCCAAATTTTAAGCCCCAGAGTCCCCCAAGAGGGTCATGGACCCCCTATTGATCCTCTACCTAATCACACAGACTAAGGTGTAGAAACGGGTGTAGGTCACAATCAGCCAAAGCTTCGGGTGAACCCACTGTGAAACCTAGCCCCACCCTATCATGTGATTTCCTGAGGTCAAATGGCCCAGAATGTGAGTGGGCGTTAAAGCTTCTGGGAAGGGATCTCAGAAATGGATTATAGATGGCAGTTGTTCAGTTGTTCATGGCAGTTGGCCTCTGTTCAAAGATAGTCGTTCACAGTGGACATAGATGGCTTCTTTCACAATGTGAACATTGGTGTCCTAAAAAGCGTGACCTGTCCTATAGATGCAGATGAACACCCGAGTCTTGTCCCATCGAGGTGGCTCTTCTGTGCTGTGCCATGCGTTTATGGCTGTTTGGTCTCTCTGATGTAGAGGTCTGAGCAAACCTCACTACACTGTACAGCATATACTACGTTGTTAAGCTTGTGTTTAGGAGTTTGTCTTTGGGATGAACCAGTTTTTGTCTGAGTGTGTGGCTGGGTCTGAAGTACACTGGGATGTCATGCTAGGAGATGATTCTCCTGAGTTTCTCTGATAAACCTGCTACATAGGGGATGACAATATTGTTGCTTTTTTCTTTCTGATCCTCCCTAGTTGGTGTCTGATCTTCTTTTCTGTGCATCTTTGCTGACTTGATGAAAACCCAATTACGATAACCACATGTTTTAAGAGCTTCCTTTACATGTGTTTGTTCCCTCTTTTTCCCTTCAGGCTTAGAGGGAACATTTTCAAGTAGTAAATATATTTCAATTCAATACTTTTCCTTGTGTCATTTCTCATTAATACACATAATTTATGGGTGTCTATGGTTTCTTTTATTTGTATGTGTGGACTGGATGGATTATTATTGACATCTGGTAAGAATATCATGCCAATAGCACCTTTAAAAATATAGGCACAAACGTACACAGGCCCTGTGTACGTACATTTGTGTCATTTTAAAACACAACAGCTCACCATTCTGATGAGTTTCTAACACAATTTCCAACCCAAAGGCAGAAACTGTCTCTTTATATCCCGTTATCAACTCAGACTTACATGAACAATGGTCCAATAATGCATAATGCATTGGTGTAGTCTTGGTCTATTAGAGCAGCGGTCCCCAACCTTTTTTGCCTCACGGACCGGTTTATGCCCGACAATATTTTCACGGACCGGCCTTTAAGGTGTCGCGGATAAATACAACAAAATAAAACTAGTACCGGTACCGAAAAAAAGAAGATTTATTCATAACACACGTGCAAAGACCCAGGAAAACCGAGTTAACGATAAAAACGATAACAAAATAACGCTGAAAACCGATAAAAACCCTGAAAACCATACATTTCACACCTGAGCCTCAACTCTCGCGGCCCGGTACCAAACGACTCACGGACCGGTACCGGTCCGAGGCCCGGGGGTTGGGGACCGCTGTATTAGAGGGTTCTTAATAATGGAAACTAAGCATTCAATTTACAGATGAAAAATCAAATATCATTTATTTTTCATTTGGTGATGATAGCTGCTCCTGGTCAGTTTTCATATGTTCATCTTGAATTTTTTAGAGTAAGGTTTTATAAACAGCAACTTAATTATTGGCCGTGGCATTGAACAGCTGCCTCGCACTTTCCACAATCTACTAAAGAAAATATTGTGCAGTAGTTAATGGCAAAAGGAACCAGAGCAGAATTACTTTTAGTGTACCGTGTCAGAGTAAAACACCAGACTGAAAGTTGTTAATCTTTTGTTTTTTCCTTAATGAATAAACTGAAAAGGCTTACTTTAATTTTGCTTCCTTATCATTTCACTGCAGATTATAGCAGAGAACAGATGATATATGTGAAGTGGGTTTTACTATCTTTGCATTTTGTAACACAGTCAGTGTCACTTCCAGAAGCTAAAATGAAACAAAACCCTAACTCTACAATAATGAGAGACAAAACATTTTCTGTGTGGTTGCAGTTAACCTGGTATGCTCGAATAAGTGAGTGTACAGCTAGATGATCCTCCACCAGCTTCTCCACACTGGGTTGAGTCCCCACCAGTGCCTGGGCACTGGACAGTCTTTCTGAAGTCCTACTGAGGTGTGGTGGGCTCTGAAAGGCTGCACCAGGCGGAGCCCCAGCACTGGCATTACGGAAAAACACATCCCAGGACTGCATAGAGAAAGAAAGAGACCGTTTACTCAGCAATATGCTAACTGTGTCACATGAATTAATAGCCTGTCACCAATGTAGTTAGGTTAAACAGTGATTACTAAGCAAGACTCAAGTCAAGTCACTGTTATCTGGAGCACATCTGAAGACAGCTGAAGTTGACCTTTCAGTAGGAAAGGAGTGGTTAGCATTCATTATGACACACAAGTGTGTGTGTACATTTTGTGCAAATCCATTTTATGTAATAAACATTTTGATCAAATATAGCATTGATTAGAACTTAGCTGGCCCTATGTGGACAAAACTGGTTGTGACACCATTGGCAGCAAGAAATGTTATTAAGCATTTGCCATAACTGGCAATGAGGCAAGATTCACAAAAATCAGTATGGGTAAAATGAAAACACATAACTTTTTGAAAGCAGTTTACTCACACTCCTGTAGAGATTAAGAATGAATTGTACCTCAAGTTAATATCCGTGTGAGGGCAGGAGAGTGACTACTTCTTGCAATTTAGTGTAAGTCATTACATTACGAGCTTTTCATCATGTACCTAGTGCATAGCATACAGTGATTCCCCTAGGCTGACTAAGGGAATCCACATTTTAATTTATCAATGTAAGCATTTTGGCTGCTGCTATACTGTTTTTTGGAGGAGAGTCAGAGAGGAAAGCAAGGGTACAGTACCATGTAATTCTACCAAACAAGTTCAGAAACTATGGATCCAGCCACACATAGCTTATTAGTGTTAAGTAACTACAACTGTACTCACCACAATGGAAGCACAAACTTCTGGATAATCTGTACCTTACTGCAGGACCAAATTAGATGCAGTAAGGCCTAGGACCCAGCTATAGGCTACAACTACATCACACTTGTCTTTTAACTGGCAAGATGAGTTATAAAACAAAATCTCAGACTGTGCAGTTTTTATAAAGGGGGAAACTATCAATAGAGACCAAAATTGTTTTCTGGACTGGTCAATAAAATTTTTAATGTTGTTCGGCTGGCCAATTAACCATGGAATTCTATGTGAACTGACTAATTTATGCAGGCAGCTTCATGTTGCCACTCCAGGAACTACAGTTTTTTGCATTCCATCATTTAGACTGGAGACATAGTGCACACTCTGTGTGACTTCTAAGTGAGAATAGCCTAAGTGAGAATAGTGCAGGTAGTTGTCTATTGCATTTACACTGAGTGTGTCATGTGTCCTTTACACTCTATTCAGGCAGCTCCATCACCTAAATTCCAGGATTTCCACTAATAATGTGTCTTCAGTGGATTGTCACTGTGCAACATGTCAAGAAGTACAGGTGTGGACAATTTTGTGTCTTGATGATCATGTGTGAAAATTTGGTATTTTCAAGTTTTAGGAAAACTGTCAAACTTTCTTTCTTTCTTTACATGTGTATTTAGTGGTCGTTATTTATGTACTTATTTATTATTATTTTCCATTTTTCGACCCCCCCCTCCAGCCACCACCAACATCCCAATTTATTTTCAAAATCTGTTTCTGTTTATCTTTTTAAATTTCATCATAAATTTCTGCTCCTTTATACAAATTTAAACACTGTGTCATAGTCACCTTTTCAGTTATGGGTTAATCACCATCATACTTTGGTCCCATGCCAGGCAACCTAATACCTGTCTGTAATTGATGGAGGTGGAGTTCTTTTTCACTGTTATATATTCATTATTAGGTCATCTCTGCCGACCAAGACACTTGGTTGGTTTTATATGCAGTTTCATATTTTAAACATATATAATTGCAGAAATGACAACAACATCAAACACAGAATTAAAGATGAATGTGCTGTACCTTGTGCACACTCTTTGGATTCTCCAGCCATGTGTAGTACATCTCCTCCACATAGTTAGAGCTGGTGCCATTAAGAAAGGGTTCACTAGCTAGAGGTGTGTTCAGGTGCCTTGCGGGCTGAGATGTCCTTAAGCCCTGTTTAACTGCCAACGGTACAGGCTTTGATAGGCTCTGGGCCATTTGTACAGCCGTTAAAGGCCAAAGCCTTACAACCGTAGTCCTTAAGCGGTGCATAGCAGCAGATGAATCACAGTTCTGCAGGACCACTCTCCTGGACAAGGAGATCCTCCAGGCTAATCAGCAGCTGCCCGTCTTCAAATCCGTCTGGCTTGCTGAAGTGGAGAGATTGGCTTATCTGCAGACACTGCCCCTTCTCTTCTCCCAACTGTCCAATGGATCCTGCAGATTCCAAATATAGATTTTGTAATTGAGCAAACCCAATAAGGCTAATATTAAATATATTTTGGTGAAAAAACACATGGTAAGGCCAAAACAATGTTTTATTCAGTTTCTCTACTTGTATGTGAATGAAGTGCTAGTTGTAAATTAAGGTATGCATTTTGCCATATGTAGCTGCAGAGATTACTTAAAAATGTGGTGTGAAGTTTTTAAAGACATGTGAATTTGCATATCAGCCACAGGAAGCATAAAAAGTGGTTGTAGCCAATAGGTACGTCACCAGAATTGATACTTACAATACATTTTCATACCAAAATTCTGAAAAATGTTATATGTACCATAGGCAGCATATGGACTAAGGCCTCAATTATTTCAGAAAAGAAGGAGTCCTAGTCTACCATTACATGCTAAAGAAGTAGAGGGTTGCTAACAAGCACAGAAAAGTGGCTAACAATTTGTGATTTCCTTACCCCTAAATCTTGGGCAATATTTAAAAGGTGAACAAGAAGTACTTTTGCAACCAGGCCCCTGCTCACCATTAATGAAAAATGCAGGTTTAGGGGGGTTCTCTAGAGGCAAGATGTGCCCCATGTTTATACGGCCTATGACTTAGTTATAAGGTTTAAGACTAAGTATTTAGCTATTATATTCAAGGCTTAGATTTAGTTATAGTTTTCAATATTATAATTGATACAATCTAGAGACACTACTCACACACTATATGCACATACTCCTATCGGGCTAACGCTAACGCTAACAGTCGCAAAATGTTGCAGTTTATTTCAGCAAGCAACAAAGCACGTCAAAAATAATAGCTTTCACTTTTAAAGACACCTTAGTAGTTCCTAAAACCTGGACTTTAACCTTTAGCAGATTTTACTGAAAAAGAGAATGTATGGCTTTTGGTGTATTTCTAGTCATTACTTTTTAGCATTTTGTGGCAATCTAATTGAATGTTTCTATGAGCACAAGTTAAGCAGTAAGACAACACAGAGGAATTTAGTTACGAAAACCCAGAAAAATAACACCGGCGCGGGATAACAACAAATCTAACGGGTCTTTCCAGGAAAAAAGAATCTTAGTGAAATTAAGTTCACTGGGGGACGGCATAAAGCCTAAACACAGACAACAAGTCTTGTAACCTTAAAATCTGCATTCAGTAAATACAATCCCAAACACAAAGCAAGAACACTTCAAAAACCGTACTATCACTACGAAGCATTAATCAGGTTCAAAGTAAAGTTTCCCGTTAAATAAAGCTTTTAGGATAACACTTCATTTGTATCGAGTTTATTACCTTTTCCACCGTCTCGTAGGTAGGTAGGTGCTTTTGACGCCTTCCCCGGAGCCTCCCGTGTTGTAAATGAGTGAAAGTCAGATGTCCTGTTGTAGACTAAAGTCTGTGCGCGCGCGTGTGTGTCGCGCGCGAGCGCTGTCTTGTCCCAGGTGCTGAAAAGCCTCCTGGTAGTGAACAAATACTTGTTTAAGCAAGCAACAAAGAAAACGTTTTCGTTCTCTGGTGTTCTCGGCCTTACTGAACGCAGGGTTAGTTTTGTCTGTTCAACTCAAATGATATGCATGTTTAAAATGCGCCTAATGGATAACAACATCTGGAATGTAGTCACATTTAAACAATACCCCAAAACCATTTTTTGTGGTGTTTTTTTTATTACATAGAAATATATATTTTTCTGATTACAGAAAATTTCATTACTGATGAAAACCGCACGAGTACACATACAAACACTCAAGAGATGACATAAACTCTAAGAAAAAACAGGTGTTAAAAGTTTTGTGTTGGTGTAGAAGGCTGATACCATCACCGTTTGAGTCACAATGTTGTCAGTCTGGTTGGTAAAAAAGCAGAATTTCTAATTATCGCATCTTGTTTCATGAAGAAAAATATACCTGTATTAAAATCTGAAATGGTTAATTCCTATGGCTCACAGTATATAATCAAAGTACTACAAAGCAGACCTTCAAAAAAAAACCATTTTTATCCCTCAGCTTATTACTTTGTTCTCAGACAGGCTCCGATACCTCTGCACCCTGCTGGCACTGACTTTGATGTTAATATGTATTCATGTAATTGGTGTTTTGGCAACACAGCTTAATTCATGATGCTAATGAAGTATTTGCAACACTAAAGGCAGACACAGAGGAGACAAGAAAGACATTCACACATATACTTCAGGTGGTGGTGACACAGATTTTCAGCCACTTCATTATGTAAACTTGGCTCTCACAGCACAAATCATTAACATAGTAATACCACACTGCATTCAAAATAGAATAAATGCATTTACACCACTGCCAGAAAATGTTTTACATTTCATGAAAGCTTTATTTAATTAAATGAATTGCAAACATAATAGGCAATAAAGTCAAGAATTTTTTGACAGTAGTTTTGCCCTTTAAACTTTCCTTTAATAAAAAATCATTGATCTTCAGCCTTGCTGAAGCTACTGCAGACAAAATATCAGCTGACTGCCTCTTCTCTGAAGAATTCTTGCCTTGTTTGGCTCTGTACTTTAAAACAATGGACGTCATTAACAATCAAATCTGGGAATAAATCACATGAACATTTCACACACAAATCTTAATTTATCAGTATTGCTGTACCTCAATTTTTTTGTAAAGAAAACAAAATACTAAATAAAACGGCAAAGCCTTAAAAAAAATAATTCTCCTTATCTAGTCTTTAATTAAACATGACTTTTATCAGTTTCTTGGTACTATCCCATGGATGCTGGGAATATCATTTTTTGAGTCTGTCTCTATCTCTGTTCAGGCTGACAGATCACATGTTCTTGGTTCTGTACTGCTGTTTGTGATGGGTTTTTTTTGTTGTTGTTTCTTATGGTGTGATAGTCTTTTTCTTGTTTTTCAGTATAACAGGTTGAAAAACCTGGTCCTGGATGGATAAGAAAGTGCAACAAGATTTCCATAGCAGAAGCCAAGAGAAGAAATGGCCTGTTTTCCAAAGATCCATGCAAAGATCCCAGGGTGTGCTTTCAGCTACAAGTGAATAACAATACAAGGGCAGATCCTGAGCTGAAATTGAGCAATGCTAGAAGAGCATTGAGGAAAACAGGCATTACACAATATCAATGCTGGTGTACCTAAGAGCAGAGAACAGCAGCCTCCCAGATCAATTTCTCAGAACCAGTCAACATTGCAAATACTACTACTATTACTACTACTACTACTCATACTAATCATAATAATAATAATGATGCTGGTGCAAGAGTACTAGAAAGAGAGATCATATTTATCCCATATTAGCTTTTTTTTCATTCTTGAATTTAAAATCCTTCTAAAACTCTGGTTTTCTTCCACAGTGTGTCTTTTTTTGTGTCATCCTCCCCTCACCCCTAACCAGTTATATATTGAAAACCTTTCTTGGATGTCTGCCACTGCGATGGTTACTGTATCCTGTACAATGAGGTCGCTATTGTCTGCTCTTAGATTCGTACCCACCCTCTCTCCCTTTTTCAAATAATTCACTTCTTATAGGGATCTGCCTGACCCAGGAGCTGGCACCAGTCCCCTCTGAGGCCTTCCCCAAACCACAGCCTCAATTTATGCTCAAGCCATCTGCCATTAACTACAAAAATGTTAGCAAACCTGTCTGAGCATGTGATCCCAGCAAGTGAATTACTACTTTTTTTACTGCAATTTAAAATATTTTTCTACTGTATTTCACTATAATCCATTCTACTTTGATATCTGACATTACGGTATTTGCAAAAGGTGAGTTTTATCTCCCTAAATTTAGTATATTTCAATTTGGTTTATTTATTTAGCTCCAATTTACAAAAGCAACCAAATTAGGGAACTTAATTCTGTAAGCTGAAAAACCTTACATTAATATACACTCATATGAAATCCATGCATGTTAAAACAGTAGTTAGCACTGCCGCCTCACAGCAAGGTCTTGGATTAGAATCCACTGTCTGGCCATGGGTTTGCATAGGTTCTCTCTGGGTTCTCCGGCTGTCTTCAATAGTCCAAAGACATGCTTTTAGTGAGGTTAGGTTAATTTCCAAATTGCCCATAGTTGTGAATTGTTGTCTGTCTTTCTGTGTTGGCCCTGTGTCAGCCTCTTGCCCTATGGCATCTGTGACAGGCTTCAGCCCCCCTGTGACCCTAAATTGGATAAGTGGAAGCGAATGGGTAGAGTAAGAATTCCAGCAAAATAAAATGATGTATAATGTTTAACAACAGATTACATTTTCTATCCTTGTCTGTAAATTTGTAAATCTATAAATGCAGTAAAGTGAGACATTTACCCTGAAATGTAACAAAAGAGAAGTAACTTTACACCTTTAAAACATTCTATAGCACAGTTCATGAGTAAATCTACTTTTCGAACTTTCCTTTAATCACTGCGGTGGTTGAAATGTTTTACTGACCCTTCAAACTTTGGCTTTTAAAAATACTTGCTGGAATATTCTGAGTAATATTCTGTTTAGAGGAAATACTGACATTTATTCATGTAGCATTTTAAAGCACTAAAAACACAAGGAAAACTAAAACAACACGGGTTTCTTTCTAAGGTTGTGAGTTGAGATAAGACAGAATAGTAGAGTGGACAGTTTTATTAGTTTACACACTGATTACATCTGATCACACTTTAATATTGATCATCATCATATAATAAATACAAAAAGTACATGATAAAAGCCTTGTTTCACATACAGTCATCACCATCATCATCATTCATATCATACTTGCTCACATGAACACAGAAGAAGAAATGATAAGGATCTATCAGTACACTTTAAATAGTCTTTATAGCTGAAGCCTAAGATTAACACCCAGGGCCGAACCTAGTTATTAAGTAAGAAGGTACAGCTTTCAAAGAGGACACTAATTCTAAGTAACCAATCCAATTAAAGTACTGATAGCATTGACATTTGGTTTGACCAGGAAGGGAAATTCATGGCTTTATCCTAAAGCCATAGCTGTGGAGTTTCACTGATACTAATGGTTTAAAAAACAAAAAAACAACCTGAAGATTGTCTGATGATGCATAATTCCCCATTTCATTTTATAATGTAAATAATTAGTAATTAATAAAAGACTGTTTTGAATGACTGTTAATAATGTGTTGAACTGACTCAAAAAGTTTTTACCTTTTGATACAAAACACTACTCGTGCAAAATGTGAAACACTAAATCACAGCCTTGGCTTGGCAAGTTCACCATGCGTCTCTCCAAATTTAGGTGCTTAATGTGTTTTTGTTTTTAATACTTCTTCTAACTTTTATGATTCAATGCAACAAGTATTTGAAAGCATATTTCTTTATTTTACATCATGATCAGCATGGATGGTGAGAAGCATTACATTGTGAATTGCTGGTATGCCCATACATTTACCCTAGTAGATGGTGTATTTTACATCACCACTTAGTAAGGTTTGATTTCTTAGTGTTGTAAGAAGCACAAAGTTATCTTTCTAATACATTTTTCTTTAGTTCACTTTATAAAATTATATATGTATATTTTAATATTTCATGATAATTGGTTTCCTTTCTCCATTAGGTGACAAGCTGGAACCAGCAAATTTTTATAGTTTTCTTTGAAAACCACTTCCATGATTTGATCTTTCCAGTCATCGTCCTGCGATGATTCAACCAATCATTTAAGCTTTACTGTGTATGTGATATTTGAAGGATCAAACTAGGAGCTATCATGTTCTATACTATTTGTTGAGTGAGCTAAAGTAATTTGACAATATTGTGAATTGTCCTAAAATAGACCAGCTCAGTGCTTTATCTGACAGCCTGTATAAACCTGTCTTTAATCTTCAGCATTTTTCTTCTCACATTCAATAATCATGTATGTACTTTAATCCTGTAGTCAGTCTAAATGTCAAGCTTCAAGAAGTTGATGCCCCCTCAAGGACAGAAAGTTAGATCGTTAAGGGAAAATACAGCAAGCGACACTAGATATTTCTGGGAGATATTGTAAAACTAAAGGATTTGATATTCTACCTAATATTTTGGTTTTACTCACTAACATTGAGGGGTGGCTGTTGCTCAGGAAGTAGACCAGGTCATCTACTAATGAGAAGGTTTGTTTTTTTGAAATCTGGCTTCTCCATGCCAAAGTATCCTCAAGCAGGTATCCTAAGCTGCCCTCCAATGCATTCATTGGAGTATAAATGTTCAATAAAAAGGCACTTTGGCATCAAAAAAAGTCCTTGGGTAAATGAGGCAAGCTGTGTAAAGCGCTTCGAGTGCTTAAGTAGTGCAAAAAACCACTATTTCCAAACCAGTCCATTTCAAATTTCATTCCTGCCTGTGTGTTGAATCAATGTCCTGGAAAAACTATGTAAATTTTTGTGATTTAGACATTACACACAAATATTTGTAAACATATATAAAAGAAACTCTGCTTAGTGCTTGAAATAGAAGTAATAATGTATGCGTGTGCACAAGACACCATTTTCTTTTACAAATATGTCAATTGACTTCTCCATGACTTTTATGAATTCTGAAATACAGTAAGTCGTTCCTGTTCATGTCTCCAGACCAGAGAAAAACTAAAGTTTACACATAAAAAATGAGAGAGTGACTCTATGTTCTTATTCCAAAACGTTCAAATGCAACTCTGGAAGATTTGTCATATAATTTTCAATTTCACTTTTACTCTCTTTTAGTCTATTTTTTTTTTTAAATATCTGTCACTTTATGTGTCAAATGCTCTTTTGTTTTCATCAATAGCTGTCTGTGTTTCCTACTCCAATCTGCTTGGCAGGCAGCTGTTTAAGGCTCCATAACTGTAGTGGTTTACACATTTGCCTCCCAAGTGAAAGGCCCCACACACGATGTGTAAGGAGCAGCAGAAAATTCTTTTTCAGCTTTCCTTTTTCTTTTAAATAGCTTCCAGTTAAGTCAGAAATTATGACACAAGAGCATAATTTTACCATATTTAAATGCTAATCCTGTGGAAGGACAAGTAAATATTAGCTTTGTGGAGTTGTATCTGTACACTTTTGTGAAAATGTGACAACATGCAATCCTTTAAGGATTCCCCTGTACCTTGATACAATCCTCCTACCTCTCACTGACTAACCCAATCATCAAAGAAATGCATTTTATAAGATGAGAAAGGTTTTAGAGATACATGTTTTTTGTAAAGGGACAGAAACCCCCAATAGAAAAATGTTAAAACAGACTGCTACTTTTATAGCACTTTTCTATTCTATTTCAGCATTTTCTTACCACAACTCTCATTCATATACACATCCATACAAGTGTCTTTTTCTATGCCTAAACACATTTAACCTAAAATTCAGATGGGTGCATTTTAAGTATCTTGCCATGTGGAAGTAGAGGAGCCAGACATTGAATTTGAAGAGGTTGTGTTAAATAGGTTGTCTATTAACCTTCAGGTTAGTAGGTGACCTGCACTAATTCCTGAGACACAGCCACCCACAGCAAAAACTGACAATTAAAATATGGTTTTAAATGACCACATAATTAAAACAAACTTTGATTTCACTTTGGGAACTTTGACCTTGGCTTTCTTTTACATCCAAAGTCTAATTTAATTATTGCAATCAAATGTAATAACCACACACCCTTGTGTTGAGTTTAAGTTGTCACCTTTTACATTAGTCAGGTTCCAATAAATTAAATCAAAAATGATCCTTTAAGGTTTTGGTTGTTGCCTTTGAAACAGTAAAGAACCTGGGCCCAAATATTACTGAGGAAGGGCATAATCTGTCATGGTCACCAGAATCCTCATATACTACACTGTCATGTCAACAAAAACAGTTTATGCATTAGAAATCCAGAAAGTAGAGGCATCAGATTATAGCTCACCAGCAGTGCGAAAAACCAACCAACCAAACAAACAAAAAAACAGAAAATGCATGACAACACCCCATTTACCAAATGCATTAACGTGGATTATCATGCAATTAAATACCATCAACAGCGTAACTGTAGTTAAGTCACCACAATAAAACTGGAAATTTACATAAACATTGGGATATTTCAACATTTCAATCATAGTTTCAGTAGTTAACTTGCAATGTTCAGTACATAAATATCAGTTAAGAACAACAGTAACATCTTAGCATGCTGCATGGCTTTCACTGTCTCACAGAGTGGTTGGGGTTCGTGAGGGGTGAGGAATGGGGTGGTAGGGAGTTAAACACCCAATAAATAAATTAAATAAATTAATGAATTAATTTTGTTGTGCTGTTGCACAACACAATGAAATTCATAATAAAATACACCCACCAGACTCTTTGTGTGAGACACGTGATACTGATTGTTCATTTTACACAGGCAGCATTAGTCGTGCAGAACAGCCACTGCTAATGACAACACAGGAAGGAATCATGCATTGTCATAAAAAAGACGAAAGGATTAAAATGGATAATAAATAGACTGTACAGTTGAAAGAACACAGAGACAGACGGTGGCCATAATTATACTAGAAGTAACAATAGGAAGGAACAATAGCTTTTTTGTTTGCTGTAGGCAGGCCGAAGAGTTACAAGAGTTTAATGTTGTAGCTGATGTGTCCTCTGCTGTCAGAAGATGGGAGCACTGCTATTACTGTCTGCTGTTGTCGAAGTTGTACAGGGAGAGAGAGAAAGAAGTGGGTGTGCAGAGTGCAGGAGCATGACCACAATCCCCAAATCAGATTCCTTTAACCCCACCACATATCCACCTGCACCTCTCTCTCAGTGCTGCTTCTTTCTCTGTGATTATCTGCTCGTTACTTTTCTGCTCTGCCTCCTCAAAATGCCTGGAAAAAAGTATTTACACCCATTCAGATTTTGCATATTTATTTTTTGTGCTGCAGATATACATTTGTTCCCATGAAGCTATATTTAATAACCCCTAATGATTGAGTGAAAACACATTTTTAGAAATGTTCATCCTCTGCATGAATGCTATTGTTGTCCTACCTCACCCCTGCAGCGGGGCAGAAGGAGCTCCTGAGCAGTGGAAGTGGACATTTTGCCACCGGCTGTCCCTGCGGTGCCATACCCTGGTCTCTTCTGATTGGCTTGAGCGAGGACGGCCCTGACCATCCACGAACTGCGTCAGGCGGATGTAGGCGATGCAGGCAGCATCGTCCCCGATTATATGCACATGGGGGTTAAGGATGGTGGTGTGGATAGGTTTGCTGTTCTTTGAGAGGACTGATGGGAGACAAATAATCCACTTAGCGATGAATATCAAATATAATATTCACGTATAATATATTTTATATTTTCAAAACATCAGTAGTAGATTAAACTAGTCTTACGATTGTCAAAGTAAAATCTATGGAAGTCCATTCCCTCCACCAGATTTCCCAGCCCCTCAGGTTCAAATGAGGTCAGACCAGGGTCGCAGATCTTCCTGTTAGTCAAGATATATTTTTACACAAATGATGCACGGAATAATTTAAACAGTTCTGTAACAATACTTTAGCAATGTTATATGCAAAAATATTATATAAAATGTAGTCTGTTGGCCTGTCTCATAACTTTCACTCGTAACTCTTTAGTGGCTTTATATCTCATAGCTAAAACATTTTTTTTTAAATTTATAACACTGACAAGGAGACCTAAATTCTGCCCATGTCTTTTAAGCAGTTACAGTTACTGTTTCATAGCTCTGACTTAGCATGCCAAAATTCTTGCTTACTAAGTAACAACCATTACAGACCATCTCACAACTGCACCCAGGTTTGTTAATACAGTAGTTTCTTTTCATTTATGCATTTATGATGCACCTTCCAAACTGTAACAATATTAAACAATGTATACGCAATAAGTAAAGATATTATAGAGCTTATAATTTTGCTCTTTCATGCTCCTCCCTCATGAAATGGGATTAAATGTTGCATAGAGTCACACTTCGAATAACAATAATAATAATAATAAATATAGCGATAAAAACAACAATCATTGTCACAAAATACTAAATGGAAAACCTTTAACCTTTTAATTTAAACCCTTTCCAGTATTTCTTATCTCATTTCATTTTATCCTACATTATATTTCACTAATAACTATATTCATCACTTACAGTTTAATTTCTTGGCATTATCATATGGATGCTGGAGAATCTATTTTTTTTTCACTGCAGTGAGTAAGTTTTTTATCTTAGTTCCCTTTCTCATGTGTGTGTGACGCTCAGTTTTGCTGCTGCTCTTTCAGTTGGATTCTGTTCAACTGTGTTTCTTAGTGTGTCTAATCCACCCCAGTCTCCTCCTTAGTATATAAAATGGTGTAAAAAAGTGTTTGCCCCTTCCTTATTTCCTATTTTTGTATGTTTGTCACACTTAAATGTTTCAGATCATCAAACTAATTTAATTATTAGACAAAGATAACACAAGTAAACACAAAATGCAGTTTCTAAATGACGTTGTTTATTATGAAGGCAAAAAAACCCCAAACCTACATGGCCCTGTGTGAAAAAGTGATTTCCCGCTAAACCTACTGGTTGGGCCACCCTCAGCAGCAACAACTGTAATCAAGCATTTGCTATGACTGCCAATGAGTCCTTTACAGCACTGTGGAGCAATTTTGGCCCGCATATCTTGGTGGAATTGTTGTCATTCAGCCACAATGGAGGGTTTTTCAACATGAACCACCTTTTGAAGGTCATTCCACAGCATCTTAATCAGATTCAGGTCAGAACTTTGACTGGGCCACTCCAAAGAGTTCATTTTGTTTTTCCGAAACCATTTAGAGGTGGATTTGCTGGTGCATTTTGGATCATTGTCCTGCTCCAGAACCTAGGTGTGCTTCGGCTCGAGGTCATGAACAAATGAACGGACATTGTGATAAGGATATTTTGGTAGACAGCAGAATTCACAGTTCCATTTACCATAGCAAGTCTTACAGGTCCCGAGGCAGGAAAACAGCCCCAGACCATCACACTTTCACCACTATATTTTACTGTTGATATGATGTTCCTTTTCTGAAATGCCAGATGTAATGAGACATACACCTTTCAAAAAAGTTATACTTTTGTCTTATCAGTCCATGGAGGAATTAACCAAAAGTCTTGGGGATCATCAGGATGTTTTCTGGCATTTCCCTCTTGTCTGTCATTTTATGTGTCAGTCAGTTCTAGCCCTGCCTTGTTACCATTTTTGCTTTTTTTTCATCACCTGTTTACTAGCAAATAAAGCTGTGATTCTGAGTTTAGTTCTTCTATATACCAAAGTATTGTAGATTCCAAGTAAATCTTTTTCTTAGGATTGCATAGACATTTGTAGACAATATGTTGTGTAAATAGACTGAAATAGAAGTCTATGCCAGGGTGCTGGAAAGGAGAGTTCGTCCGCTAGCCGAACCTCAGATACAGGAGGAACAATGCGGTTTTTGTCCTGGTCGCGGAACACTGGACCAGCTCTTTATCCTCTCAAGTAGGGGTGGGCGATATAAACGATATACGATAGAAACGATATAGATTTGGCCAACGATAGAGATTTTGACTATATCGCTCTATCGCGATAGCGCATGTTGATGATGTCATCAAGCTGCGCCTGTTTTGGTAGAAAGTATCACAGCGGCTACAACCATTATCATCAGTAAATTATGTTCTCCTGACTGAAGTTTGGCCAGTGTATAGCATCCTGCTATGCGATTGCATTTGTCCCTGACCACCAGAATCCCTCACGTTAACGTTTATCGAGTGGAAAAAAAGTTGCCGTTCATCCTCCAGCTTCACTGTGCTAATGTTATGCTAACATAGCTGTGTTGCTAGCAATCACGTAGCACAACATTATATACCAGGTAGTCCAACTTCGGTAACCCTGCAAACGCCACTGCTGTTTAGTTTTCTGTCTTCATTTATGTTGGAAGTGGTAGCAGAGCTGTACGTTTTAATTAGTTTCAAAAATCTCTCAGTCAGAACATGGTATGAAATGTTTAGGTATAAACTAGCGAGCTAACTTCCTGTTAACTTCTAACTCCGTTAAATTTAAGAAATTCTGTTTTCATGGATGCATGGATGTTAAACTTAATTGTTACACCCAATAAAGCAGCAACGCTGATGATTTAATTAAAGATGAAAGAATTTAGACTGTTTTTAACTATCAGTGTTCGTTTGACTTTGGGACCTGAAGAGGACGAAGTTTTGGACCCAGATTACTCCTCACTACGGCAGCCGTAATGCTCTGACAATCCATCAAGCAGTCCATCAGCAGGCTTACCAAAGTTGTACTAAAACATTTTTTAACAGATTTCTACACGCCAAAATTGGTTCAACGTCAGTAAGCACAACCAGAATTCATACATAAGGCACACTCTCGATTTTTGAGAAAATTAAAGGATTTTAAGTGTGCCTTATAGTGTGGAAAATATGTTATACAGAAGAAAAGAATATATCGTGATATATACAGTGGGGCAAAAAAGTATTTAGTCAGCCACCGATTGTGCAAGTGCCCCCACCTAAAATGATGACAGAGGCCAGTAATTTGCACCAGAGGTACACGTCAACTGTGAGAGACAGAATGTGAAAAAAAAATCCATGAATACACATGGTAGGATTTGTAAAGAATTTATTCGTAAATCAGGGTGGCAAATAAGTATTTGGTCACCTCAAACATGGACAATCCCTGGCTCCCACAGACCTGTAACGTCTTCTGTAAGACGCTTTTCTGTCCCCCACTCGTTACCTGTATGAATGGCACCTGTGCGAACTCATCATCTGTATAAAAGACACCTGTCCACAGCCTCAAACAGTCAGACTCCAAACTCCGCCATGGCCAAGACCAAAGAGCTCTCGAAGGACACCAGGAAAAGTATTGTAGTCCTGCACCAGGCTGGGAAGAGTGAATCTACAATAGGCAAGCAGCTTGGTGTGAAAAAATCAACTGTGGGAGCAATCATCAGGAAATGGAAGACTTACAAGACCACTGATAATCTCCCACGATCTGGGGCTCCACGCAAGATCTCATCCCGTGGGGTCAAAATGACCATGAGAACGGTGAGCAAAGATCCCAGAACCACACGGGGGGACCTGGTGAATGACCTGCAGAGAGCTGGGACCAAAGTAACAAAGGTCACCATCAGTAACACACTAAAACGGCAGGGAATCAGATCCCGCAGTGCCAGACGTGTTCCGCTGCTGAAGCCAGTGCATGTCCAGGCCCGTCTGAAGTTTGCCAGAGAGCACATGGATGATACAGCAGAGGATTGGGAGAATGTCATGTGGTCAGATGAAACCAAAGTAGAACTTTTTGGTATAAACTCAACTCGTCGTGTTTGGAGGACGAAGAATACTGAGTTGCATCCCAAGAACACCATACCTACTGTGAAGCATGGGGGTGGAAACATCATGCTATGGGGCTGTTTTTCTGCCAAGGGGACAGGACGACTGATCCGTGTTAAGGACAGAATGAATAGGGCCATGTATCGTGAGATTTTGAGCCAAAACCTCCTTCCATCAGTGAGAACTTTGAAGATGAAACGCGGCTGGGTCTTCCAATATGACAATGATCCAAAACACACCGCCCGGGCAACAAAGGAGTGGCTCCGTAAGAAGCATTTGAAAGTCCTGGAGTGGCCTAGCCAGTCTCCAGACCTCAACCCCATAGAAAATCTGTGGCGGGAGTTGAAAGTCCGTGTTGCTCGGCGACAGCCCCAAAACATCACTGCTCTGGAGAAGATCTGCATGGAGGAATGGGCCAAAATACCAGCTACTGTGTGTGCAAACCTGGTAAAGACCTATAGTAAACGTTTGACCTCTGTTATTGCCAACAAAGGTTATGTTACAAAGTATTGAGTTGTATTTTTGTTATTGACCAAATACTTATTTGCCACCCTGATTTACGAATAAATTCTTTACAAATCCTACCAAGTGTATTCATGGATTTTTTTTTCACATTCTGTCTCTCACAGTTGACGTGTACCTCTGGTGCAAATTACTGGCCTCTGTCATCATTTTAGGTGGGGGCACTTGCACAATCGGTGGCTGACTAAATACTTTTTTGCCCCACTGTATCGTTATCGCACATGCTTCAAATTATATCGCGATATGAATTTTAGGCCATATCGCCCAGCCCTACTCTCAAGGATACTTGAGGGCGCATGGGAGTTTGCCCAACCAGTCAACATGTGTTTTGTGGACTTGGAGAAGGCATTCGACTGTGTCCCTCGGGGTGTCCTGTGAGGGGGTGCTACGGGAGTATGGGGTGTCTGGCCCATTGCTACGGGCCATTCGATCCCTATACAACCGTTGCAAGAGCTTGGTTCGCATTGCCAGCAATAAGTCGGACTCATTCCTGGTGAGTGATGGGCTCCGCCAGAGCTGCCCTTTGTCATCGATTCTGTTCATAATTTTTATGGACAGGATTTCTAGGCGCAGCCAAGTGGTGGAGGGCTTTCACTTCGGTGGCCTCAGAATCTCATCTCTGCTTTTCGCGGATGATGTGGTTCTGTTGGCTTCATCAGGCGATGGCCTCCAGCTCGCACTGGAACGGTTCGCAGCCGAGTGTGAAGCAGCGGGAATGAGGATCCCCACCTCCAAATCTGAGGCCATGGTTCTCAGTCGGAAAAGGGTGGAGTGCCCACTCCGGGTCGGGGATGAGTTCCTGCCCCAAGTGGAGGAGTTCAAGTATCTCGGGGTCTTGTTCGCGAGTGATGGGAAAAGGGAGCCGGAGATCGACAGACGGATTGGTGCTGCGGCCGCAGTGATGCGGACGCTGCACCGGTCCGTCGTGGTGAAGAGGGAGCTGAGTGTAAAAGCGAAGCTCTCAATTTACCGGTCGATCTACGTTCCTATCCTCACCTATGGCCATGAGATGTGGGTAGTGACTGAAAGAACGAGATCGCGGATACAAGCGGCGGAAATGAGCTTCCTCCGAAGGGTGGCTGGCCTCTCCCTTAGAGATAGGGTGGGAAGTTCAGCCATCCGGGAGGGGCTCAGAGTAGAGCCGCTGCTCTTCCACATCGAAAGGAGCCAGCTGAGGTGTTTCGGGCATCTGACAAGGATGCCTCCTGGGTGAGGTGTTCCGGGCATGTCCCACCGGGAGGAGGCCCCGGGGCGGACCCAGGACACGCTGGAGAGATTATATCTCTCGGCTGGCCTGGGAACGACTTGGTGTTCTCCCGGATAAGCTAGAGGAGGTGGCTGGGGAGAGGGAGGTCTTGGCTTCTCTGCTTAGGCTGCTGCCCCCGTGACCCGGCCCCAGATAAAGCGGAAGAAGATGGATGGATGTTGTGTAAATTTAATCTAGTATTTCATTTTTCTCATTGTGTATCATGACTTCAGCTGAATCTTATAACTGTGACTGAGCAAGTCAAATATTTAATCCAGTTAAAATTTTAAATTTTTTAAAAAAACAATCTCACTTTCCATTTTGAACTAATTACTAAAGATTGTGAATTTAGTAGTTCATACTCCACAGTTTAGTGGTTTAAACAGTCACCTAACAAGCAAAAGTTTCTTGGTTCAGTCCTGGGGGGAGACACAAATCCTTCTAGGGTTGCATCAGGATGGGCAGCTGATGTAAAAAATCTGCCAAAACAAACATGTGGCACTTCCTGCTGTTGTGACTCCTTGTGAATAAGGGAACAGGCAAAAGTAGCTTATTCTACTAAAGATGGTAAGTTTAACTTAGAGTCTTATAAAATACAGCATGTTTTGACATCCTAAATTTAACCCAGACTTTTAGTCTTGATTTTGACTTGCAAACGTATACTTTCGAGGCAGTAGTTCAAATTACACTTTTGACTTCCCTGTGTTACATAAACTTACCTAAACCGATCATGGTTGTAATTTTTTGAAATTTTATATTACTATCTTTTGAATGTGACTCAGTATGACATACAATTACTATGTCTTTGTAGTTCCACTTCCAATTTAGAAATACAAATCTTACTTAATGTAACTCAAACTTATTTTTGAGCTCTGTGAGTAACTGTTGTATTGTTTTTGCTTATAATATAATTGCTTTTTTAAACTCATGCATACATTTTAATCTGTGTCACCTTTCTTTGTGGAAATGGGTTTCCATCACTCTAGGTACACTTTAACCACCCCTCCCCACTCTATCTCAGAAGCATTACTCTTAATTATACGGCAGGTAGAGAGGGGAAGAGAGGATAAAACAATGACTACAATTACTTTTTAATCTTTTAATACAACATGTTTTTATGTCAATCAGATTAATGGTTCTCTGTGGTTGATGGAGAGCTTTAATGTCCACTTAACAAGCCAAAATTGTACTGTTGCAGCAGCTGTTTAAAAAATATTTTATGGAACCAGAAGGATGTGCATTGGACTTACGCGTAGGCCTCAAAGTCTCCATTGTTGACAGCTTCAATAAGCTGCTCTGTGATCTTTATGATTTCCTGTTTGCGAGCTGCAGAGAAGAAACAAAAAGTGTGAGAAAATCTGATTGTATCCCAAGTGACATTTCGGCTTCACTGTGAAGCTACAATGTACTAATGTTCCAATGTACGGATGCAAAACTCAGCTCATGACACTGAAAAATTGAATGCAAATCAGTTCACACTTACCTATGAGCTTGCTATTCATTGTAAATGTTATCAGTCATCGCTTTCTCATCTGAGGTTACGAGTGAAAACTCCTTCATGCTGCTAAACACAAAAACTACTTCACTACTTAGATCCTCCCCTACATATCCCCCATTTTTTAAAATGCTTCCAACTGCTCTGTAAAGGCGATGAATTGCTCGCTACCATCCATCATCCATCATATCTCTTGTTTGCATGTGAGGCTGCTTGAGCTCATCAAGCTATTCTTGTCCCAGCTCTTCAGATGAGATTTACTGTGTCCCTTTCCCCTCGCTTCCTCCCTACACTGAGAGGAAGGCTTAGCTTGCTCTACTTGTCCCTCTTCCTCCCTCCCTCTCTCTCTCTCTCTCTCTCTTTCCCCACCTCTTTCAGTCTCTCCACCTCTCTCAGTTTTTAATTTTGCTTTGTGCCTCTGTTTATCAAAAATTCACCTCTGCACTTCAAAACCCCAGTTTATTGTCTATATCAATACTCATGAAAAATTAGCAACATGCAAATGTTACTGCTGTTTTCAAAAATATACTTATACCTCAGATGAACAACAAAACATAACATATTATGCCATGCATCAAACATTATACTATTTCCTATAAAGAAAATAAGCTAATTGCAGAAGCAGTAAGTGAAGAATTAAGCACCTTGCTGCTATTTACCTTCTAAATCATAACAATAATAATATTTGTGTACTTGCATGTCATCCTTTCTGTCTTTAAACACAAGAGTTAAACACAAACGTTTTGAATGAATTCCAATAAAATGTTGTACAAGTGTAGACTGGGGTCATGTTAAGATTCCATTATTCCATTATATATTATTTGGCTTATATCTCCCAAGGTCTTCAACACCAACTTTATGATTTATTGGTAAAAGTGACAAAAAGACTGACAACTTAGAAACAGTTATTCTTAAAACTGTGGTGTGTATTGTCAGCATATACAAATTATAAAGATTTAAAATATCATGACACATTTGACCTCTGACCTCTGTGATAATAATGCTATTTTATAGCGATCTAAATTTATGTTTTTTACTGCTATTATTTGTACTGATAGCACATAGGCATATATAGGAATGACATCTATCTATCTATATACATACATACATACATACATATATATATATATATATACATGTGTGTATATATATATATACACATGTGTGTATATATATATATATATATATATATATACACATGTGTGTATATATATATATATATATATATATATATATATATATATATATATATATATACACATATATATATATACACATGTGTGTATATATATATATATATATATATATATATATATATATATATATATATATATATACACACATGTGTGTATATATACACATGTGTGTATATATATATATATATATATATATACACACATGTGTGTATATATATATATATATATATATATATATATATATATATATATATACACACACATGTGTGTATATATATATATATATATATATATATATATATATATATATATATATATGTATGTATGTATGTATAGCTGCATGGTGTCAACGCGTTAGCACGGTTAGCTTGTTAACACATTAGTGCCGTGCAGCCCCACGCACGGGGTGATACGCGCTAACTCGCTAACGGAGATTTGCCGTGTTAATGCAGTTATGGCTTTAACGTCATTTTAACAAGATTAACACTGACAGCACTAATAATTTTATAAAGTAAACTAAAGAAAAATGTATTAGAAAGGTAACTTTGTGCTTCTTACAACACTAAGATATCAAACCTTAGGTACTAAACGGTGATGTAAAATATATATATATTTCACATCTGCCTTTCTTACAAGTTGACCCCAAAATGTGTTATATAATTAAAGAAAGTAATGTCAAGCGAAAGAAAATGAGCTATCAAATTAGTTAGAAATAAACTATTGTATAATGTTATATAATAAGTTCAAGTTATCCATGTCCAGACAAAGCTATATTATTGTCACATTAAGTACTCCTCTATAATAGCAGGGTATCAGTGGGAGCTGTGCTACCGTTGGCTGAAGACAAAGTGAGAGGAAGGGTGAAGTTTTGTCCAAGAGTGTCATGGTCATGGTTTGGGTTTTGAGAGTTGATGTATCTTTTGGATTCAGAAAAAGTTTTATGTTTAGGTTTTGTTTCTTGTCTCTTGTCTATTATACAAAAAAAAAAAAAAATTCCCCATTTGCCCTGTAGTGAGTCTTTATCCTTCAAGCTCAGGTCCTCTACCAGAGGCTCGAGGGTCCCATGCAGTATCTTTGCTCTTCTGGACAGAGATCTCAGATGTCGTTCCAGGGATCTGCTGGAGCTACTCCCCCAGTTTTGGGATCACTGACTCGAGTGCTCCAATTACCACGTAATTGGAGCACTCGAGCACTCTGAAAACTGCTGTTCACAAACGCTGTCCATCTAATCTGACTGAGCTGGAACTGTTTTGCAAAGAAGAATGGGCAAGAATTTCAGTCGCTAGATGTGCAAAGCTGGTAGAGCAGGGGTGTCAAACTCAATTGCACAGGGGGCCAAAACTCAAGGCACACTTTAGGTCGCGGGCCAAACAAGATAAACATTTATTGAACACACTAAAACAATGTTTTTTAAACATAAATATGAATAAAAATAGACAGGAATATTATTCCAGATTAAATAAACTTAAAAAAATAAACTTTAACTTTAAATATTTTGCTCTTTATAAAACTATATCCTGTCAAAATTATGCAAGTTAGAAATATGAACATGCTGCCAAAAACCCCAGAAAAAAATAAATGAAAATATATACAAGGTTGGAGCCGCATGTAGACGGAGCTGGGCATTGCTTCAGGAATGGAACTAATAAACTGTGCGGCCCATTCAGTGTCGTACTTTCCCTTGAGTGTATCATTACACTGCAGCTCCATCTGAATCTGCACAGGTGCAGTTCAGCAAAGTCCATTGACTTGGTTCAACATTACTTGGGAAAGTGAGGCAGGTTGCACTGGTGCATTTGTGACAGCTACACTTGAAATGCCTTCACCGCATCATAAATGCCATGTCCATGAACTGACAGATTTCCTTGCTGAGCTCAAAAACTCCATTGAGAATTTTTATCCCAACTCAGCCAACGGACCTCTGTATGATAAGGAATGTCGGCAAACTCTGAATCTATTTCCCACATAAAAGACTGAAATTGACGGTGATTTAAACTTTTAGCTCAGATAAAATTTACGGTTTGCGTCACGGTGATCATTACATGCTCCATTTTTAGGATTTTACCACACAGCCTTTCCTGGTGTATGATGCAGTGATATGCTGATAACTCACCGGTACAGTTCTCCTGCATCTTTACTCGCATCCTGCTGACTAGTCCGCTTTTTTCACCGCACAACACCGGCGCTCCATCTGTTGTAAGTCCAACAAGTTTGTCCCAGGGCAGTTTCATGGCGGTTACACTTTGACATACGTTTTAAAAAATGTCTTTTCCTGTCGTTGTCCCGTGCATCGATTTAATGTTCAATATTTCCTCTCCATGGATGAAGATGGCCAGCTGTGCAATGTCCATCATGTCTATACTTTCATCCACAGCAAGAGAGTATGCATTAAAGTTTTTGCTTCTTTCACACAACTGTGTTCTTAAATCAGTGGCCATCTCACAAACCCGATCAGCAATCGTATTTCTCCTCGGGCTCACATTTGCCAAAATCTGCGTTTTGTCTGGACACAAGACGTCGCACAGCTTCATCATGCAGCTCTTCAGAGTGCAGGGCTGATTTGGTTATCTCCTCTGCTACAATAAAATTTGCTTTCACGACAGCTTCACTTTGTGATTTTTGCTCTGGTGAAAAAGGTCTGCTGAAATGTCAGATTCTTCTTTAGACTTCTACTTTCTGTAGTTTCTGCTCTGCATTTAGGTTTTTCAGCTTACGTTTTGTCTCGTAGTGCCGTCTTGAATTAAAATCCTTAATTACAGCCACATTAGCTCCACTAATAAGACACACGGGTTTACCGGCAATGTCTGTAAACATATATTCAGTCACCCACTGGCGCTGAAAGGCTCTGTTTTCAGAATCAACTTTTCTCTCCACCATTGTGAGCGACTAGCTTCGCAATAACAGAAGTTTGACTTGATTGATGCGGGAATGTTCCCAGTTAGCCTAGCTTTCAGCAAGGAGGCTGCAGCGCTGCATTATGGGATCTGTAGTTTGTCTATTATTAGCGCCTCACATCGCCGGGCCATGCATAACAATAATAATACATCTATATAAAATGATCTCGCGGGCCAGATATAAATGTACGCCGGGCCGGATGTGGCCCGCGGGCCTTGACTTTGACACATGTGTGGTAGAGACATACCCTAAAAGACTGGCAGCTGTAATTGCAGCAAAAGGTGGTTCTACAAAGTATTGACTCAGGGGGCTGAATAATTACGCACACCCCACTTTGCAGTTATTTATTTGTAAAAAATGTTTGGAATCATGTATGATTTTCGTTCAGTTCCTTTATCATAATTATGCAAATTCTCATGACCATTGATCAACAACCACTGATCAAGGCCCACTGGTCAAAGGCCACTGATTACTGGCCATGAGTACCATTCACAGAGAGTTGGGGAATGGCTGCAATCACAGCACTGTAAGATGACGAAAGATGTACCCCTTAGGCCCCCTACTCGATTCAGAGATGGTCTTTCCCTTTTCACGTAAATGGCCTCCTTGACTCCGCACTCAAACCAGCATTCCTCCCTGTCCAGGATGTGTACATTCTTATCATTGAAAGAGTATCCACTGGCCTGACGAGGTAGCTCTTCTGTGTTGTGCCATCCACTTTGTCAGAGGTTGTTTGGTTTCCCCGATGTATAGATCCTGGCAATCCTCCTGGCACTTAACAGCGTTACTCTGTTTGTGTCGGGGGACCTGATCCTTGGGGTGGACCAATTTTTGGCGCTGCGTGTTTTGGGGTTTAAAAGCCACAGAGACACGGTGTTTAGAAAAAATGCGTCTCAACTGTTCCGATACTCCTGACACATACGGGATCACTACAGGTTTATGCTCCAGTGGATGATGAGAGTCAAACCTTAGATACTGATCCGTATTAGTCTGTAGTCTGCTAGTTTTTTTTTCATGGCAATTTTGATGACCACTCTTTTTTTTAGCTTGTGTCACAGTGAGTGCACCAGGTAAATTTTTTTCAAACCATCATTACTCTGTGGAAATGCTTTGAAAAGCTGTGCTTTTCTGTCTTCCTCCTTAGTTGTTTCAGTTTCTTCAGTCAGACTTTCTCTCTTTCTTTTAACTGTTCAGGCTTCTCTGTTCCAACATTGCAAACATTTTCTTCACTTTACCTGGAGGTTTCCTGATGTCTACTCGAGGGAAGATTTTTGGGATTGTGTGAACACACGCCTGAATGCTCTAAACTAGCAAAATGCAAGAATAGAATTCTTGCAGTTCGAATTAATAGAGGTAGTTACACTTGTTGATTATGAATGAATTCAGTACATTTGATTACCAGCCCCTAGGTGCTACTTACTTTCTTAAACTCCTATGGAAGGAGTCAGGGTGTACTTACTTTTTCAGAGGACTGCAAAGAGTCCTGTGAAACATTCGTTTTCACTTGATTGTAGATGCTAAAGTATCTACAACATCTTAAATTTAACAAAATGAAATTTATACTCTCATTTAAATTTGCAGTTTCAGGTGAATTGTAGCTTAGAGTCACGTGAAGCCACATGAATTAGATTCAAGTCAGAGACTACTAACGTAGTTACAATTATGATAATTACAATAATGGTGGGATAGAATATTGAAACAATAATATACTGTATCAATTGTCTTTGCAAACACACAATATAAATATGAGAGGCTACAACTACACAACAAACCCAAATAAAAAAAAGACAAATGACAAATATATATAAAAACACAAATACCAGGGTGATGAGTTATGTGATTGATACATTGCCTTTTAATGTATCAAAATCCCTTATTGAGATATTATTGTATCATGGGTTCCTGTGACTCTAATTGCTAATTCATTCTCCAAGGTAATCGAACTACACTTCTTCAGTCCAAATGATATAAGTGAGGTAATTCCATAATTTTAGATGTTTAAATCTTCCACATAAAATGAATATTTGATACAATGACTACATAGATTTTGTGATGTGCTACACAAAGACGTTGTCTAAGAGTAAAAGGGAGCCTTATCTTGTATTGCTATGAGATTATTAATAAAGTCAGTCTTTGCATGTATGTGGCCTACCTTTCACATCTTCATCCTCAATAGTTGTGTTGTTGCTATCAGATGATTCCTGCAAAGTACAGAAACCTGATTACAAAAAATTTCACATGAATAATTAATAAAATTTATACAAATAAATGTGTTTTTTTACACACCCATAAATGCATGCACACATATTCACAACACGCTCAAATTTCTTCATTAAAATCTACAAAACCTCCACACCACGTATACCAAGTATACAAAGCCAAGCATTTGACTTTGCATCACTCCGACACAATGGACTGAGCTGTCTTAGCATAAATGGACACAGACAGACATTTCTTAGCCATTGTTACACATAGGTTGTACAGTGGTGGTATGGTGGTTACTCTGGTAGCACTCTAGTTGACATATGAAGATTGCTAAGCCAGTGGCAGAACCATTGAGCTCCACTGATCTAAACACAGTAGGGGACCATAAGACAAAGAAACACCTCACAGGACTCAAATCCCCAGCAACTCACACACTCTCTGTCTGCCACATGCATAAATATACAAAGAGATGCACACATTTATTAAAGATACTTCAAAAACCCTGAAAAATACAGTTTAGCCCACATGGCTAGAGAAACAATGTGGGGACGACAATGACAAATGAAAAACAGTATAAGAAAAAAAGATGTGGACAAAAGGGAGGAGGATGTACCTTGATCCCATCTACTGGATTATGGATAACAGTAGTCTGAGGTTCCTGGAGGAAGAATGGAGAGAAAGAGAGGGGAGAAAACAGAAAGAAGTTGTGGAAACAAGTGAAGGTGTTTCATGATGGCAAAAAAATGTTGAGAGACATAAGAGAAAGATAAGCACAGCGTAGGATGTGAGTAACACATGGAAAGATGGTAAAAATTCTGAATAGTACGTTAAAGATTGGAAAGAGTTCATGGTAAATGATGACCTTAAGTTCCCAAAAATCCACAATTGTGAATGATAACTAAATTCTCTGTCGCATGCATTCTCTCTCTCATCAAAGTGATCACTTTAATCCCATTCATTCCATTATAATTTAAATAAATGCAGTTATTAATTCTTGTATACAATAACTTTCAATGTATGGTAGTGTACTACATGTATGTGATTCTGCCACACATATACAGTAAGTGGTGTACAAAATTTTAAAAGGCTAAGTCAGGTTAACTTCATCATGGAAAGACCAAAACAATGCATCCCAAAGTATTTTGTCTACCAAAGCTGTTTATATCTTATTGTTAGGTGCATTTATTGTCAAAAAGTAATTTTTGTAATTTCAGTTTACTGGTTAGTTCTGAGGTCATTCTTATTACATTAATGAGTTTGTTTACGATCAGTTTAGTTTCTTTTCTATTGGGTTCCCCTTGTTTCTTTGTCCTGTGTTCCTCTGTTTGTGTGTCCTTGTGTCTCGTCTCTCCTTCCTGTTTACATGTTTCCCTTGCTCTGTCATGTGTATCCATGTGTGTTTCTTCAGCCCCTCATGTCTCACTCCCTGTCTCAAGTGTCCCTTCTAGCTCACTTGCTCGTGTTGTCACAGTGTACGTCTCGCTATGTTTCCTGTTTTATTTTGATAGTCCCGTGTTCCAGTGTGTTTAGTTTTGCGTCCCCCGTGGCCTCATGTTCATTTGTGTCAGCTGTGTTTCCCATGTGTTTCCACTTCCCTCGTTACCCATCCCTGTCTCCCTTTGTTCATTGTCGAGTCGTCTGTTTACCTCCTCACGTTTCCATGGTTCATGTCATCTGGATTTTCAGGTTTCATGTTTTAGTTTCTACCAGTTTAGGTTTTGTTAATTCTTGTTCTGTTTATGTTATTGCTTATTTTCATTTGTTTCATTGCCCAAAATAAAGGCTTGTAGTAGTTACTACTGGCTAAGAAGCTCTTAATCATTGGAATAGACCAATAGTATTATGCAGAGCACCGGAACTTTCTATAACGGTTTTATAGCTCTGGTATAAACAGTTGTCTGGACTTTTCTCCAGAAAGTGTTTTTGATAAAAGTAGATAGAAATGGCAAAAAACAGCTCTGTTCTCACTGATTGCTGGAGCTACTGATTAGAAGTCTGATGGGGAAACTTTCATGATCTTTTCTGCTGGATTATAGGTTCACTGCATTCCAGATATAGAGTGAACTGTCTAAGAAAGCAAAGATGAGAGTATTTGGGCTGTTTCCCCTATATCAAATATTTACAGTATGATAACTGCCTCCCAGCTGTAGCTTTACTTAATGTAAAAATATGCAAGTGGGATTGAGCTCTCTGTAAAAGACAGATTTACATTTGTGTCAGGCTTAAACAAAATTCACTCGCTCAGACTCTTATTTATAGTCTCAGAATCTGTATTATAGTAGGGTCTTTACCTTAAAATATAAAGTGCTTTGAGGCATCTGTTGTTGTGATTTGGTGCTATATAAAAAACTGAATTGAACTAACTGTATTATAACACAGACATGTCTTCTCAGATAAACTGAAGATATATTTTCACAGAATTAAGACTGGATTTTTTTTCCACTGGAACTGCAAAAATCTTTTAATGGCCTACACAAATTCAATTGGTTCTGAAGTACTAAGACCTGATAGATATGGACCATATTTACCATGCATGGTATGTTAAGTATTGCCCCTACCTAAATGTTTCAAATAATAGGTGTAGTGTAAAAGTGTAAATGCAAGTAATGCATGTGAACCAAATCTCAGGCTCACAAAAGTCCTCTAAATGATAAGTAGTGATTAATTATACGTGAATTGAGAATCAGGCAAATCTACATTAGTTTTAAAACATGGAGCTAAAAATAAACACAACATATCACTTTTATTAGCATAGAAAAGTTGTGTCACGGTTCTGGGTCATTTTGACCCAGCATTTTCAGTTCCTTATGTTTTGGTATTCTTCTATGATTTATGTTCTGATTCTTTATTGTGTTGTTTTAATTATTATTATTATAGGTTTGGTTCAGTGTCAAGTTTGTGTCTTGGTGATTTTCTCTTGTTTCCTATTTTACTTTGAAGGTCTATGTCTTATGTGCAGTGAGTCTAGTTTTGCTTCCCTCTGTCTCGTTAGCCCTAATCTCGCCCAGCTATGTCTCCCTCCTGTTTCCCATTCCCTGATTACGCCTCTGTGTATATAAGCCCTGTGTTTTCCTTTGTTCTCTGTTGTGTTGTACCCTCAGATTTTGCCTGTGTGTTCCAGTTAGTGCTTTCACGGTTTGGTTTTGGTTTTTGTTCTTGTTCTTTGCCAGCAATAAAGTTGTGGTTTTGAGTTGCAATTTTGTCTCCACGAGTCCTGCGTTTGGGTCCTCATCCCTGCCTGCCCGCACATACAGCCTTGACAAGTTGACATAGGTACCATAAATGTCAACTTTTGTTTCAAATTGATGCAAATTTTAATCAGTTTTCTTCAGTTTTTGGTTGAAAAGTGCAACGTTTCACAGCCTCCTGGCTGTAAGCCTTTTAAAGTGGTTTTGATAGGAAGTGAGACCAGGTGCATTCTCCTAGTGTTTTTAGATTTTTAAACAATTACAGAGTTGTGGACCATGCTTTGGGTTCCCGACAGGACTCTCAAGTCTCTCAGTTCTACTTTACATTAAGTAAAGCTGCATTTCATCAGTTCTACTGTAATGTCCCCAGGACATTACAGTAGAACTGATGAAATGCAGAAACTTCTTGAGCTGTGACTGCAAGCATAAAAACAAAAATCTTCACTCGCCACGGGCTATATTTGCATCAACCATAGATGACCGCTTAACAGCAAATGCTCTGGAAATGGTCAAAATACATACAAGCATATCATCTTGAAAGGATGGTTTGCCAAATTTATACCTGGAAAAGTTTTTGACTTGCATAGACCCATCCCAGAGGTTTGCAAATCAAGAAACAACCCAATACAAATCTTCTTGATGTGTGACTACAACCACAGCAACAAGGTTATTTTATTATGCATTAACCAGCCAGTTAAAAAAGAAAATAAAAACCCTAAATGTATCCATTAGTAGTTCTCAAGGGAGCACCCCAGTGGGTAGTGACTCTCACTGTTTCTTTTTGTCACTTTTGGGTTATGTATGCTTGTGTCTGGATCCTCCTAAAATCATGTTTTTATTTTTTAGAAAACAACACATGCATGTACACCTTTACAAAGAATAAACACAAAGAATAATTCCAATAAGTACAACCTGTGTCAGTATTTGTTTTATTTTAAGACAGACTTACAAGGCAAGATAATGGGTTTGTTACTGGGATTGGACCTAACTGTACTCTCTTGGCAAGAAAGGGAAATGAGTTAAAAAGCTAAATTATTGAGCTGTTACTTTAAAAGTGATTGAAAACTTAGAATAACACACAAAATCATAGCAACAACCCATAGAGCTTTTTTTTTTTTTTTTTTTTACCAAAACCATACACGTCTCCCCCTTTCTCAGTCTCTCTTTGACGGTCTGTCTGTCTGTCTGTCTGTCTGTCTGTCTGTCTGTCTGTCTGTCTGTCTCTCTCTCTCTCTCTCTCTCTCTCTCTCACACACACACACACACACACACACACACACACACACACACACACACACACACACACACACACACACACACACACACTGCTAGAAATGTTTTGGACAGACACACATAGAGCTGCATACCAGTGCAGCAGAGGGGATGTTGCCTTTGGGACTGGTGACTATGCTGTTTCTCGTGCTGTTTGTCTGAGGCTGTGCAGGAAACAAAAAGTATTATATTAGTATTCAGCGACCATTCTGAGATGTGACTTCTGCTGGTAGTGAAGAGGGTGGTAACTGTGTAAAAATATACAGTTAATAATAGCAGATGGCAGCAAAATTCTCCTAAGACAAAAGTAGTGTATAGAATGAAGAGTGTAGTCATTCAACTATGGATCCAAAACAGTTTCCACACTTTTTTTGCTACATTATTAATTAGGTAAAAAAGTTTTCAACAATCTTTCATGCTGACTCATTTCTCTATGCAGGAAAATCCAAACAGCAATCACAGCATTTTTCTTTTTCATTACTGCCCACTGGCTGTGGATGTAATCTGGCAAATGGTAAATTAAATAAATAATAGCTGATCAACTCCACAATATCTGTCAAACATGAAAAACAAGCATCTATTTTGACTCACTGCATTAGTATCTCTAATGTGTCTTCCCGACATTCAAATAGAGAAAGATGAGGTCAAAAGGTAACAGAGATGCAAAGCTTATGAAACAAAACAAACAGAAAACACAGCCAGCCACTAGTAACATGTTAAATGTACAGCAAAAAGACTCACAGACAAAACTTTTTTGTTTCAATTACATCAGAAGAAACATGCAAAAACAGGAATTATTCACAGACTTCATGCTTGAATCACTGGAATTCTATATTTTCTGTTCATAATTTTCCACAGTACTGTTGCTTGTAATTGATGTTGTGTTAGGCAAAAGGACAAGAAAAAAAGCCTATATGGAAATTCAGTGTGCTCAGGGGCTGAAGCTGATCTCACCCACTTTACCACTGTTGCTAAATATTAACAGCAACGTTTCGTAAAAATGCTAAAAATACTCTCAGCTATCAACTTGTGGAGTCAATGCTTTGCACACCATGCTGTTTTAAAAAAGGCTAGTTGGTTGCAACATCCATGGTGCTTTTCTAGCTGAAAGGGAAAATGGGGAAATCTGAAAAGCTTATATTCACATTTCTATCACTGAAAAAAGGATGAACTTTGTTAAACACAACATAGTTATCTTTCAACAAATTTGTAATGTACTTATGAGAGAAGCATTAAGAGTGTTCTTGAATGCTATTATATTTTCCTCACATTAACTACTGCATATCCTCCTATCCCAAGAGAGGGTTACAACACTAAAACAAATTAAGCACCTTTATAATCAAGTGTTTAGGAAACCAAGGTCTTTTCATTATTGTAATTCAGGTGTGCGACTCATTTTTAGAACTGCTCACATTATTGAACCTCCACCTCTTGAATACTTAACCAGAACACATAACCAAAGCTTTGAGATCAACTCGAGGTTACTTTAAGGTTCATAAAGGAACCCTGCTTTCTCCCAATCTGCCTTTTTATTTAAAGCTCCAATGTCTCCAGAGGGACTCCTTTGTTCCCAGCCTCCTGAAGGCCTCTGCCTCTTTCATTACCAGCCCCTTGTAAAACCACCTTGAAGGTCTCTGTTTCCTTTGTCACCAGCCTGTTGAGGGTCACCTCCACTGATGCTGGCTTCCAGCCACACTACCGGAGCATAGCTTTCTAGTCAGTCCCCACAACTGCTTCATCTCTGCCACTGGTCTCCAGGCTGGGCCTCAACCTCAGCATTGAACTTTGCCGGAAACTTATACACATAGACCAGTACCTACTCTTTGACTTGTACCACCCTCTGCAACAAAAGCTTGGAGTAATCAGTATCCTGTAACACCGGGCAGAAAACATTGCCTTTAAGCCAAAAGGGAAAGAAAAAGAACACATACATTAAGAAAGCTCTTAAAACATCCAACTTATCCCAACTGAGCTTTCAGTTTGAGCTTTCAAATCAGCACAGATGCACAGAAAAGAAGGTCAGAACACCAACTAGGAAGAAACAAAATGACAAACAGAACAAACAACATAGTATATGCTGTGCAGTGCAGTGAGGAGTGCTCAGACCTCTAGACTGGAGAAACCAAACAGCCACTTCATAAAAGCATGGCACAACACAGAAGAGCCACCTGGACAGGACAAGGCTCAGAATAATAACACATTTGCACTTAAAGTGCATAAAGTGCATTTAACTTAAACCTAAATAGATTGCTTACACAAACTTATATGTGTAAGTAAATGGATTGGTTCTTATGGAGCACCTTTCTACTCTATTTGAGCACTGAAAGGGCTTTGTACAAAATTCCTCATTTAATCATTCAAGCTGGTGATGGCTCACCAACCGGATATAATAATGGTAGATATTAAGCAGAAAAAGGACACAGTGATAGACATCGCTATACCAAGTGATAGCAACATCAGGCAGAAGGAACACTTAAAATACATTAAAGATATTGTAATTGTCGGGATGTCTTTTGCCCAGCAACTCACAAAATTGCTTGTTGTGAAGTTTACTGTTTATTTCTTTCAAAAGTTATAAGAAACAATTACCAAAAATAATACTGAACAGTACATGTAACCTTAAAATACTGTAAATATCTTGCCATTAGGGTTAGTTACGACACTTACTTGTGAAGCTTTAAAAAAAGCATATTTACAAAAAAAAAACCTGGAAACAAAGAGGAGATGTGGAAGTTATAATGAGAGATAGTGCCTGTGCCAATGCCAGAATGCTAAAATAGCTCCATGGTTGTTTATGTACATTTTACATCATGGTCCAGCAAAGGACAAGCTGTGTATGGAGGACCACAAGAGCCACGCGCATCGAAATAAAAATTTCTGTGCTTTAATAATGAATTGTAGAATAAATTCTGCAATTGTAAATTCATTTTTGAATTCCAATTTAATAAACTGCATTTCAAAATCCTTTTTCCAATTGCATTTCAAAATCCTTTTTCCAATTGCACTTTAATAAACTGCATTTTAAAATCCTTTTTCCACCTGCAATTTAATAAACTGCAGTTCAAAATCCTTTTTCCACCTGCAATTTAATAAACTGCAGTTCAAAATCCTTTTTCCACCTGCAATTTAATAAACTGCAGTTCAAAATCCTTTTTCCACTTGCAATTTAATAAACTGCAGTTCAAAATCCTTTTTCCACCTGCAATTTAATAAACTGCAGTTCAAAATCCCTTTTCCACCTGCAATTTAATAAACTGCAGTTCAAAATCCCTTTTCCACCTGCAATTTAATAAACTGCAGTTCAAAATCCATTTCCCTTTCCTGTTCGCTCCGGGATTAGCTGCTGGATTAGCTCCTGGATTAGCTGCTGAATTAGCTCTTCGATTAACAACTTGCTGGAGGCTATTCAAATTAGCCACACCGTGGGATGTAAGGAGCTCTCTGATTGGTTGGTCAGACACAGGCTGTCTGCCAGCCTGGATTTTTCTAGCTCATAGCTTCTCCCTGCTAAGAAGCGTGTGTGCTTGTACAAAGGCCGTTCAGCCTCGGGATTTACACTCGGCTCGACACGGATATGTGAAGAATGAAGGGACCCTGCAGCGAAACGGAGAGCGCAACCTCTGACTGAGTGCCTGTTTACGCAGTCTGACCACCTGTTGAAGGTAAGGTGCTAACGTGGCTAACGCTAGCATCACCGCACGTAGCCCGTTATTTTAAGGACATCTTAGTTTATGAAAGTTTTACGTCGCAGCTGTACGAGCTAGCTACGTGTTTTGTAAGCTGCTGTGCTCTTCACAAATAAAGCTGGAAGCAGCTCAGACTGTTAGAACCAGCACTGAGCCCTGTTACATTTATACAGTGTTAGAGCAATGGCTGCAACCTACAGCCTTTAAACTAGCGATTAAAATGCTGACAGTAAACTCGTCAGTCCAGATGTTACCACATTACTTTGTGATACTTAGAGTTAAAACAACTGAGACAGGCTGATTAAAATAACAGCTGTCAGTTCTCTCATTCCTTATATCAAGACTGGAGATCACACTACTGATTTCAGTTCATTTAATATGTGAGAGCACAGATTCATTCTCAACTGGACATAAATGATGATCAAAGGTTGTATATATGATGAATTCATCCAATCCCAACCTCTAACACAGTGCGCTGAATCTTAGCTTTGAATGTCCAGTATATTCTAATCAGTGCAATTTAAGCATTCACTGAACCTACAGTAATTGAAATTGATTTAATAAACTGCAGTTCAAAATCCTGATCAAACTGAATCAAAATTGATTCAGTTTAGTACTTTTCTCTGTATGCTCTGTGATTATAAAGGCCTTAAATTCTGTGATATATATACTGTAAATGATTTTCACAGAGGTCTTAAAGTAGTTAAATCACTGCTGATAGTCTGGTTGTTTATATTTTCACGTTTTTGTGTCTGTAGGGCTGTTTGATGACGATTTGGACTCCTCTGGGAGATGAGGACACACCCACATCTGTTCCATACTGCAGCCATTGATGGTGTTACAGCTTTGAGTCAGCTTTAGGCCATCAGATGCACACACTGGAAAACCAGCACCTGGACTTCATGCAGAAGAGACGGCCTCAGTGATTTAGGTTCATAAGCGAGTTCAAACATTTCTGGCCTCTTATCACTTAGATTCCTTAATCTTAAAAGTGAATGCATTTAAAGCAGGAACTGCACACCTAGCTGTCCAAAGTTGGGCAGCATGAGTATTGTAAAGTTTTGTAGGGTCCTTGTTAAAAATTCCACAAGCACCACACCACATTTGTCATATATAGTTCATTTTGTACAGGACATTGTTGAAATTATAAACTATATATTCTAGTTGTCCACTTGTCAGTAATTTTTGAGTAAATGGATGTCAGTGATAAATCAGTGGTGATTCACCTGCAAATGTTTTTAACAAACTTTGTTTTTTGTAGAATTCATCAGCAGCTGTGAAGAGATGCATTTGAATATCTTCTGGTTCCACTTTTCCTTCCCAGAAAGCTGAGGATGGCTAATTCCTGACAAGGACACACACCTCAGCGCTTATCATTGGTGTTACATCCTCCGTGCAGCAATTCCAGAGAAAACGAGAGAGCAACGACCACTCATTAAGACCAGCCAGAAATCTGTCCCTTTCTGGCAGCTGTGGAAACTTCCAATAAGAAAGTTTGCATTCTTAGAACAATGCTGGGTCGTGTGTGATGTGTCATTATATGAGGATATTACATTTTGACTTAATTCTGCTCAATTAAGTGTTTTGATCGTTGATCCAGTATAGCAGCTTTGTGTTGTGCTGCAAGTTAAAACTCATTGTCCTCATGAGCACAGCATCTAACAACTCTCCTTAAAAAAAACGAATGACTTTAACTGGACACAATGGTTTCCAGTGGGAGATACATTCATCACTCATCCGTGACACTGGAGAAGTCACCTGGATGAGTGATAAAACAATTTTCCATGGAAAATCCAGAGGAACTAAACTTTGTTGTTGTTTCTCTGGGCTCAATTTCAGCCTCAGGAGCATCTCTCAGAAGAAAACATTTTGCAAATAATCAGATAAAAAAGATTGTTAAACCAGGTGGTATTCTCTGGAGTTTAAGACCAAAACTGAACTCAGTGAATTGACATTGGACTGGAATTCATAAGATGAATAGAAATACTGCTGAAGCTGAATGATATATATATGTGTGTGTGTGTGTGTGTGATCTTTGTTTTCTCCAATTCACCAGGTCTGTAAAGTTCAGTATGACTGTAGTACATGATACAAAAGAATAAATACAGAAGAATAACAACTTTATGTGAATAACTTTACTCTTCTTAAAAATAACTCATAAAACAAGTAAAAGTACAAATGTGTACAAGTTAGAGACTTCCTCAGTAAGTTTACACTCTTTTGGAGTGATTGTAATTGTGTGTTAAAGAGAAAGAGATTAGGAGGTAAAGTAGAGGATGCAGAGTCCATCACTGAGGCCGTCTCTCCTGCATGAAGTACGGGCGCTGGTTTTCCAGTGTGTGCATCTGATGGCCCAAAGCTGACTCAGAGCTGTAACACCATCCATGGCTGCAGTATGGAACAGATGTGGGTGTGTCCTCATCTCCCAGAGGAGTCCAAATCGTCATCAAACAGCCCTACAGACACAAAAAACATGTGAAAATATAAACAACCAGACTATCAGCAGTGATTTAAGTACTTTAAGACTTCTGTAAAAATCATTTACAGTATATATCACAGAATATAAGGCCTTTATAATCACAGAACATACAGAGAAAAGTACTAAACTGAATCAATTTCAGCTTTCATTTTTCATGATGTATATTGTATTAATAATTAAATTTCATTATCTGTATCTTTACCACACATTTGCCACACAGGTGTAGATACTGTAGGTTCAGTGAATGCTTACATTGCACTGATTAGAATATACTGGACATTCAAAGATTCAGCGCACTGTGTTAGAGGCTGGGATTTGATGACTTCATCATATATACAACCTTTGATCATCGTTTATGTCCAGTTGAGAATGAATCTGTGCTCTCACATATTAAATGAACTGAAATCAGTAGTGTGATCTCCAGTCTTGATATAAGGAATGAGAGAACTGACAGCTGTTATTTTAATCAGCCTGTCTCAGTTGTTTTAACTCTAAGTACCATAGAGTAATGTGGTAACATCTGGACTGACGAGTTTACTGTCAGCATTGTAATCGCTAGTTTAAGGCTGTAGGTTGCAGCCATTGCTCTAACACTGTATAAATGTAACAGGGCTCAGTGCTGGTTCTAACAGTCTGAGCTGCTTCCAGCTTTATTTGTGAAGAGCACAGCAGCTTACAAAACACGTAGCGAGCTCGTACAGCTGCGACGTAAAACTTTCATTAGCTAAGATGATCTTAAAATAACGGGGCTACGTGCGGTGATGCTAGCGTTAGCCACGTTAGCACCTTACCTTCAACAGGTGGTCAGACTGTGTAGACAGGCACTCAGTCAGAGGTTGGCTCTCCGTTTCGCTGCAGGGTCCCTTCATTCTTCACATATCCGTGTCGAGCCAAGTGTAAATCCCGACGCTGAACGGCCTTTGTAAAAGCACACACGCTTCGTAGCAGGGAGAAGCTATGAGCTAGAAAAATCCAGGCTGGCAGACAGCCTGTGTCTGGCCAACCAATCAGAGAGCTCCTTACATCCCACGGTGTGGCTAATTTGAATAGCCTCCAGCAAGTTGTTAATCGAAGAGCTAATCCAGCAGCTAATCCAGGAGCTAATCCAGCAGCTAATCCAGGAGCGAACAGGAAAGGGAAATGGATTTTGAACTGCATTTTATTAAATTGCAGGTGGAAAAAGGATTTTGAACTGCAGTTTATTAAATTGCAAGTGGAAAAAAGGATTTTGAACTGCAGTTTATTAAATTGCAAGTGGAAAAAGGATTTTGAACTGCAGTTTATTAAATTGCAAGTGGAAAAGGGATTTTGAACTGCAGTTTATTAAATTGCAGGTGGAAAAAGGATTTTGAACTGCAGTTTATTAAATTGCAGGTGGAAAAAGGATTTTGAACTGCAGTTTATTAAATTGCAAGTGGAAAAAGGATTTTGAACTGCAGTTTATTAAATTGCAACTGAAAAAAGGATTTTAAAATGCAGTTTATTAAAGTGCAATTGGAAAAAGGATTTTGAAATGCAATTGGAAAAAGGATTTTGAAATGCAGTTTATTAAATTGGAATTCAAAAATGAATTTACAATTGCAGAATTTATTCTACAATTCATTATTAAAGCACAGAAATTTTTATTTCGATGCGCGTGGCTCTTCTGGTCCTCCATAGCTGTGGTTATGTAATGATAGATTAATCATCTGGTGGGAAATAATCTGAGATTACCAATCTAAACCCCTAAGAAGGGAGAGGAGGGGTTGTGCAGAGGATGAAAAAGGGAAGAGAAGCTGAAGGAAAACGAAGAAATGTAGGATATGAAGAGTGACATAAGGAAACAGGTCAGGAGGAATGGAAGAAGAAGGGCTTCTGTGTGATGCTTCGTTGTCGGTGGCAACACTTTTCTATTTGTTAGTGATTTCTTAAGTTGCAGTGATTTTGTTTCCGATCAGAGCCACTGTACGATTCAAGTGTTTTAGGCACTTGTGACAGAGATCTTTAAAATACATTGTACATGAAGAAAATCATTATGTTTTGCTACACATAAATACAGAATTGCTCTGCCACATTGGACAGGGGAAGCTTCCCTTCCTAGCACATGCAAGTCAGTTGACACAGAGGTCTATCGAAATCAAAAACATAACTGCTAAATGTTTTACTTATTTTTAAATGTTTTCATTTGTTACAAATTCAAGACATATATTCCAGTTATCAGACACTTAAATAAAAAATGTGGATTTTGATACCAAATTTTTATGATGTTGTGTGAAATTTAAAAACTGACAAAGTTACTCCATCATTTAAGCAAGTTGTCTTTCTGTGTGACAGAGATGCATCTCACAAGAAAGCACATTATACATGCTTCTCTAAGTCATTATCATTCAAAGGCATAGTTGGTTCCTAGGTGACCCAGAGTTTGAGTTTTTTTGTCTGGGCTTGTACTTTTTGTAAGGAAGAGATAATGTCTGCTGATATTTTATATCGACACATCATTTAATTTAACAAGACATTATCTTCTGTTATTTTGGTACAAACAAAGAAAAATAAATAAATAAAGTTAAACTATGAGCTGTGTGAGACACATTATAGGGTAATTACACTACAAATTTCACCCAACTTAAATAAAATCAGATCTATTTGGTTGAATAACTGAGTGTATCCAGCATTTATCAAAAGTATGAGGAGGTACAGGAGGAGGAGCTGTCATGGATGACCAAGCCGCTGCATGGAAAGTACCATCGACAAATAAAAGAAGTAGCTGACATCAAGAAATCCTACCAGTGACTAGAAAAGACCAGTTTAAAGGAGTTTGAGTTTGTCTTGGTTTGGTCTTGTTCATTCTTTAGGGAATTATGCCATTCTTGTTTTCATTTTGCGTGCCCTGGTACTAGTCCTGAGTTCATTGAATTCTGTTCCCTTTCGTGCTCTGTTTGCCTTAGTTTGTGTGTCCTCTATGTGTCCTCCCCAGCACCCCCTGTGTGTAGTCAGTTGTATCTGGTTGCAAATGTAAAGTTTTTGTCTCTGTCTTGCCTCCATGTTTCTCTTGCCCTCTCTCTCTGTCCCACGCTCTAGCTCTCTCACTCATTCTCTGTATTTAGTCAGTCTGATCTCAGTGTTTGTTTTCTCTGTCTTCCTGTGTCTGGTCCATCTGTTTCCTGTTTTATTCTGACAGTCAGTTGTCCTGTGCACATCATTCCTGCCTGCCTCACATGCTGATATGACACTCTGATCATGGCAGTACAGCAACAGGCCCTAAGCACCAGATGCACAACCAGGTGCCTGGGGCAGTGTACAGGAACATCTGTGCCACATACAGACTAGCAGTCTGCCAGTCATAATGAGAGACACCACCAAAGGTGGAAACAACAGCGCTAAGATCTTGTGGGACTTTGGGTTCCAGACAGAAAAGCAGCTGTTTGCCAACCAACAACACATAGTGGTAGCTGACAAGGAACAAAAGACAGCAACATGAGGAAGAAGGAGCATCCGAAAACAGAGGAATATCAGGGGCTGAAGGAACAGCTGGAGCAGATGTGGAAAGTAAACTACAAAGTGGTCCCAGTGGTAATATGAACACTAGGAACTGCAACCCCAAAACTGGAAGAATGGCTCCAGCAGATTCCAGGAACAACATCAGAGGTCGCTGTGCAGAAGTGTGACCTAAACTGACCACTCACAGTTTACTACAAGCCTCATTTACCCATTCACACACACACAATGGATACTGGGGGCAAAATGGAGTTCTTGCCGGGTGCACTTTAACATTAACAGTGGCGGAGCTGCATACTGAACCACCAACCTTATGACTGCGAATAACCCAACCTACCTGCTGAGCCACAGCTGTGTTTGAGTGCATTACATGTGACTGTGTCTATATTCTGAGTGCTTCATGCATTCAAAATGAATGGTGCCTTCACAGATATCCACTTTATCTATGCCATGTGTATTAATGCACTCCTATACATTAGAGATACTGACTTTTAAACTTAAAACAAGCTGGATCATCCCTCTGCTCTAGCACAGTGGATGTGCTAACCATAATTTTCTTAACGAATTTTACATTTTGACAGTTGGCACATTAAAATTTTAACTTGCTTTATCAGCAATGAATTATATTTACTGACAACGGTTTTCAGATTTCCACATACTTTCCAATACCCAAAAGTGCATTCTTAATGCAGGGTCATTTAAGGTTGTGAATATCACAGTCATTTTATACTGGGTTTTCAGCCTTGTTCCTTGCATTTAAATATTTTAAATCTTTTGAATAGTAATAATACAGTCACCAAATTCTTTGTGAGAAACCTGTTCTTAAATGGTTGAACCCCTCATCATCATTATGATCATTCTGAAGGTCTGACACTCTGTAGGGTGTTTGTGTTTTTACGTTTAATCATTATATTGGCCCATTGTCAGTTAACCTAAAAAGTTGTTGGATGTTCCATCAGTTTCATCTTTTTTAATATGTTTCCTGACATGTTTTCTGGAATCCAATTTAAAACGACTTTGGATACCTTCCCAAACATATCTTCCCCTGTTTTACTATTTTTAATTAAATTAAAAGGATAAGGTGAAAGGATAATAGAAAAGTCTAGGAAAGAAAACAATACAGCCATCACAGCCACCCAAAAACAATATCTTCCATATAATTAAAGTGAATGCAATCATGCTTTAAAAAGATCACCCCGAATATTTTGCATCTGCCTTTGACCAAAACATTTACGGATTAATAAAAGTAGTAGAAGACTGGAAGGGCAGCCAAGAATATAAAGAGGAAACACTGCAGATGAAAATGAAGAGGATGACCTAGCTTACCTTGACATCAGCCTTCTTGTTGAGGAGACTCTTGGCTGCTGCAGAGAGGCAGAACGACACACCCTCAGATGGTAGAGTACACATTATTTACCTTCAGATGACCACTGCTTTGTAATCTGCTCACACAAATGCAGATCCACGTCCGCGGTCATTCATGCATGCATGCAGGCACTGGCTTAAAAGGAAAAAAAATCACCTGCTTGTCAAAGTGCACAAATAAACGTGAAGAGTTACAATGCCTATCCTCCCATCCACTACCACTAGGAGCAGGGAGAAAAGGAATTTACCCCTCCCTCTGAAAAAATGGAAAATTCTTTCCCTGCTTCTTAAAAAGCAAATGAATAAAATGCGCAAAAACTCACACATATATTAAAAAAAAATCTCCATCCTGCTAGCACTTCCTGACCCTGATCCATTGCCCAAAGCATTAGATAAGCAGAGGGCATCAAACATGAGGGAGGGGGGAAAAGTCAAACTAATTCTCTGTATAATCCAAATACACTCTCTCACACAGTTGCACGCACAGGCATAGATAGAAGGGGGATTAGGAGCGAAAGCATGAGGGAAGAGGAACAGAGATGCAGGTATATGATAATGGGTTTGTTAATCTGAAGAGTAGGCTGGATTAATTCACAGAGTTCACTGATGGGCAGGAATTAGTCTGGGATGATGTGGAAAAAATAAAGTATGTGTTTTGCTGCTTAAATGCTGATAAAAAAGGAAGAAACAGCTTAAAAACACTCCAGTTCTGCTGACATTAATCTTTTATCATGTTGGAGCTCTGAGTGGATGTGTGATCCCCAACCTAAAAGCAGCACTGAACAGTTACTGCACTTCACATTTAAAATGTGATAACTAAACTCCCACTTATACACCACAGTGCATGCTATTTGTCTGTACAAGGAAAGAAAAGTCTGTAATACTCTTCCCTTCAGATGAGAAATGAGATTGCTTACCTTGGCAAACAGTTAAAGAAGCAATAAGGGTGAGGAAGAGGAGAAAAAGATTTAGGAAGAGAGATTAAAACAAGCTGAGGGATAGAGCTAAAGGAGTGTGTGATGTTGTGAGCCTGGGAGATTTCTGTTTAATCACATCTGCTCCTGCCTCAATGAGGGGAAAGGATGTAAAGTTTTAAAAGCTGCAGGGAGAAAATGCTAAAAGATGTGCTTGCAAGATGTGTTTACCTTGTTCCACGATGCCAGCTGTGGTTCCTGCTACAGCGCTGACAGCAGCAGGGGCTGTAGTCTGACGACCCACTGAAAAATACAGAGTATCATTAACAGTACCAGTCAAAACTTTAATACTACTATGTGAATGGATCCAAACTAAAAAATAACACGTATGGGTTTGTGTAGAAAGAAAGCATAACCAAAACGACTTTATATATGTGTGATATTGTATTGTAATGCCAAATCTGTTTCAAGAACAGCTTTGCATATTCTTCAGTCTTCAACTAGCTTCATGAGATCATCCCCTGAGTTTAAGCAACAACCTTGAAGAAATTCCCAATTGCTGATCACTTGTTGGCTGTTTTTCCTTCAATCTGTGCTCTAATTTATCATAATCTCACTTGACTGTCGGTCAGGGATTGTGGAAGTCAGATCATCTGATACAGCCCTCCATTATCCTTGTTATTGTTCACACAGTTCCCACGGGGCGTCTTGGTGTGACTTTACTCATGGTGCTACTGAAAAAAATGATGTTCGTTCTATCCATAAACAAGAGGGGATGTTGTGTTACTGCAGGATGTTATGGTACTTATGCCAGCCACGAATCTGTCTACAGACTGGAGAAATTGCATTGCTTCATATGGCCACTTGAGGCTGACTTCAAAAGTGAGCCAATCCCCACAGACTTCCATGTTATAATGTCCAACTTTACAAGATAAATGAACATGTTTGCAGGCTATTATAAAAATAATTATGTCTCCCCATTTCATAAGAACTGTATGTAACAGGGTTCGTACGCTTTTTTCAGGGTCAAATTCAAGCACTTTTTAAGCACTTTCAAGATCCGTTTTTAAGCTTTTCCAGACGAAAAATAAAGAAATAAGTCTAGATATTGATGCTTCTTTCCTGTGTGACAAAAAAATAGGAGACAGATGTTTGTTTGTTTTTTAAGTTATTTCCCAATAAAACTGTTTTACTGCTAACTACATTGCTGTCTGTATTATTGCTGAATTCCTAAATGATCACCTTTAAAGTGTTTGTGCTAATAACATCAAGTCAGACAGGCATGGAGAACAGCACTGACTGTTTAAGTAGTTTAACGTGTAGGTGGCGATAAACACATTTTGAATGAAAGCCGGGGAACCTTGGTAGAACAGAAACAAGTGGCTATTCTTTGTGACCATATGGATCACTCATATTACCATTAACCCAAAGGCACCAAATTAATACTCAAAAAAGCTGCAGCAATACACACAAATATAAACAGTACTTGGTGACAACTTTGCTTTTAGCCGTTAACCCTCTGGTGTCCAGGGTATAATTGGCCGTTTTTGACTACTTTTGATTTGGCCTCTATATTTCACCATTAAAAACTGTTTATCTTGCCAATTTGTTATTGTCTCATTTTGACATAATGTGTCAGCACAATTTATCTAAATTCAGACAAAATTTAAAATACAAGTAGAAAGTGATATTTTTGTCTGTAAAAACCACAAGCATGTTTAAGGAATCATTTTCATAACTTGAAATGCAAATAGAAATTGGACATTTTTAAAAAATATGAACAAGTTTTGCATACAACAAAGTTATATGGTACTATTTACCTAAAAATGCAGCCAAGGCTCAGATGTTTTTTATATAACCATTCAAAACTATTTACAGAACAATCAGGTGCTCTGCATCAAATAAGAAGGCACACAAATTATTTATGCAACTCCAAAATATAGTTTGTGTCCACTATAACAGATGAGAACAGCACACGGATAAACCTGCAGGTCTGACAGCAGGTGTGTCACTCAGCGTTTACACTGCAATCTGCCTTTGGTGGCTTTTTTGCAGCAACTGTGACGTTCACTAGTAGAACTGACACACAAAACAAAACAACTACACTACACACTAACTACACAAGACAACACACTAACTTGAGATTCCAAACACGATAAACGTCACAAATCTCTCACGTATCAAAACTCTCGCTCTCTTTATCGCTCACTCGCTCTCTCTCTTCCCTCTCTTCCCAAACAACCAAATACCACATGTTGCCGTATAATTTTTTGATTGGTCGACATGGTACATGTGTTTTTTCTTTTTTCACTCACAAGCAAAGCGTGTTTGCTAGCGCTCTCCATAAAAAACGCCGTTTTTACCGTTTCTTCCCGGAGTAAACGCCACTGTTGTATTCAGAACCCCCCCCAAAACATCGGTTTTACGTGACCAATCAACACAATTTAAAAACTGGTATATATTTTGAAATCCGCACATTCGACCCAATTAAAAATGGAGACTCTGGGTCCGTTGACCCCAGAGGGTTAATCAGAAAGCCTTAAGTTAGCTAGTTATGTATCGGGCTAATGTTTAAAGCTTTCACTTGAGTAAATTAACTCATATTACTGCTAAGTAATGTTAGCTAAGTTCACAGCATATTCCGTAATAGCGCTGCCATACTGCATCACACTCAGTGCATTTCAATCATTTCCCCAGCGAGTTTGATAGCTAGCAAAATAATAATCATAATTTTTTTTTTTTTAAAAATAGCATGTGTAACGTACGCCTACTAGAAAATTATTTACTAGAACTTACCTATCATGCGACCGGAGAGCGCAAACTCCGCCATTGTTGTTTTCCATCATTAAAAACATTAAAAGCATTAAAACAGCAACCTACAGGTATGTTAGCGCACTCATCCCCGACTGTCCGAGGGAGGGGCGGGGTCACATATTGAAACAGACGCAAAGCAGCCCAGGCAGAGAAATTTTGCTTTTGCTTTTTGCGACTCATTTTATTTCTCTATCTGATAAGAAAACATTTCAATCAGATAGCTATTTATTGTGAATGAAATACAGTCACATTTTCAAGCACTTTTAAGCACCACATCTGAAATTCAAGCACTTTCCAAACCTTGAAAAGAGGACATTAGAATTCAAGCACTTTCCAGGATTTCAAGCACCCGTACGAACCCTGATGTAAACAGCTTCTTCTACTAGTGATTCTTGTTTTGAGCTTCTGGTGCCCCAGGAAAGGACTTTGGAAATTTCAGCAGGAAGCACCAGAAGATTAACCGTTTTCCCAACCATTGTGAACTTAGGAACCGGAATTCTAATTTTGGGGGATTTTTTTCTACTCATTTTTGTCATGTTGGATTATAGTCTCAAATGAGCTGGAGGCCTTTGTACTGAGTCACAGCTTCCCCATTTGAACTTTACTGGGCACAGGATAGAGTGGATCTCTTTCCTGATCAGTGCATACCCCTTCTCCTTACTCTCATTCATCTCAACACCTGTACCAGATATCAGCATTAGCATAGGATAGGTTAGTTAAATTAGGATAAAAGTCTGGTGAATTCATCAAGTGACTGTTACTATTCGATTAAGCTTTTGCCGATTCTTTTCCTGCCACTAAAGAATAACCTGGTTGAATTTGCCATGTGCATGGACCATAGTGAAGAGCTGCTGTTAACAGGCAGAATCTCATAACTGACATGCAGGGCTACTCAATCAAGTATTTCATCAGTAGATAGCAGGATCGACATCCAGAGGCTATCAGTTAGAACCAGGTGAATTTTCTCAACTCCGGCTCGGTAGTCTGGCATTACATGTTGGCCAATATCCTTTGGAATCAGAAGCTTTGATCCTTTAAATGAAGAGCCAGTCCACAACCGCACTATAGGGGTAACTGGAACAAATGTAACTCAAAGAGTCTACAAACCCATATGATGTTGTCATGCCGGATGAACCATGACATTGTGACATTGCCCATTGGTTAGTGAAATCCTACTGCAAAGCCTCAAGCTGAGCTATCTTGGTCTTATGCAACTGGATGTGACATTCAATACGGTTATCTGACAGAGAAACAGAAGGACACTGCTTGCTCACAGACTAGTCACTTGTCAATTGCATGGTAAAAAAAACTGTTTTATCCTTCTTTTTAACTCTAATGGTGATATAATTAAGAAAATAAGCATTGTAGTGTATTCAATAAGATTTAAATGTAGCTATCGATACCATAGAGTCATCAGGAAAGTATTTACAGCCACAGATTAAGGGATGGGAAAGAATAGGTGTTTAAAGCATGCCCACATTACCTCCACTTTATACACCATGTTTTTATATAGTCTGGTTTGAAATAAATCATTTTTACCTTACCTTAGGTTGCTGTTTGTTCATTAGAACTAAAGCTAAAAATTGTTACCTGATAGAAAGCAAGAAAAATACAAAAACACCAAAGTTCACTGACAAGACTTTTTTTCAGGTGTTGAAAGTATTCAACAGGATTCATCGACCTACTTTTGCAGGCTGATGAACACTGTTTGTAATTAATTTGCTTGCAATTTGATGATCTCCACAAAATGCACTTTGTAGCACTAGAAATAAACTATTGCGTTAAGAGTTATAATTTTTTATGTTTGGGGAAAATGTAAAAATAAATATTGGTATATCAGTCGTTCTTAGTTTTATAGTTTTTCTTAATATACAAGAGGGCTTACGATGTTAAGATTGTTAAATGGTTCTAGTCCTACCAACTGTAAGTCAAAATGTGATTGGTTAAAAAAAAGAATTATAGTTTTTAGCCAGTAATCCTTTCATTTGAAAGGAAATCTGATACACAACAAATACAAAACACATTGCAAAAAATATTTGGCTTTCTCTAGATTTGCTAGTCAAGCAAATCGGGTCAGGCCAGTGAGTGTTCATTTCATTTTCTCAACACTACTGTTAGCTTCTTTATGGATTTCAGTGACTTGGCTTTTCTCATTTATCATAAAAGAACAAAGTGTGTAGGTGTAAATTTTTGAAGAGATGGCATGTCACCTCTCCTCATCACCGCTGTCTTTTTAAAGAGCAACACTCACCAGAGAAGTTCCTGGAGACAAGCATGGTAGTAAGAATGGCACCCTGATGAGGAAGAACACACAAAAGCATTATAAGAATCCACCCTGAAACCTATTTAATATGCTGGTGTTGTGAATTAACTTTTAAACTGTATGTTAACCTCTGAAGTGTATCAAAGATCATAAGCTGGATGAATGATCACTACAATTAAATAAAATATGGATACACAAATAACATGGATATGGATAACAGAAGTGGAGATGGGTGTCATGAGAGACAGGCACTTGATGAATAAGAGGTATAACAAAATGTCCATAACTGGGGCTCTAGGCTGCCCAAAAAAGGTTCACAGGTCTGGCCATTAGGCCGAAAAGATACGCCAAAAGAATAAATGGCCTGTTCTCTAAAGACCCATGCAGTGCATAATCTCAGCTGCAAAGAATAGCTCAAGGGCAGATCCACACAAAAATGAAACTGAGCAATACTGAAAGAACAACTGGGAGAGAGAGAGCAACATTGAAAAATACCAAGAACCAGTAACCATTGGCTGAAGAAGCTAACTAGAGGGTCAAAGGACCAGCTATTGGTTGATAAAGCTGTACAACAGGATTCAAAGTGCAGACAGACCAATCTTACAAATAAGCCTATATCTCAGTGCCCTCCACATGGGTACTGGTTCGATTGGCACTGTGTAAGGTACAAGATACAATAAAATGCTAATAGAATAGGCCAGCACTCCCCAGGATGACGATAAAGTGCTGGACACCAGCCAGGACATCCATGGTTTGTCAGCGTGATTAGAACCATGATTTCACCTCTTTTAGAAGTGAAGAAGCTTCTCGGATGAGAGGTGAAATGTCTTCAAGAAACGTAAAGAAGTCCAGTCGCTTTTCTTTACAAGCTCCTTAGACTACGATGACCTGGATAATTGAGAACCTTCACTGAACCTGAAAAGAAAGGGCTAGCCAAAGGGCTCAATTTTGCCATTTCTCCACAACAGTCACCCAAATTGGACCTATTACAACCACGGAAACCGCCATAAGGGTTAATAAATTAACACAAACAGAAGCAGAGCAAATCAGGATGAAGGTTTCACACTCTCCAGTGCAAACGTTCCCCGTCTAACCTCACAATACAAGAAAAGAAGAAAATCTCTGAGCAAAGACCATAACATCACCATGTTACCAGGCTACAAGGGCAGGTGCACTGTTGTTCTAAACACAATGGATTATCACACGAAAATTACTACGCCGACACTTGGATATACCAATACCTATGAAGCCTTAAAACGAGACCCCACAAGCAAATACAAAAAGAACGTCATGAGTTGCTTACAAGAACTGGAAAAGGATGAAGTTATTGACTGTCCTACTTACCATTGGCTACACCGAGGGGAAGCTATACGCTGTATTTAAAGACTTCCAAAGATCCACAAAGAAGGGGTCTCACTCAGACCCATTGTTATCAGTATAAACTCAGCCACCTACAACATTTCCAAACACCTTGCCACCATCCTAGCACCCCTTGTTGGAACACCCCCAATCACATCGAAAACTCCACTGACTTCACCAACAAGGATCAAAAACTTACACTTGATCCAGATGAAACCATAGTGTCTTTTTTTGCGGTCTCTCTCTTCACTTGCATACCTACAATTGAGGCAGTGGAAACTGTCAGAAAACAACTACAACAAGACAGCTCCTTGGAAAACAGAACCAGCTTCACCCCAGATCAGATTTGCACACTGTTAGACTGCTTTACCACCACATATTTTAAATACAGTGAGGGTTTTACAGACAAAAACATGGATGTGCCATGGGTCTCCAGTGTCACCTATTGTAGCCAGCCTTTCCATGGAGGAAGTGGAAAGCAAGGGTCTTGGCTCTTTTAAAGGGACAGCACCTAGCCACTGGTACACATAAACTGATGACACCTGGGTCAAAATCTAAATCCAAGAATTACAATCCTTCTCTGCTCACTTCAACTTAGTGGATAGAAACATAAAGTTCACCAAGGAAGACAAAAAGGATAGCATTGTGTTTGCTAGCTAATCGAAGCCTTACATCACTCCCACACTGTCAAGCTTATTGCGACATTTGTGGTCTAGTCTTCAGGCCAATCAGCCTCCACTCCGCGTACTTTAAATCTCACTGCTCATCCATCATTTGCCCTTCCAGGTGCCTTCTAGCAACCCACACCCTCCACATCTCCGCTTTACCCAAGTCATTCAGTGACTCATCAGAGTCTAATCTCCAAATAACATAATTTTATTCTGTATATCAATAAATCATGTTCAATTGTTTCTAATGATATCTCCGAATTGAACTGCCTTTGTTTATATTGGAAATATTTAGGAAAAGATACTGGTATATGTTGAGTCTAAATATCACGCAACGGTTTCCAAATAATATGTCGCGTTTGACCACTGAGCTCACGTTTAAATTTCATATTTGCCTTTTTTTGTTGACCCTAAGTTTTGCCAAAGTTTTGCCAAGAGAAATAGACTGAGCGGCCTATTAACAAATATCCTATAGTATACTATTATATAATAAGCTCAAGTTATTAATGTCCAGTTATTTAAAAATCAATACCTATTATCCATTACCTACTCCTACATAATGTCTGTGTGATAACAGTAAACATCCCCCGTGCCTCCCTTATCATTTTACTGCACTACAAACTTCTTAAGCTATGTTTAAAAAGGAAAAAGAGATCAAATATATCACATATACCATTTAATAATTAGTATGACTACAGCAGGGAAGGGCAAATTGTTTTTATAGCTACTGTAGCTCCTTTTAAAAAATCTGAAATCAGTTCAAAACTGGTAGACATTAAGCTAGAGTAAGGGTTTCCTCCTTTCTCCTGAAATCAGAGATACAACTTCTTTTTGAACCATCAAATATTTTCACACCTTGAGTTTCCTCCTGGCATTAAATTTCTTCAGGCACTCGACGGTCTCCTGTCTGTGCATCATTGAGGCCACCGTTGAGCGTTGCTGTGGGGAGACAGAGAAAGAGTTGCTGAAAATAAAATGTTACAAGAGCAGCTGTGACAGTGATAGGTTTATGTGGGCAGGAGCTGCCAGTGAGATTCTGCATTGGTGAAATGTGTTAATTCTGAGGCCCTTTAGGTAACAAAATTTCAGCAAAACTTCAGGATAAAGAGATTCAACTTGGCTTTACACTATCCGCACAATACATTCTGTTTCATTGCAGAGATAATGATATGGTGTTATGTTAAGGATTTAGATCTTTGACTTAGCTAGTGATTTTGTTGATTTTTTGGGCCAATTTCTCTCAAATTTTACATTAGTCATTCTTACTAACTATTCCTGCAAACATCACAGGTACTGGGTTTATGACTTATACTGATGAAGACAGTCAAGAAAAGATATTGTGCCAAAGTTTTATTTCATAAACTGGCAAAAGTTCACTTAAAACTCCAGTGAATACAATTGCCTAAGGGAATATTTTTCTTTTCCAATGAAAGACAAGTGTTACAGATGGACGTATGACTGTAACTAGTGTTCAGTCTAATGGTTATATATGAAATGTAAATTCTAATTAGATATATTAATTAGATATAATTAGGTATATTAAATCCTAATGAATAAAAATTCTATTAGACCATCTGTCATAAAAACAAAACAGAAGTAAAAATTAACTTTGTAAAATAATTAAATTGATCAAATAATACATTTGACATAAACTAGTTTTAAACTGAAAAGTACTGAATTCATTTAATTAAACTGACATTTTTATACCCCAAAAAATTACCAACAAAAGGTGGTAGCACCAAAGCTCATTTAGAGAGCAACTGTGTTTCTGATTATTTTTATTACAGTCAAAACAAGTCATTTAATTCATTTAAATGTATTTTCCTTCTGAATCTTGTATCAAAAAACACTTCTATCAAAAAGTACTTTTCCTGGAAGAAAAGTGTTCCATTGGGCTCAAGCTTGTGTTTTTAGTTCAGAATCCAGAGCCTCTTGAATTGTTACATTAATCAAGGGCCCTTGTAAGATGGCATTTATTTACAGAGCATCAAGCTGTGATTTATTGCCAAACAAGTTGAACATTTGTACTCTGCGATGTATTTTTATTATACACACTAACACACTGTTTAAGATGTCAATTTACTCTACTTTAAACATAATTTTAATTTTCTAGACTTCTTTGGGGAGTCTAGAGATTTCTGCAGGAATTTAACTTATCATGTGGAACTCAGGTCTTGGTTGCTGAAGGTTAATAGGTTGAACTTTTGCCTGTCTATGGAAAAAAACATATTCAAGATAAGCTGACATGTCAGCACATATTTGCACATGTCATATTTGGCAGTTTTAAGCACATGTTCTCATAGTTGCTGATAGAGGATTTGCAAATTACAAATTGCTTGATAGTCAAATCAGGAGCTGTGAAATATTGTTTCCTGTCAGTTTTAATGGGATGCTGGATGTGTATATGCTACTTACGCAGACCCATGGGTGCTTCAGAGCCTCCTGGGCAGTGATTCTCTTGGCTGGATTAATGGTAAGCATCTGGTTGATCAGATTTTTAGCCTCGGGAGTCACTGTGTCCCACTCTGGGGAGGGAAACTAAACCAAACACACACCTAAGCATGCCCACATATACAATAAAAATATGTACCACATCTTATTTAACTTAAAGAGAAACAGAGATGAGAAGCTGACTAACATCATATGCTCCAGCTTTGATCTGTTGGTAGAGTTTGTGTTGGTCCTCGTCCCAGAACGGAGGGTACCCAACCAAAAGGATGTAGAGGATCACACCTACACACATAAACAGCCATTGTTTGAGTGACAAGAACAAAATTGGCAGAGGTGGTGCTGAAAATAGACAAAAAAAAACCTACCACATGCCCAGATGTCTACAGGTTTACCATATGCTTCTTTCCTCAGCACTTCTGGAGACAAGTAGCCGGGAGTACCCGCAAAGCCTACACACGAAAACAAAAAAGCAACACAAATGAAGGCTCTGTTTCTTGGAGAAAGTACAGAAAAGAATGCATTTGAAAAGGTTCTGCTCCTATCCTTTAGATAACCTCTTCTTTTGGTGCTTAACTTTTATAGTTTGATTTGTATTTTGTGCCACCTTTAAAAGGCGGTGGGGCAGCTGTGGTTCAAATGGGTTGTCTACTAATCAGATCGTCAGGGGAAACGTTATCCCTGGGCTGAACTCCAAGTTACGGCCAGTCAAGTGGTATCAATTCCTTTATACTACAGGAACTGCATGCATACTCTGTCAACAGGAGGCTGGACATTATTGTTCATCAGGAGGAACCAAGGACCCACTGCACCAGGACAGGATCTGCCAATTGGTCGACGGATCCCTGCCAGTCAGTGTGGCATTGCCTACCTTATAGTGGACTGTGTATCGCTCCATGGATATGTTTTTCCACACCATAATTGACACTTCAACACAACAGCCATGCTAAATGATCTTACAGTCAGCACAACATTCTCCATAGCTTCTTTCACGTCACATGTGCTCAAGATGAATCTGCTCTCATCTCTGAAAAGCGTAGGGCAGCAGTGGTGAACTTGCCAATTTGGATATTCTATGATAAATGCCAATTGGGCTCCAATTGGGATTGGGATGCTGACCCCTCAGGTCACCCTCAATTCAAATTATTTCTATTTTATTTATATAGCGCCAAATTAAAAAAACAAACAAACAGTTGCCTCAAGCCGTTTTTATATTAAAAGGTAAAGATTCTACAATAATACAAGTCTGTTTCTGATTATTTGGTCAGAGACATTCACACATTCACACCAGCTTGAGATCATTTTGTAGGGTTCTAGCAGTGGCCATACTGTTTCTTCCAGCACAAAGGACACGCATGCCACTTAAGGACCTTCTATGGTCCTGTCCAGCTTTCCTAGAGTAACTGCTTGGAAATTCTGGAATTTCCTCCATGCGCTTACCACTGGGATGGGAGACACAGCAAACGTTCTGTCAATGGCATGTATTGATGTGCCATCCTGAAGGAGTTCGACTACATGTACAACCTCTGTAGGGTCCAAGTGTTGCATCAGTATTGAGACTGACCTTAGTCAAATGCAAAAGTGTTAAAAAAACAATGAGAAAACACAAGGAAGGACAAATATCTGTGGCTTCAACTTGTATAACCTTTTGTGTTTTGGGGGTTGTCTTATCCTTTAGATAATCTCTTATTTAGAATTAGATCATCTTTGTCTTCTAAATGCTTCCTTAATTTTTTGAGCATGAAACTTTGTCTTTAGCACTTTTTCTAATTGTACGTATGTTTTGAAATTAATGGAGATGCTTTTCTAATTGTGTTATTTTTAATAACACCTACAGACACATGCACACTTCTGTGTGTGTGTGTGTGTGTGTGTGTGTGTGTGTGTGTGTGTGTGTGTGTGTGTGTGTGTGTGTGTGTGTGTGTGTGTGTGTGTGTGTGTCTTACCAAACCAAGCCTGTTGGTCTCCTTGCACTTCAATGGCCAGTCCAAAATCAGCCAACTTGACTGCTGCATTCTTACATTTGCTGGCCAGCAGCAGGTTTTCTGGCTGAAGGTGTAACACAAGCACAGTAGTGTCATGTTAGTGTTACATTTTATGACCTTATTAATTTATGTCTCAAGGTTGTTACGACATTGTTACTGAAAGGCTTTTCTTAAATTGCTTCAGAAGGGGTGGCAAAATCTAGGGAAGTTTTTATTTCATGTTAAGTCATTTGTAACTCCATCTAACCTATCTTACACACTCACAACAAGTACTATAATCACTATGCAAAGATCTCAACAGTAATCTTGCAGAGTTGAGCCAGATAAAATTTTAGTATCACATTCAACAAGCTTAAGTTTGAATTTTTTTTTGCGCTTTCATTTGGTTTCTTTGTGGCTGATATTTTATTTTATTTTATTTTATTTTATCATTAAGGCAGTAGTCTTTCTGTGACATTTTATTTTTTTAGCAACTGGAAGGACCTGTCCTTCCAAGATGGTCCCTGTTCTTTTTTTTTTTTTTCCTGTTTCTTGAGTTTCTGCTGCCTGGGGTATTCACTAAGCACATGCTCAGTGCTACATCATTGCTACATCTTCCTGATGTACTGATGGATCTTTGTTGTTTCATCTTGGATAGTATTTCTGACAGTGACTAATCAGTCTCTTTCCTCCCCCTCAGTGTACAGTGTCAGGGCACCAGGCTTGGGATGGAACCCTCCACGTATGGTAAGGAGCTTTCTTGTCTTGATGTCAGTGGCTTATATTTCATATTTTGGTCAGCTTATTATCCTAGCAGAGCACCTGATGACTGATGATGATGATGTTTATGACTATGCAGCATAAGCATGTGTGAGGCATTCAGAAACGTTTTCATAATGTTGCTATTTGCAGGGATTGACACATCTATCACAACTGCAGTCCTCTGTTCCTTGTCAATCACCACTATGACTGGTTGCTTGGACAGCAGCTTCCTAACTCCCACAAGAATTTAGCCCCATTTGTTCTCAACCACCTTTGATGGTGTCTCCTTTAGTGACTTGGGGTGTTCTAGTCCACATGTGGCGCAGATGTTTCTATAGAGCTACTTGGTTGCGCCTCTCGGTGTACTCTGTCCAAGCTTGCATCTTGCACCCTGCTACTATGTGTTGGATAGTCTCCGGGGCACCTTTGTACTGTCCGCAATTTGAGTCCTGTTGGCTGTGGTAGTGTCCTGCTTCTACTGATCTCATGCTCAGCTCTATGTGTATATGCAAACATTTAGAAAATCAATAAATGCATTTTGGGGGGGGGGAGTAGTCAACTGACTGTGGAAAATGGGGCATTAGGAACAAGTTTTTTCTCTTACTTCTTTTCCTATACATAACTTTAAAGGGAAAACAGGAGAATGAGGCAGACCAGTTATACCCAGATCAGAACGCTAAAAATAGTTAAGGCTACAGACATATTCAGAGGTACAGTCATACATGTTCCAGCAAATAAAATGTACTCTCTCATTTTGAGGTTGAGACAGACAGATGGGACTGAAAAATGTGTATAAGCCTTTTTTGCCTTTGTTTATTTGAGGACGACCAAACACATCTTGTCTGTCTGCAATAGTCGTGTCTTTGCTGCTCAGACACTGATGTAAAAAGCAAATGTGACAAATAACTACACAGAAATGACAGCTCTTTGTTGTCTGACTAGTTTATGCTAACAGTGACAGATCTGTGTCACAGAAGCAGCAATCATTTCACCACAGTGATAGAAACAGCTGTATGCTGTAATCCAGCTGAAGGACAGTCATCATGTCACCCTCTGCTGGTTGATTTAAAACACAGAAGGTGCATACAGTAAAGGCCTTAACTCTTAATCCAGTTGACAAAATCATAATGAGAGATTTGAAGAAAGTAAATGTGCCCAGTAGTTCAATCTTATTCAGAAATATTCCACGACTGTTGGACAAATGTATTTTTCATTCCACAAAGAACAGACTCAGTTGTTTGATATTTTAGGAAATACTACTACACTTTATTAATAAAATGTTCTAGTTCTAGTTCATTTGGACAACTTAAAATAACCCAAAACAGAACAAAACACTTTCTAAGTCAAGATTTGAACTTCAGACTAATCGGGCAATTAATTGTTGTACTTTTTTACTTAGTCAAAATGAACAGATGATGTTTTTGTACTTTTTGACACTATATCATAATCATGATAAAGAGAGCTGCAAATGTCAGTATCAAACACAAAAACTGTATATATTATATACAGTTGTATACTCAATGGGTAAAAAAGTCAAATTAAAAACTAAAGTCAAAATGCAAAAGTGTTTAGTGTTTTCCTTTCCTAAATGTTATCAAAAGTGCACCGAATTCTTTATAAAATTCAGATTTAAAAACTCAAGTTGTGAGATTTTAACATATCATCTATTCTGTATATCACTTGTCCACTTTCCTGACTTGTACCAAAGGATGTTAGATGATTAATGTGATTAATATTAATTGCTAAACATGAGGATATTAACTTCATCATCAAACAAGTTACCATGCTGTCTCATATTTTCCAATAAAAATCAGAAATTTGCTTTAGAAAATAATCAGTAGGTAACTGTAGTTTCCATGTTTATACCTGGAAAAAAATTCACATTTTGATATTTGCATAAAATTGATAAAATCCTAACAGAACACATGCAGAGGATTCCACACAAATGCACTGTACAGTGATGTTGGTACTGAAATAAGCATCCAACCATAGTCTGATTAGAGCAGGCTCAGGGCTGACAATTATCGTTGTTTCTATTTCTGTGTCTAGACAGCAAAAAAACAAAAAACAAAAAATGATCCAAGTGACTATGAAAGTGAATTCATTGTTAACTCCGACAGTGGGGGTGGTGTGTGGGGGTTTATACTGTCCTCTTAAAGAAAAGGGTTACTGCAAATCATCATAAAATGATGTTCTATATAATGTAGTATTTCTTTGAAGATGGGCGTGTTCTCTCCATGATGACACTGTCACGAATCACAGGATGCAAGGGGTCACTAATTGGTTTAATGAAAATGTAGTACTGTCTAAAATATAGTGAGTACAGACTATATAGCGCACAATTCTTCAATGTTTTACGAAAAGTAGTGTACATCTGATGGTCGCTACCCAAGCATTGTATCCAATCATTCATTGTATTAAAGTGAGAGATGAAAATAAAGAGAGCAGTGCATCAAAGCATTAACTAATACCATGATGAAATATGGCAAATTTAATAAGTATTGCTGAAAAAACATTGCAATCAGTATTTATTAAGTATTTATTAAATGAAATATTTATTTATTTATGTACAGAATATTGACAAAAGTATTACTTATCCATCTAAATCCTTAAATTCAGGTAATCCAATCACTTCCATGGCCACAGGTATATAAACTTAAGCAACTAGTCATACACAGTGCTTCTACAAACATTTGGGAAAGAATGGGTTGCTCTCAGTTCAGTGAATTCTAGTGTGATGCTGTGATAGGATGCCACCTCCAAACAAGTCCAGTTGTGAAACTTCCTTGCTATTAAATATTCCATAGTAAACTGTTGGGGGCAATATAACAAAGTAGAAGTCATTGAGAATGACAGCAACTATGCCATGAAGTAGTAGGCCAGGTAAACTGCATGGTGTGCTGAGGTTGGCAATCACTACAGATCTCCAAATTGGGCCTTCAGATTAGCTCAAGAAGATTACATAGAGAGCTTCATGGAATGGCCACTTCATGGCCAAGTTCCAAATGCAGTGAAGTAAAGCATGCCGCCACTGGACTCTAGAGAAGTGTCAGTAGAGAAGTGTTCTCTGAAGTGATGCATCATGCTTCTTTGTCTGGCAATCTGATCAACAAGTCTGGATTTGGCTATTGCCAGGAGAACAGTACTTGTCTGATTGCACTGTGCAAAGTATAACGTTTGGTTGAGGGGGAATCATGATGTGGGGTTATTTTCAGTAGTTGGGCTCAGCCCCTTAGTTCCAGTGAAAATAATGCTTAATGCTTCAGCATACCAAGACATTTTGGAGAATTTCATGCTCCCAACTATGTGGGAACAGTTTGAGGATGACCCTCTCCTGTTCCAACATGACTGTGCACAGTGCTTTAAGTGGCCCAAAAGAGGTGCCGGTACTCTATTTTTTTTCCGCCTCCCCTGAGGTAACAACAACTATATTGAATGGGTTTTATATACAACAGTCAACAGACAACCTTATACAAAATAATAAATCATTTTATTAGTTTGTGGATTTGCTTGAGCTAGAAAGAGCTACTGAACATAAATAAAATGTGCAAAAAGGTATTGAAAATTTTTTTTAACAAAATGTAAATAAAATAAATTATAAACTAATTTGTATTTTGCTCTCTCTCGAGTCACTGCTGCTATCAGCAGTGACTCAAGAGAGAGAGCAAAATACAAATTATTTTATATACATTTTGTGTAAAAAAAACACTTTACAAGTGCTGCTGCTATCAGCAGCAGCACTTGTAAAGTGTTTTTTTTTACACAAAATGTATATAAAATAAATTATAAAATAATTTGTATTTTGCTCTCTCTCTTGAGTCCCTGCTGGTATCAGCAGCAGCACTTGTAAAGTGTACCTGCAGAGCTTGGTAGTTCTCCCATACTGCTTTCACTGTTCTCTCACTTGAAGCAACCCAACGCACTGATAAAACACGGCCTATCACAAGGAGACGTTGTCCAACATTGTGAGCACTCTCGGTTAACTCCCTTTGGTTTTTTGGTGATGCATGGTAGAGGGAGTAAAGCTGATCTAAGAATATTTTAAAGTGGTTGATTCCTCCTACCTCCTTCAAAACATCACAAACTGCCAGTTCCAGTCTGTGATTGGAACAATGCCAGACAAACAGGTAAGGGAATTTGGAACAAAGCTGCACAGCAACTCCTGCTTTCCTCCCAAGCATCACTGAGGCTCCATCACAAGCAAATGCCAACAAATGTTCCTGTAGGTAGTGAGGGTCAAAGCCATTATTATGAAGACATCCTAACAGTGCTTCAGTGATGTCCTTTGCTGTGGTCCCCTGCAGCTCAATCAGTTCAAAAAATATTGTGTCTGGATTTTCACTGGAAATAGCTGACCGCAGGCACACGACAAGCACAGACTTTCCACTTATTGTAGTGGATTCATCAATGAGCACACACAATTTTCTTTAATTCATCACTATGTCATTGACTACCTTCTTTTTCATTTCAGCTGCAATGTGATCCAGTATATTTGCACATGAGTTATTAGAGTGCAAAACTCTGCCCATCTTGACACCATTTAAGACTTGCAACTGGACATCTATTGGCATGTCTGTAAAGGGACGCCCATGCTTGCCAATCTTATAAGCTGTTCTAAACACATTGCAAGTTGAAGCGTAGTCAGCCTTTCTCATATCTTCAATGTGTTTTTGCATTGTATTTTGTGTTGCCTTCTCTTTTATTTCAACTGCTTTCTTGTGATAAATTGAGTCTCTGTGCTCTTTTATTTTCTTTCGTAGTGAGTTTTGTTGTGCAGCCTTGTCCTTTCCAAAAGACGAGATTAAGCACCCACTCCACTCCTGCGACACTCTCTGCCCTTGCTGCATGTCCACGCGAGCACAAACTTGACTACACACACTACAACCCAACTTTTGATTTCTGCTGATCAGCCACTTGTAATTTGTGGAGAAATACCGGACTTGTGCTTGGGACCAACATTCTGGCCACTCATGCTCGCTAACGCGGCTGTTGTCATCGGTAGAAATGGTGTCATTCTCGTCCTCGTCGTCGCCAAAAGTGCCGTCGTCCGCGGCTGCGGCACTAGTGCAGCTTTCATTAGCTTGCGTCTGACCTGCAGCGATATCATTCTGGCTTGGTGGGGTGTCAGCCAGCGAGTCCTCTGATTCTGACCTTGTTCTTTTACTACTCAGAGTCTGAAGCCAGGAGAGCATATTAAGTGTTCATTGTTTTTGTATTTTAACCGAGCAGCTGTTTGCGCGTTTTACACACCCTCTCCGGACCACGTTGAGTTGTTGACATGACAACGGCAAAAGCGACGCATGCGCTTTTCACTTGTAAAGCACATTGGTGTATGGGTAATGTAGTCTCTGCTCTCGGTGGGACGAATTAGGAAGCGTGCTTGTGAAGGGCGCTCTGAAAAGCGGCAGCGCAGCCAAACGATTATAACAGATGTCACCCACAGTATGCTTTCTAGATTTCCTAGTGCGTCCTAGTATTACACTCCTTGTATAATTACTCTTTGTGCCTCCTTTTGCTTTCTGTTTTGGGATCATGTTTTCCTTTGATCAATCCAGCATTAAATATTCACCTTATATTCACTTTGGTTTCCTGCATTCTGCACTTGGGTTGGAAAACAATTAACCAAATTCCGCACAGCTGATAGTCACAGAGCAAGTTGACCGCACAAAGCACCCAGAGGACACAACAATCTGCATGGAAGAAAATGACTTAGACTGTTCTAGGTTTCTAGTCTACTCACAAAGACTGAGAGAAACAGCTGATATGAGGGCTTGGCCAGCTGCTATCTCAGCATTCGAAGGTATAAAATCTCACAAACCTCAACTGCTTCACTCGCTGGTTATTCCCACTTCTTACTCCCAGTTACTTCACAGTAATTGACTATTATAGGACAATTCAATTCAATTCAGTTCAACTTAATCTTATTTATATAGCACCAAATCACAACAACAGTTCCCTAAGGGGTTTTATATTGTTAGGTAAAGACCCTACAATAACACAGAGAAAATAAAAAAAAAACAACAACAATCAGATGGCCCCCTATTAGCAAGCACTTTGTGGACAGTGGGAAGGAAAAAGTCCTTTTTAACAAGAAGAACCTCCCCAGCAGCCATGTGCCATAACTGGTTGGTTTCAAGGGGAGGAAGACAGGACAAAAGACACACTCTGGAAGAGAGCCAGGAATGAATAATAATAATAATTACGTCCAGAGTAGTGTTTAAAAACATACTGAGTGAAAGAAAGGTGAGTGAACACTTGTGCATTAGTGCACTAGTGCATTACGCCCTGAGGAGCCTAAGGTTATTGCACTAATTCAGGGTTACCTAATCCAGACCTAAGAAAATGCTTTGTCAAAAAGGAAAATTTTAAGCCTAATCTTAAAAGCAGACAGTGTGTCTGTCTCCCAAATCCAAATTGTGAGCTGTTTCCACAGAAGAGAGGGCTCCTCAGGTTGTACAGGCTGCCTTAGTTTCTATATTTCCTGGGTCAGAGAGAGTACTGATCTACCCAAGGCCTTCCCTGAATCTGTGTCTCAGCAAGTGAACCCAGTGAATTCTGAACAAACTAGTCTAGCCAACTTGGAGCTTCCACTGTATCCCGCGCTGGAGCTGCTGTGGACCCAGACATCAGAAAAGTGCACCCTGCTCAGCTCCCACAAGAGTTGACAGAGTCTTCTGAGTATCCTGAGCCCTCAGGGTATGATTTATCTACTCCATTGGCCGTCCAACTAGCCCCCACAGCTACTTAGTCTCCGCCACTAGCCACCTCACCAGCTCAGGGAGCTGGTGAGGTGATCATCATCTCTACCAAGGCCTCTGTCCTTTGTCCTTTGATCCTGCCCCATGAAGTACATGGTCATGGAATAAAACATTTGGCAAGCTTTTCAAGACCATTTAAGGGGAAATAAACAGGCTTTCCAACAGCACAAGATTTATTAATTTTATTTAGTAATTATTAATTATAATTTATTTATTAATTGATGACCAAACACAAATTTCTTTACTTTTTGTACTAAGTTTATATAGTCTTAAAATCAATAAAAAGCCATCACACATATTTCTGCTATAAATGTAATGTAAATTGCTATATTAATGTAAACATACATTCTTGACAATATTTTGTCTTGACTGCATCATTACAAAATATTATTTGGGTTTTTTTGTTCTTTATAGAGCTTTAGGTTGTTCTTTAATTATATGTTGGTTTGTTATTAACATTGTTTTTTTTAATTTGTTTATTTGCTACTCATACATACTGAACAAATCACTAAAAAAAATGTATGTAATTCAGTACAGCAGATATTGTTTTATACAGCTGCAGTATGTATCTATGCTGTAAGAAACAGCATATGATAATAAGAGGAATGCTTGATATACACAAAAAATATTCAAACATTCCTCTGTGAAGGATTAGTTACTTTCATCTGTGAACAGGGATTCATTGTTACCTGTTCAGATATATATACATATCCTGCTTAAACATGAAGCAGGTCAATGAAAGTCCAAAGGAACTTAATCAAAAGAACATCAGCTGCGTGGTATACATCACTGCAGCACTGGAGGTGAGCAGAAACAAGGTTTCCAACTGCTATGAAATTTCTCTTTCAGTTGTAGTCCACTCAAGTGCATGCACAAGACAGAACTTCAACATATGTCCACAAACACTCATGCACATTTTGATAAATCCAGCCCATAGACATGCACAGACATGCTGGATATAAATATTTTCACTGCACTTACCAGCTGTCAATTACAACAGTCAGACAAAACACAGAACTATGGAGAATTAAGTAGAGTAACCGCTTACTGATTTACAAAAAAGTGAGACCACAGCCATACTGGGTCTTCATCAGGCAAACAGACAACATGACATCAGAAGATGATATCCAGACCAAACTGCAATACAGATGACAAAACTCAACAAAACATAATCTGCTATACCACTCACATATAACAGTGGGAGTTCCACATAGAACTTTTTTTTAAAATTTGGAACACTTTCGAAAAACCGGCACTGTTCATAATTAATAATTTGTAATGTAAAGGCATAAACATGCAGCAAAATTTATAATGCTACAGTGCAGAACAGTGGTCACATTCTGGTTTATAAGGCCTATAGTTCCTGATGAAATATTTGCAGACGTTTACATATGAAAAGCAGGTTGTGTCACACTATTCTATTTATAGTATGCAGATTTATGAAATTTAATGATTACCATATTTGTGAACATTTAGGAGGGTTGTTGTTGTTGAATTACATTGTTCATCACAACATTTGTGACACAGTGAAAGTAATAGTGAAGTTGTTTTGTTTTTATAACAACAATTTTATAACATTTCAATAATGAGTTTGTTATTCCAAAATATGTGGCTGATATGTGGGATTCCTCCAGGTTCAGTTCTGGGTCCATTGCTATCCTCCTTTAACATGCTCCTTTTAGCCAATCATTACATCTTTTTCTGTCATTTCTTATCATTTCTATACCTATGATATTTAGATGTACATATCCTTATATCACATATATATATATATATATATATATATATATATATATATATATATATATATATATATATATGTATATATATATATATATATATATATATATATATATATATATATATATATAGGATATACATTTTTGAGGCAGGTATCTGTTTGTATAACTTTCATGTGTTTTTGTCATGCTGGCCATTTGCCTGAAAAAGAAAATCTTTCTTTTTTCTTCCAGAAACATTTGGAAGGTATCATTCTTTTTGTGGAAGCTCTATATTTTTCCTTCATGGACTCTTGTCCCTGAGCTAAACCTGACCTGAACATAGTACAGAATGTTCCTTATACTGATTTTATAGCTATGCAGCTAAAATTCACACACCTACATGGACACAGACACATGACCTGCTCGTGACTCACCTTGAGATCTCTGTGAACCACACCCATCTGATGGCAGTGGAGCACGGCCTCCAGGATCTGCTGGATGCAATGACTGCATGCAGACAGCAGGGGGAGCAGGTTAGTCTGAACACATTTAGCACATTTAGCCCCAACTGTCACAGGCACACATACATGTTTTCAGTGTAGGAACCAGCTCTCTCTTCCACACTCAACACGTTTGCACACACATATAAAAAAGTGTGAACCTGTCTGTGAGCTACACAGAGAGAATGTGTGCAGTTTGCTATTTTCTGTTTTAAAGAAAGTGCCAAATATTAGTCAGGCAGCGTAGGAGGGCTCTGCAGTTCCATGTGGGAGACACTCTGTCTAACCTGTATATTTTTGTGTGTAATTTATTTAGCAGCAGTGATAACAAAGCCTTTGAGGAAAAGATTCTGCAAGTATTTAAAGTTGTCGCTGCTGCCACTCTGTCACTCTATTGACCTCTACTCCTTCACCCTTTCTCAGGTTTTCTCACTCACTCAGTCACTCTTGCTCAAAGTATGACAGTCCTGGGACCCACAGGAATTGTAAATATATTTCAGACTTCTAAAATAGTACAACAAGAGCTGCAAAAGCAGAACCAGAAGACAGGCAAGACAGGCAAGGGGAGACAAACAAACAGGCAGCAGGCACAGACAAGACTTGTATCAAATCACAGGCAAAAATTAAAAAACAGGACTATAAAATACAAGCAGCTCTTGTACAGAGGGTGCACAGCAATGCAACACAGTGAGACACACACACACCTTGAGGTCCCTGTGCACTATGTCATGGTGGTGGGTGTAAGAGACACTGTCTAGAATCTGATGAATACAGTGACTGTGGAGACAGAACAACAGAGTGAAGACCAGATAAAGGAAGCAACACGAGAAGGAAAGGGACCAAAAACATAGTAAGAAAGAGAAGTGGACAGAGAAGAGAACGGGAAGATCTGAGGCACAGAGGCTGTTGCAGGGCGAGGAAGAGAGGGAGTTGATGTAAGAAGCACTTTACATATTTCCTGATTTGCCTCCGACTAGACATATAGAGTTTTTTAAATCTCCATTGCTAAGATTTCATTCAGTTCATAAACATATCTTTGTTTCTTCATCTTGCTATTCTGTTCAAATTAAAAGTGAATTTTTAATCCATGTACATGGAGCTTTTCTAAAATGGCCTCCAGAGTGTGTAAACCTGAAAACACAGCTGCACTATGTGACAATGAGAGAAAAGGAGCTTTGTAGACCTGTCGTCATATTACCAACAAAACAGAACATGAAGCTGTGTACTTTACAATTGTTGCTAACACAGACTGTGTGTACAGTGGTGTAAAAAAACTGTTTTCCTGTTTTTTGTCACACATTTGTCACACTTAAATGTTTCGGATCATCAAACAAATTTAAACATTAAACAAAGATAACACAAAATGCACTTTCTAAGTAAAGCTGTTTATTATCAAGGGGGGAAAAAATCCATGCCTACGTGGCCCTCTGCGAAAAAGTGATTGCCCCCAGTAAATTTATGTTTTATAACATAAATTAACTGTTTTACATCTTTGGAAAGCGGAGTTCACTTTCTCTAGTCACACCCACACACTTTTCTCAATCAAGAAATCACTTTAATAGGACTGCCCTGACAAAGTGGAGTAGACCAAAAGATCCTCAAAAGCCAGACACCATGCCGCGATCCAAGGAAATTCAGAAACAGATTAGAAACAAAATAAATGAGATCTGTTATCTGGAAAAGGTTATAAAGCCATTTCTAAAGCTGTGGGACTTCAGCGAACTACAGTGAGAGCCATTATCCACAAATGGTGAAAACATGGAACAGTGGTGAACCTTCCCAATAGTGTTTTGCTGCTACAGGACCTGGAAGACTTGCTGTGGTAAATGGAACCATGAATTCTGCTGTGTACCAAAAGATCCTGAAGGAGAATGTTCAGCCATCTTTTTGTGATCTCAAACTGAAGCGCACTTGGGTTGTGCAGTAGGACAATGATCCAAAACACCACCACAACAACAACATGTGGCATAACCTTAAAAAGATGGTTCATGTTCTAAAACCCTTTAATGTGGCTGAATTAGAACAATTCTGCAAAAATAAGTGGGCCAAAAGTCCTCCACAGCACTGGAAAAGACTTTAAAAGATTGCCAGTTATCACAAATGCTTAATTGCAGTTGTTGCTGCTAAAGGGTGGCCCAAACAGTTATTAGGTTTAGGGGGCAATTGCTTTGTCACACAGGGCCATGTAGGGTTGGAATTTATTCCCCTTAATAAAAAACCCCACCTTTATTCGAAACAGCATTTTGTGTTTACTTGTGTTATCTTTGTCTAATATTTAAATTTGTTTGATCTGAAACATTTAAGTGTGACAAACATACAAAAAAATAGGAAATAAGGAAGGTGCAAACACTTTTTCACACCATGGCAAAAGACAGACAAAGCTACAGTAACATTACTCATTGCTTTTTTGAAGTTGGATGGCACAGTTGTGCAGTGGTTAGAAATGTCACCTATGAAAGCTGTGATAGGCCCGCTGACTCTCAACTGGTAAGTGACTGAAAAAATGGACAGAAGGAAATTCTGAAGCCTCATGTTTGCAATATTTTTGCTGTTGCTTTCTTGTATTTTTTTCTAGCTGAATATCACAGATAAGGTATGGACTTGAATAAGAAGTAAACAACACATCCATATGTGTCGATCCCAAAGTAGCTTTGCCATTTGTCAAAGCATATAAAATGGTTTAAAAATGAGTAATTTAAAGAAGACCAAGGAATGATTATCAATAAAACAGGCTTTGGAGAGACTAAGACCACTAACACGCTTAGCATGTGAAATGACTTGATTATAGTCTATTGCAAACAAGGACATGGACAGCTGAGCTGGAGACCTGATAGTCAAGTAGTCATTCTTGTGATATTTCTTTAAAGTCCACTACCAAGGGCACATGCATTGTAATATAAATTCTCTGTGGTCACAAAAAAGCAAGCATTTGTTCACTGTGTGATGATGACATTTACATCACTCAGAAGCAAGCATACCCTAGTGGACTTGTGAGTGTGGAAAGTATTATCAGGCTTTAAGAAAGATTAGTCCCATTACAAAGCCAGAAACTCAAGATTTTCACCATAACCATCTTGGATTTTTGATACCCAATGTGATGAGCAAAGGGGGACTGACGGAGAAACTTAAGAAGTCGCATTTTGCCATTTACCTAAGTAGGCTTGCACTAATACACGATGGAGTCTAATGGAATCTAAAACATAATTCACGAAATTAAGGTTGAACACAAGTTCAGTAACGAAGATCTATATTCATCCATCTGTTTCCATTCCTGTGTGTTTGAGCTGGTAGTGTATCCTTTGCAACACGTCTGCTTTCCCACGATAAACAAACTCAATTCTGTCATCACTCTGGCCCATTTTTTTGTTTTTTTTTGCCTGCCCTCTGTGAGCCAATCATTGTGTTTTCCATGTGCTTTAAACGTCATTGCTGTTTTATCACTCTGCCTTTAAGAAGCACATTCATCCTCCCCATATCTACCTTATCCTGGCCAGATTGTCCAAGTCTCCACCTGTTTTATCTATGCCACCACCAGCATCTAGGCTACATTCACTGGACTTTCCTCTGCTATGTAGCTTCATAGAAATTATTTGGTGATTCGACTCTAACTCTGCATTTCAAAAATCATGTTCAGTTCTTCTATTTAAAATAAATGTCATTTTATAGTCAGTAAGACTTGAAACTACTTATTGAGACTGTACACTCATCAGTTTAGTGCAAATCACAGATCAAGGGATCAGAGCGCCATTTTCCCACAGATTTCTTACATGTACAACCATATTTCTTTTTGAAACCACAGCAATCGCCCCTTTGTGGCTTTCAGAAAGAATGTCGAGACACTTTTGCGATGCCTGTATACAATAAAGTGTAAGCTATCTAGCTGTTGTCCAGTGTTGTCAAGGTGCATATCCAAATTGAAGACAAGTAATAACCAGCACTGAAGAATACATGTCCTGGCATGTATTCTTCAGTGCTGGTTGACATATTTCTTTACTTCAATTTGACTCAGCTTCAGGAAAAAACGATGCAGTGATAGAGCTATGAATCAACATCAACTTCACTTCTTGACTTGTTGGTGCACACAGTAAAGTTAGCTCTTTAACTATTAGCAATTACCCAATAGTCAAATTAGCTATAGCAGCTAGTTAGATAGAAGATTCTGAACAGGGCTGAACAGGTTGTGAATAGGATATTGAGCTGTGATCAACAGGGATAATGGATGCATGGACACCTGGACATGTTGCTGGCTATGCAGAGCAGCAGAGGAATAATAACTGCACTAAACAGAGATGTCCAGAATATGAAGAACTAAATAAAGAGTGAAATCTGGAGCAGAGCACCACAGAGGAGCAGAGCTGAGGAGGTGAACGGCTGAAGACTGAGGCAGAGCAGCATGTATGCTGGAAAAGAGAGATACTGGAGATACTGGAGGACTTTAGTAATAATTCATTTCCTATTCTTCTTAAGAAAAATAAGATATTAATTGTTATTTTCAAATTTTGTTATAGCCAGCTGTGCCATCAGCTTTAAAATGCTGGTAGCATGGTGGTGTGTTGGTTAGCACTGTTGCCTCAGAGCAAGATTTGAATCCACCATGGCCACAGCCTTTGTGGGGTTTGCATGTTCTAATCTGTGGCTGTTTTGGTTTTCGCTGGGTAATCTGGATCTCCCACAGTCCAAAGATATGCAGTTAGTAAGGTTAGGTTAATTTCTGATTCTAAATTTGGCCATAGGTGTGAGTGGCTCTCTGTTAACCCTGCGACTCTGCTGTATAAATAAAACTGAACTAAAATATTGGACTGTAAAGCTTAGATGCTTGCAGCACATCATTTGTAGCTGAACTTTGGTCACTAGTGTACCTGGCTGCATAGATAACCCTCAAATGTATTTACCACACTTCACTCCCTTTGGTTGTTTCTTCAGTTATGGTGTCTTGGACCCAGGGGTCTTAGTTTTGTAGAATCTTTAGGTTTTCTTTTGGGGATGTGATGTTATTTATGTTCTAGTCTTTATTATTTTGTATTGAGTATTATATTAAGTCTTTGTGGTTCTAGTCCACTGTTTCATTGTGAAGTCCGTTCCCTTCTTTCTTCACTGTGTCCCAGTCTCCTCTGCTTCGTCTTCTGCGTAAACTCGTCTGTGTTTTGTCTTCTGTCTGCATCAAGCTAGTGTATCTTTGTCCAGGTCTCCGTGTCAGTCATGTCTCCGTGTATATCTCTTGTCCTTGTCCGTTCTCATGTCTTAATCTGGGTTGCTGTATTTGTTTACCTGCATTTCCGTTCCCATTCTCTGTTGCTTCCTGTTTTATTTTGGTAGCCTGTGTCTCATCTCCAGTATGTTCAGTTTTGCTCTCCTTGTCTCATTAGTCAGTGATTAGTGTCCGCTGTGTTCCCACCTGTGGTCTGTTCCCTCAGTATTCTCTATGTGTTTATATTGTCTCAGTCTTCCCTTGCCCTTTGCCATGTTCTCCTTCTAGGCTGTGTTTATCTTGCTGTACGCTCCACGTTGTCCATGTTCCCTCGTTTATGCCTAGCTCATGAGTTCCTGTTTTCTGCCTGGTCAGATTTATTTTGTATAATGTATTTTATTGTCTTTTGCTCAGCAATAAAGATGTTTTGAGTTTTGCATTGTTCTTTTGAAGTCCTGCATTTGGGTCCTAACCTGCCTTCTACACAGCCAACGTGACACATCGCTTCAAAGTTGAGATCATTTTAATGGGATACCCACCCATTTTGAATTACATTAGTGGTTCTTGTATCATTGCTAGTTTCTTCCTGTGAGGGAGATTAAAAATGCCAGTTTTGCAAGTCTTTACCCATGGTGCAGACTAACAAAGAAAAATTAAAATGCAGACCTGATGATAGTGCTGGAGGAAAAAAATATACAAGACTGTGACAGAGTCATTAGGATTCAACCTCTGGGGATGGACCCCCAGGCCACGGACCGGTCCGTGAGTCGTTTGGTACCGGGCCGCAAGAGTTGAGGCTCGGGTGTGAAATTTATGGTTTTCAGGGTTTTTATCATTATTTTTTAATCATTTTTATCGTTAACTCGGTTACCCTGGGTCTTTTTCCGTGTGTTATGAATAAATCTTTTTTTTGGTACCGGTACTGGTTTTACTTTGTTGTATTTATCCACGACACCTTAAAGGCTGGTCCGTGAAAATATTGTTGGACATAGGCCGGTCAGTGTCACAAAAAAAGTTGGAGACCACTGATCCAGAGGACTCATTATCAGTTTTCTGTGGAATTATTTTACACACTGATTTGTGGTGGACAGAAATTCAAGTAACAACTTCAGTATGTGAAAAGCTGACACATAAAACCAAATGAATCCATATGGTTGGACACCAGAAGAGGTTAAGTAACAGGAAATCTGTTTTTTGGTCATCTAGAGTGAGTGAGACATGAACAGGGTAGAGAAAGAAGGGAGAGACTGAGTGATTCTGCGTACAGATGGAGTACGGAGAGGAAACCGTTAGTGAGATACTGTTGGACAGAAATCAAGACCTGCTAGTCACACACCCACACATGAACACACAGAGTGCCACACACACACAGACACACACATAATTTATGCAAAGAGAACAGGGGAGATTGAAGGCAGCTGAAGGAAAGAATAACAGGGAAAGTAAAGGTTAAAATTAGAGGAATAACTTTCCTTATAGTTTAACACAAATTCCTATCTTTTTTTTAAATATCTTTTGATCTTCAGATCTCCTTTAATTGGTTGAGAGACTTTTCAAACTGGCAAAGCATTAGTATAGCATTTGTTCATTAGAGGCAAGTTCATGTAGCCCCTTTCTGCAAGTGTGTGGATGGATCTTCCTGCAACTTTCTAATATTACTCATTAAACAGAAATAAAGGCTGTGATCTAAATCTGTGATATTATATATTTTTTTAAATAAAAAGACAGAAAATGTTTTGATGCATCCTTAATCAGCCAGGTAAAGAAATCCAAGAGAGCCGATTATGTGCATCTGGATGATGCATTTCAACTGGAAAAAACATGTCATTACTCTGACAAGTGATTTGTTCAGTCTCAGCTGACTATATGTTTCCCCATATTTAGCACCACTGACTGTCTGTGAGTTCTGTTTCATTAAACATATTGTTTAACATACTGTTTAGTGATTAGAAAGTTCAGTATGTATAAGTGGCTTGTGGTTGTATGCATCTTCCATTCAGTCAAGTTGCAGTTATGGTACAGTATATTTTGAAGTCGTTGATGAACTTTATTTGGGAAGCACCAAAGAGTAGTATCACCAATGTCATATCTGGTCAAACTGATTACAATTTATTATTCTGTTTGTGACTTATTGTTTTCAATAATGGCAAGCAAAGTGTTCTTGTTGAACATTACAATGTCAATGAAGTTTTAAACTGGACCATTTGGATATATAATGACCTTTCTTTTTTCATCCTAACACACATTTGTGTGAAATTTGGTCACATTTAGTGTAATTCCAGAGTTAGGACCCAGAGCAGTTTTTTTGTCCTTGGAGCTTGAAGCTTTTTTCAGTTTAACTCAGTTTTATTTTTATAGTGCCAAATCAAAACAATTGTCTCAATGTGCTTTATGTTGTAAAACAACAAGTCTACAATAATAAAGAGAAAATCCAAAAAATCAGACAACCCCCTGTGAGCAAGCACTTGGTGAAAGTGGAATGGCAAAACTCCCTTTTAACGGGAAGAAACCTTCGGGAGGACCAGGCTCACAGGCGGGTAACTATCTGCCACAACTGTTTGGGTTTGATGGTAGGGAGACAGGACAAAAGAGATGCTGTGAATGAGAGCCTGAGATTAATAATAACTTTTCACTTCTAAAATTTAATAAGTTCAAGTCCAAGTGAATATTTTCCCCAATTTGAAAAATTCCCTCAAGGAATCTAAGTGATATCATGTTAATTAGAACAAATCTGACAGACAGGTGATGATTTAAACTCATCTACTTTTGCTACCTTCAACAAAACAAATGACTCTATGAACACCTCTTCATCACTTGTTTGGGAAACAAGCCAACTAGTATTAAGAGGCATGATCATCTCGTACTATAACAGAAAAAAGAAAGACACTGAATGGGATCTCAAATTTGGAATAAAAAATTAAAGATTTTGAAAACGCTTTTGACACTATATAAGCATATATAGGTACATATGTATAAGATATAGAACTATATGATCTAGTTAACAAAAACAGAAAGAAAACACACATGCATGCCAACAGTTTGTCTCAGTGACTTCAATTCAACAAAGTTCAGTGTATTAATATTTCAAGTGAATACCTTGTAAAATCCCAAATCTAGTTAAACAAAACACAGTTAAAGCAATAATTACAGTTACCTAGGACTTATCAGCTGGTTTTTTTTACAGTTCTATAGATATAACTAATGTTTTCAGGATTTTTTTGTAATTATAAACTTCAGATTATGATCTGAATATTGAATACATCATTAAATTGCTTGACATCCTTAAACCTCCCACAAGATCAAATTAACACACTAGATAAAACCCTATCTCTCAAATAACTTTTTAATGTACTCAATCAAATGCCCAATAATAAAATGCCTCTAACTGAAGGTTTCTCCAGTCACTTTGAAAGACATTTTAGACAATTTAACTCTATTATTTATAAGAATGATTTGAAAGAGTCCTCCAAAGTATGAATACAACTTTGATGACATTACTCTTGAAGCAAAAGATCCTTGCCATCCAGAGAATTATCAACCACTATCTCTTATTAATATGGTTATTAAAATGATAAGCAAAGCCATAGCATCCTGATTAGATAAAATCATACAATCTCTTATTCATCTTGATCTGAAAGGTTTTATTAAAAGTAGATATTCATCCACTAATACCCCAAAACTTTTCAATTCAATACAGCTTTCAAACAACAATAAATCTAACACCATAATTTTATTATTAGACAGAGAAAAAGCATTTGATAGAGTTAAGTAGAAATTACTGTTTCCAACACTTGGAAGAAATTAATTAAATAACTGAATAAAGACAGTTTACACTTCACTAAAGACCACAGTCACCACCAATTAACTGAGTTCACAAAACTTCATTCTACACAATGGGACAGGTAAAGATGTCCTCTCTCACCACCTCTCTTTGCTGTGTTTATTGAACCACTAGCAGCTACAATAAGACAAAATGGTAAAAGTATCCAAACAATCACTACTCATCACGTCTCTTCTTAACCTAGCTTCCACAACTTTTTCCCATAGCTGCATGGTGAGGCAAATCAACTCTATCCCCCTGTACTTACTACACCTCTGCACATTACTGTTGTTCTGGAAATCTGGAGCCAGTATACTTTATTACCATTCCACCTTCATCCTCTCATTCTTTTAAAACTGTGTTAAAAAAACTGGCCAAACAGTCCACTGTACTCTTCTATATCCATCTCCATAACTCAACAGGTTTATCATCTTTCATTTTCTCAACACACTCTCTTCACATTTCCATTTCTCTCCTTAATCACCTTAACCTGCTGCGCATCACTTGCAGCTAAATCTTTCTGCCTAGCCAATCAGCAAAGGTCATTTTCTCTTTCCTTTGTGTCTATCTCACATACAACAATTGACTAACAGACTTTTCCTTTGTAGGCTCTTTCTTTGATGTAACCAGCCTCCCAGTACTCCTGTTTACTTTCTTCATCTCCCTGACTTACTTTTTACTCTTTGCTATCCTCTGCCTTCGAATACTTTCCTGTACTTCCTTATTCCACCACCAAGTGTCCTTGTCCTCTTTAGTTTGTCAAAAGGCTAAACCAAATGCCTCAGTACTATCTGGTAACTCTCTCTTACCACTCAGAGCCTTTCTCAACTCTTCCTTGAACTCTGAGCAACATTCTGCTTTCTCCAACTTCCACCATTTAATCCTTGCCTCTGCCTTCACTCACTTCCTCTTCTTACTCTCCAAAGCCATCCTACTGATTACTGAAAGCCCTCCTGTTACATTCTACCCTGCCACCACCTTGCAGTTTCCGATCTCTTTCAGTTTGCACTTTCTGTGTAAGATGTATACCTGTGTCTACCTGTGTGCACCTTCCTCCAGCCTTATAGGCCACCCTAGATTCCTCCATCTGCTTAAAGTTTACCACAGCCATTGCCATTTCACCAAATTTACTACTGTCTGTCCTTCATTTCTGTTCTATATCAAACACCTCCTCATCACACTCTCTACCATTTCCAACTTACTCTTAAATTCTCTTTTGTTTTCTAGCTGACATCAAATTTTCATGCAACAATATACAACACCATGCCTTTGATTTCTGGCTACAAACTCAGGATCCTGTCTGATATTCTCTTCACCTCCACAACACTGTTCACATAGTCTTCCTTTAAGATTACTCCTACAGAATTTTCCTCTCTCCGGCATGCTAGTACAGTTTGAATTCACCGCCTTGCTTCATTTGCCTTGCTTCATTCGCCTTGCTTCCCTTCCACTGGTCTCTTGCAGTTACTCTATATCGACCTTCCCTTTCTCCATCATATCAGCTAGTTCCCTCCCTTTACCAGTCATATTCCTGAAATATAATATCCCTACTTTCCAAACTCCTGCCTTTCCTTCTCTCTCACTTCCCTCTAACTTTCCATCCCCCTTTCCTCTTCTTTTGTCTGTGACCAACAGCAGCACCACCACCCTGTTGCCAACAGTACCAGAAGTGGTTGTTGTTGTTAACCCAATCCGATATTGAAATCTCCTTCTTTAAGAGCTGCATGTTTAATTTGGCCACCATTTTCTGCTGGATGCCTTTTCCAATGCAACCTTCCCATTTATCTGGGCTTGAGACTGCCACTAGGAGTAAACAGGCCTGTGCCCCACTATAGGATGTTGCCCCTGTACTTCTATTCAATTTTCAATTCTGTTTTATTTCTACAGCGCCAAACCACAACAATAGTCACCTCAATGCGCTGTGGTGGGAATTTTTAAGAATCTAAACTCTGTATTTTGCTATTCTGTTCATATGGCTAGAAGGATAAGCTCCATAGCATTATGTTTTGTCTTTATACAATCCTCCATTTTAGTACGTACTCGTCTGTACAAGTTATCCTATATATGGAATGTTCTGATTGTATACTGTGACCTTAGTGGGTAGATAACTTGTTCCTATAAAGGATTCTATACTTGCAATTATTGTTTGTCAAATACAATGGAGAATGTTGTTGTACTCTGTATTTGACCCCCTTTGCAAAGATTTCCATAACAGAACTTAAAGGTAAGGTAACTCTAAAGATACAGTCACCTTTCTCACTCACTATGTGTTAATAGACTTCTCTGCATTGACTCATTCTTGTTATTAATCCCTGGCTCTCTTTCACAGCATGTCTTTTGTCCTGTCTTCAATTCTCTCACCCAGATGGCAGATGGCCACCCCTCCCTGCTGGAGGTTTCTTCCTGTTAAAAGGGGTTTTTCCTTCCCATTGTCGCCAAAATGCTTGTTCATAGGGGGTCATATGATTGTTGGGTTCTTCTCTGTATTATTGTAGGGTCTACTTTACAATATAAAGCACCTTGAAGTGACTGTTGTTGTGATTTGGCACTGTTTAAATATAAAATAAATTGACAATAAGGTATGGTAATTTATTTTCTGACAGCATAAACATCATGATTTGATTGATGATTATATTTTGTACTTTATTACTTTAACTAAATTACAATTTGAGGAATTACCACAGATAAAACATTTATATAATGCTTTTGGTAACATAATACAAAACTCCAGTTTTACTGTTGCTGCATAGACACAAAACAAACCCTGCTTCACTTGAAAACTTGATGGCTCTCACGCTATAGTTGACTAATACTTCATATTTTATGTTGGAATTATAACAGTCCAAACCGAATGTGAAAAAGATCACTCATTGTCCTGAATTGGATAACAGGTGGTGAATAAGATGACGAGGATTGAGGGATAAAGCTGTTTATGGAAAATAATAAATAGCTTAAAAAATCAGTTTACTGCATCTCTCATTCTACCTCTTCCCATCCTCCCTTTAACATTTCTGTCCCCTTCTTCTCTTCTCTCTCACGCCTTCACAAACCGCCTCCACAGTCAAATTGATTTAAGTCTGCCTCCTAAGGGGGTTATGGCATGGGCATGTGTGCCTTTTGTACAGTTTTCTTGTATGTTTCAATCTGTCTGTAAATTTGGACTCTGGAGAAAGCTCCTCGCCCTCAATTTGCAATTCAGTGCACAGAAAATTGCGTAGAGGTATAATCCGTCAGAGCCACAGCCTGTTCTGCCAAAAAAAAAAAGAAAAAGATAAAACAATGTGTCAAAATTATCTGCGTGCTAATGAGAGGAACACAACTCTCCAAGTTGCTGCTGGAGGACTGCAGAGGCTGGAGGACTGACATAGGCAGAGGATGAAGAAAAGATGAAGAAAAAGGGGATCAAAGATAATATTCACCAGGGGTTTACCTTGCATCTGCTTCACTGTAGTATTCTCGAGCCACAATATCCTCAAACAGCTCCCCTCCTGTCACTCTGAGAAATAGAAAGATGGAGGTTAAAATGGCAAATTATATAAATTTTTATTCTTTACTCAGACAGCACAAATGTACACACACACACACACACACACACACACACGCACGCAGGAGGGGGATGTCCTCATTAGGGGGAAACCCCGGTTGCAGGATTCACTCTGACTGTGTTGCCATGGAGACTGGCTCCAGTGCGGGGGAGTGTAGATCTATCTGTGTGTGCACTAAAGTGGGAGCCGCAAGGAAGGGGGTGGGGGTGCGGTTATGCAATGGGGGAACTGCCTTGGAACCAAGAAGGGGGATGGAGACGGAAGAGAGAAAAGAAGAAGAGAAGAAGGAATGAAGAGATGCAGGTATAAAGAAAGAAATCATGTAAAGCAGTGGCATCACTGAGAAGACAGATGCCATAAGGACTGAAGGAAGGGAGCGGAAAATGAAGCACCATTGGAGAGGAAAGAGGAGTCAGAGGACAATGGAGGGGAGAAGGGAAAAAAGAAGTAGAGGATGGAAGGAGGGAAACAGGAGAAGTAAAAAAGAAAGGAAGCAACTCACAGGTCAAAGAGGAGATAGTGGAAGCCTTCCTCAGAGATACTGTCATGAAGACGAACTGCAAGAGGGATATCAGACTAATTAGGTCTGTTTTAGGACATTTTTATTATACATTTATTAAGGCCTTTCGGCACTATTATAAACCAAATGAACCCATATATTTAAGACATACTGGTAAGAACAAACAATAGATATTGCTTTAGCTTTTTATATTTCTATTTTTTTAACTGATGAATATTTTTTCACAAGAACTGATATCTCATATTGCTAAACAGCTAATCAGCTGATCAGTCAACACTAGTGCTACTCTGGGTAGCAAAGGACATTGCTTATTCACCGATATGAATTAGGCTGTTAATTTAGGCCAATATAAAATGAGAAGCAGATTGAGAGTGTCTTTTGGAGTGTTATAGGTTTATCTTTCACATAATGTATTGTTTCTCTTGCATAGTGTTAAAGCCATATGGCAGCATCTTGTCCATCACAAGGCAACCACACCCCAAAGCACACCCTGCTTTATTTTTTATTTTTTTATCACAATTAATGTCTGTATAGCCAGTGTACAGAAATGAGATCCCAACCAGAAGTTTGTGAAGTTACATTTTAAATATAAACAGTTAAACATTGGGGTCTTTCATGCATTCATTATTGACAATTTCTCCATGATGCAATTCACTAAAGCCTGTTTCCCATTTATGATGGCTTATCAATAAAAATCTTAAGCTGACAGATTTAAAAGTGAAATATTTTCAGTGTTTAAATAGTCTAAATAAAAATCTGAAATACATTAAAGAGAGTTGAAATATTTTTTATGTCACCTCTATCAAAGGATTAGTTTAATATAACTTAATGAGTTAAAAAATGCCCCATTTTATGTCAGCATCTCCCTGTATGGTTTGTTTTTTTAATTTTTAGAAACATACACAGCATTACTGTTTGTCTTGCAAAACTTCAGTGCAAAGACTTTGAAGTTCACGTTGCACGTCTTTTTTTGTGCATTGTTAAGAGGATCATTGCGCACTCTTCTGATTTTTCTGATGATAGTCATCAACCCCACAACTCACTTCACTCAGGGTCACAGATTTTAAACAATAAATATTAACAAAGAACAACTTAGTATGACTGTATACATAATTCAGTAGTTTAGCTAACTCAGTAAGCTTGCTAATGCAAAGGGCTTACATTAACACATTCTGATTAAGCCTCATCACGCCCACTAACATGATGTTGTCAGATACATATACAAAATAGACAGCTGTACAATGGAAATAAGAAAAGCAAAACTAAATTCATAAGTATTGCTCAGTTCCAATGAAGCTTATGCGTAAATTCAGTAAGGAAGATCTGTAATCTCTCATCTCATTTCCCCACACTGTTAAACTCAATTCTGATATCATTACTCTGTCCAATAATATTCTTGCCCACTGTTTACAAACTACTTACGCTCAATTCTGTGCATTTTAAATTTCTGTACTCTCCTGTCTTTGTATTATTCAGACTCTCACTCTTGCCCAATTATCTTCTCGCCCGCCTTCTTTGAGCCAATCAGCCTCCGCTTCGCATGATTTGAATCTGTGCTCTTCGTCTATCCCCCTTTCAGACTTTCGTTTGTGCAACCCACCTCCTCCCCAACTCCACCTCAGACACCTGTGTTTTCAATGGGAGAAATGTTTCGTCACTCATCCAAGTGACTTCTTCAGTCTCAGCTGACTGCAGGTTTCCCCAACCTTAAGTTCTCATTAGAATTTGCATATTAATAATCAAGGAACTGACCTCACAGCCCATTGTTCATTCACTGGGGTGGTTTCCGTTATTGTATTGTTTATAAGGTTGGGGAAACCTGCAGTCAGCTGAGACTGAAGAAGTCACTTGGATGAGTGACGAAACATTTTTCCCAGTGAAAACACAACATCCAGAGGAACAAAATCAACCTTTTGGGATTTACTTACCTGGATGACTGAGCATGCCTGTCTTCATCTTCACCACCACCAGAATCTAGACTCTGAGGGGTCCTGTCCTAAACCCTATCACCACTGCGATTCTGTTCTGCCATGATGGGTCATCGTAGTCTAATCGCCAAATATATTCACTTCTCAATAAATCATGTTCAATTTTTCCAAGTGATCTCTCCTTATTGAACTTACAGATAAGCTGTAATATATAATTCATATTATCATGTACTATTTCAAAGAAAAGTGTCAAGTCCTTAAATATCAAAAGCTAGAATCAGCAAATATTTCCTTATGTAAGCTTCTTTGCACTGCAGATGAGAATGAAAATATCTAGCCTCTTAGAAATTGTGTTTTACAGTTGCCTTCTGGGACTACTTATATTACATTACTTAGCCTTTGTGCTATTGTGATTTAGTTGTATTAAAAAAGCTGAACCTTGTGTTCAAAGATTCTAATTTTTTAAAAATTAGAATCTCGTGTACATGCACTGGATTCATATATTAATTGTTGTATTTTGCTATTTAAATTGAATCACTGTGCAAGTGCAGAATCTTGTCCCATTGTGTTACTAATGTCACAACCTCTTTGCCTTTTCTACCAGCTTAGCAGCATCTCTGTGGGATTGGTTGTTTGGATTGATGCATCTTGTTTGTTCATATCTTTATCTTTAAAAATGCAATAAACAGAAATCTGAAAAAAAGTCTCACCAATGTTGGGATGCTTTAGCAATCTGCAGATCCTGGCTTCCCGCTCCAGTTTCTGATGGTCTACAAGGAAGTAATGCTATGTTAGTTTGAGACAAAACAAGCAAAGGAAGAAAACGCCACTGTGGGCTAAATGAATGGCAAGGAGATGAAACAGGAGAAAAAGGGGGATGATATGACAGTAAATGAAACAAGAAAAAAAAGTAAATAAAACGCGTTGAGAAATGAAGAATAGGGAACAGAATGGGGTGAGAAAACAAGAAAGTAAGCAAAAAAGAAAGAAAAGGAGGGGGAAAATGAGAAGAGAGGAAACATGGAATGAAAAACAAAGAGAAAACAGGGAGAAAATAGGAAAGGAGAGGACAAAAAACAAGGCAGAAAAAGAAAACGATATCAAAAACAACAGGAGAGGATGTGATATGACGAGAAAAAGCAAGAAGTAAAACAAGAGAAGAGATAGAAGGGGAAACAAGAGAGAAACGTCGAGTTAAACAATTATAGAAGTGAAGAAAACATCAGTGCAAAGGAGAGGAAAAAACAGGGACAGAAAAGACAGAAGATACAAGGGAGGAAAGAAGAGAGGAAAAAGGGAAAGGAAGAGGAATGGTGAAGAGAGAAGTAGACAGAAAAGAAGGAAGAACCAGCAGCAAAAGCAGAAAAACAACATCAGAGGAAAGAGACTAAAGGAGAAACATATCAGGAATGACACTGCAGAAAAAGAAAGAATAGAAAATAGAAATAGGTAGACAAGAAAAAACAAGACAGGCATAACAAGGGATAAAATAGAGGGAAAAAACAGGTAAGGAAATGACCAAAAGGTGGAAAAAAGTAAACAAGGAAAGTAGAGAAGGAAACAAGAAGAGCTTTGGTTCAACTGAATGTTTTGCTTGGAGGCTAGTGTAAGAGATCCAACTGAGTCTCTGTGCTGTAGGCAGCTAGTGTTGCCCTACAGTTTAGACACAAGCATCTGTATCAGTTCTGCACACAGAGGAACAAACAATTTCAGCGGAAACATTCCTGTACCTGAAACAGAACTGGTTGTATTTTTAATAAAGGTTGTGTGAGGCTGACACTCCCACAGTCCCACCTATGAGCTAATTTCTGCACAGCAATAACACCACTGTATTTTTAGCTGCTTTCAGAGGTGTTTTGTATTGCCTTTCCTTTTTTGTCAGTGTTATGTTGGGAAAAGTAAAAAAAAACTCATAATGCTGCTGTCTCATAGTTGGACTTTCCTTGTAAGTATTTTTTGGAGAAATGCTTGATTTTCAAAGCACAGATTAGTTCTCGTGCTGTGGATTATGACTGAGCCTATCATCTGCCTCTCTCCGAGAAACAGACGTGAAGGCTTCACACTCTGGAATCAAACAAGCGCTAAAATATGCTAATGTGAGCCTTTCAAATCTGGGACATACACATGATGATGAAATGATGTCTCTGCTTCTCCAAATTCCTGAAAATGCACAGAGTATTTGATAGCTTTGTTTTTCACTCTCACCTCTGGCCGAGAGCTTTTTGGTATTGATGATTTTGGCTGCATACTCTTGGCCTGTACAAAGTTTGACACAGCGACGCACCACTGAAAAGGCCCCCCTGGGGAAAAAAAAAAGACAGGAAACAGGGGGTGAGAGGCTGCTGCATAAGCTTGGTCAGCATCAATGGGGACATCATAGCTGTCCAGCTGACCTCACTGTCATTCTGGACTCTTTTCTGTCTAATCTAATACAGAGTATTATCCAAAGGTTTTAGGTACTGAAGCAGAAAGGTAGAAAATCAATCACAGCTGTGTTAACCTGATGCCGTGTCTTTGTACTGTATGAAGAAACCAGGAGAAAATCCATGCAGACACAGGAAGGACGTGCAAACTTACAGAAAGGCCTCAGGTGGTAGATTTGAATCCTGGACCTTCTTGCTGTTAGGCAAGCACACAAACCACCCATCATTTCCGACATAACCATGTATCTCAGTGAGCACTAACTATTACCTAACCTATTCCTAAATCCAACCACAGCCACATAAAAGCATTATTTAAGAAATCAACATTGTGTCCAAAAAAAAAAGTGCAAAGATGCCTTTTCCTGCAGTAGTACCTCACTTGTAATTACTAATTTGAATTTGCTGTCAGATTAGTTTATGCACTTTTTTAATCCAAGAAATGTATCTATTAGATAGAGTGAAACTAGTTATACAATCAAACTCTATTCAATGTAGCCTTTGTTGCAGCTCTATTTGTTTATCTATTCTTTTCCAAAAACAAACTGAGAATATGTTGAGAAGAGAATAAATTAAAATCACAAGCCTAAATTTTCTTTAGGTCTCATATTTTGATCACATTCGGTTGGGTGTCCTGGTCAATGGTCAACCACAAATCATTAAAAACATCACTATCTCCTCACACAGGGAGTATAGTATATTTCATGTTTTCTCTTAACTATTCTAGATTAGTTCCTCTCTTACCCAATCAAGCGCTTCAAATTTATATTACTTAGATTTTTCCGTAATTAGCAGGTAATGGATCTGACTGCGGAACCAAGGGACACGGTACTATTATTTAGTATCTACTGTGGATAACAACATAGGCCCTCTCTGAAGTATACTCTCCTTTATTGCTTTATTTGCTAAACGGGAGCATAAATTACAATAAGAGCACAGTGCTGTAAAAATATTTTAACTTATAGTGACTGACAACATAAACTGATCAGGTAAGTGTTTAGTGAGGGCCTAAATATAGTAAGCAGTTTTCTTACAGACTTCTATATAACATAGGTTCTTTTTGCAAACAGAGGAGCCTCCTTCCCTGCTAGCCATTGGAAACAATGGAGATTTATGACATTTTCACACCGGCTTCACTTTTTAGACCCAGAAGACATGTCCGTTTTTTATACTTTACACATTCTATCATCAGATCACATAACATCCAGTGTGGAAATTAAGCTAAGGCTTAGGATAGCTTGGCTGATTAAGGCAAGTTCTAATATGGTCTACTACAATGACACTGGCATGAAATATCATTATGTTCAGGATTGATAGGCTTCTTTTTCAGTGTTGGTGCTACTCCAGCACCAACACTCAAAATGTGTTCTTCTTCTTCTTTCGGCACAGCAGATCATTTGCCGCCATCATCCACTCATCCTTGCATTCTCTTCTGTTACACCTAACTTCTGGATGTCTTCCACATTTATAATTCTCTTTGGTCCTCTTTTCCATCTACATTCACTATCTCTACGTCTTCATCTTCACTGTTACACCTGTCACCTGTATTCCTTTTTTGATTCTATTGACTTTCATTCCTCTTCTTTCCAGTGCATATCTCCACCTCTCCATGCTCTTTTCCACCTACATATTCCAAAGATCACTCACTGTCCTCATACATGTCTTACACCGTCCTCACACACTTCTCTGCCACTTCAGACTTCTTCATTCTTCATACCGCTACTCATTGATTGTCACCTCTCTCTTCTTAACCTAGCCCCAACAACTCTTAAAAAGTAAGGGCTCTTATATTGTAGAATTATTAGACAGACAGACAGACAGACAGATAGATAGATAGATCGATCAAAAGGGCTATTATTATCAAAATCATCAGCAGAATACTTTATTAATCCCTAAGGAAATAATGTATAATGAAGGCAAATGTACTTCTCGTTGTTTCTGACATTTTACCCTCTCATAAGTCAACCCTTTGTTTTTAAAGATTGCATTAGCCTTCATTTGATGGCAGAGCTGACGATTGACAGGAAAGGAGTGACAAAGTGCAAACAGCCACAGGTTAGACTCGAACCCCGTCCACTGTTCTCTGACCATCTAGCATATGGTTGTCTGCTCACCCACAGAGCTACTAACCGTACTACCCACTGTTTTAGACGTAAAACACCTTTTAGTGAAGCTAAAACATGATCTACACCATTGAGAATCTAGACATATTCCCAAATGGAACAACAGTGTATCCCGTGGTCACAGCATTTATACACAACAACTTTGGGTTTGTTTCTATTATTATTTACAGTCGTGTCTCCTTTACAACTTGAATAATTCCAGTAATTTCAGTGGCATCAAACAGGAAAGAAAAGCCATCAATTTGAAGTACCCTAAGTGTGTGCATTTTAGAGTTTTTGGGGCCACATTTGCTCTTCAAACTCAATAGAGACCAACAGAAATAACCTCCTCTGTCATTTCTCAGAGCTAATTTTATCTCACCTCAGTATTGTTATGCAATGAAACACTCACACTCCCCTCAGAGCCCATGCCTCTCACAAGCTCTCCAACATGAATATATTATAGGGAGACAGGGTGACTAAGCATGACACTTGCTGACATCCCGCTGGTTGGTGGAAAAGGCAGTAGAGCTTAAACATGACAGGTTATCTGCAGGGCAGGTGGGAATCAGCTGGAGTGCTGGATCTGGGTCTAAAACCTGGATTAATTTATCTCAGAGTGTAAGGTCTCTTACCTAATCTGCTATCTTTTCCCTTTTGTCATATAATAAAAATGGATGTCATATAGCCAGATAGAAAACTTTTAGTAGTAAGTCTATTCCTTCATATAATAATAACATAATGGCAATCTTCCTGGAAATTCCATGTGGTAATCAAGAATCTGACATGGGGTTAAAAATTTTGGTCATTAATAATGCTAATTTCTACAGTGTTTGGATACTGGAGTCTACAATTTGTTTACACATGAAGCAAGCTGCTAATTTGCCAAAACTAAAGTCCATTTCCAATAAATGCAGCTCTAAAAATTATTGGCATCTTGTAATCTACAAATATGCAAAATTAGCCATTCATAGTCACTCATGTTGGGTTGTTTGGCCACAGTAGATACATTTGGCATAGAACAAAACCAGCTTTTCAGGAGAAGAACTTGATAGTCATTGAGAAATACGGTGATGTAAATGTTACTGGCTTGGAATTCTTTGAAATACTGCATATACATTAGGGGCATCACAATGGCCTGACAATTAAAGTTAAACATGGCATCACAGACTGTATGTATCAGATGAATTTAAGTAAAAATGTAAGTAAAGTAAAAATAAAAAATTCAAAAATAATATTTAATTAGTGCTAAAAAATTTCTTACACTATCAAAGCATTAGTGTATTACTGAACCAATTTTTTCAATTCAACTTTATTTATATACCACCAAATCACAGCAGCAGTCATCTCAAGGCGCTTTATAATGTGAGGTAAAGACCCTACACTAATACAGGGAAAACCTCAATAATCAGATGACCCCCTTTGAGCAAACAATTGGTGACAGTGGGAAAGAAAAACTCCCTTTTAACAGGAAGAAACCTCCGGCAGAACCAGGCTCAGGGAGAGGGGCCATCTGCTGTGACTGGTTGGGAATGATGAGGGAAAGACACGACAAAAACACTCTGTTGAAGAGAGGCAGAGATTAATAATAACTAATGATTAAATGCAGAGTGGTGTGTAAACACACAGTGAATGAAGAAAGTGAGTGAACAAGAAACCCTCAGTGCATCATGGGAAGCATCCAGCAGCCTAGACCTATTCCAGCATAAGTATGGGAGGATTCAGGGTCACTTGATCTAGTCCTGACTATAAATTTGATCAAAAATAAGTTTTAATAAGTTATAATAAGTTTTAGGCCTAATCTTAAAACTGTCTCCCAAATCCAAACTGGGAACTGGTTCCACACAAGAAGGGCCTAAAAGCTCAAGGCCTCTCATTCTACTTTTAAATACCCTGGGAACCATGTGTAAAGCCAGCAGTCTTTGGGGGAAGTGCTATATTGGGATAAGATGGAGCCCGATTATTCAAGACCTCATACGTGAGGAGAAGAATTTTAAGCCAATATGGCAGAAATATGCTCTCTCTTTTGTAGCCTCATTTATCTTCCCCACAAAGTTCAAATCATGTCAAACTGGTTTCTTCAAGATACCAATGAGTTCACTGTACTCAAATGATCTCAATAGTCACCAGATCTCAATCCAGTAGGGCACTTTTGGGAAGTGGAGAAATGGGGGATTCGCATCATGGACGTGCAGCTGGCAAATCTGTAACAGCTGTCTGATGTGTCATTGCTGTTTTTTGTATTTCTCTAGGACATGATTTTCAGACACTGGTCATCTGCTGTAGGTAGTGTTTTTAAGCCTGCCACTTTTTTTCCCTCTATACCTACTTACTCTACTGTGATATTTTTCATAGATTCAACTAAAGAAACTTGAACAATGCTTTTACAACAGGTTTCTAGCAATACAGTGCCTAAAAATTCAATTTTAAAATTGTTTCTTTGTCTAAGTTTCTGTTGTGTAGATGACACTCTGGTTAATCCTGTCTGCCTTTTTAATACTTGAATTCATAAATTAGTGTTAAGTGGTTTCACAAACAAAAGAACATTTCTCTGAAAAGGATCAGGTACAAGGACTGGACTAAAATCGGGTAAAAAAGTAGCCAGTGTCCAGAAGCTGAAAGAGCTTCAGAATATGTAGAGAACTAGTGCTTCCAAGGCTCCTTTCAAGCAAAATATAAAGACATAAGGAGTGACTCGTGACTGTACCGTATAGTCCTAACATTGGTGGGTTTTAATTAAAAACAGAAGGGTTCAAGTGTGCCACAATGCCATTCTGGTACTTTCACTTATTAAACAATTATCCGATTCACAGTTTAATACGGAATATTATGAAGGGATTTAAATTTTCAGTCTGGTTGTCTTTTTAGCTGACCCCACAGAGACAATTAAGTCACCACATGATCCTGGCTGTACATATCCGTCTCATCCCTGTGATGTGATCAATGTTGAGATACAGATGTGGAGTGATCATCAATTTTATTTTTGTTCAGTTGTTTGTATACACTGGGATCCCCATTTAAGACAAATTTCCACTGCTTTGCAATGAAGAATAAAGTTTTCTAATTCTGACTCAAACTGTGTCTATATAGTTTGGCATACAAGTTGTCTGCTAGCTAAGGCTAAGGTGGTTGTATTTCAGAGGGAAGAAATAAATGGTCACGTGTCATAATTTTACTCTCCGATTTGGAGAATAATATAATTCACTAGCTGGGCCCACGTCCCTTATTTTAGGTTTGACAGCGTTTTTTTTAGTAGATAAAGGCGAATGGCTTAAACATGAATTGAGCTGCAGGTTTGGTGAAGGTCTCAGAGGGGACTGGCGGCGGCTCCCAGGCCTGGTAAATCCCTGTGCACTAATGCAGCGGTCCCCAACCTTTTTTGCGCCACGGACCGGTTTATGCCCGACAATATTTTCACGGACCGGCAATAAGGTGTCGCGGATAAATACAACAAAATAAAACTAGTGCCGGTACCGATAAAAAGAAGATTTATTCATAACACACGTGAAAAGACCCAGGAAAACCGAGTTAATGATAAAAACGATAACAAAATAATGCTGAAAACCGATAAAAACCCTGAAAACCATACATTTCACACCTGAGCCTCAACTCTCGCGGCCCGGTACCAAACGACTCACGGACCGGTACCGGTCCGAGGCCCGGGGGTTGGGGACCGCTGCACTAATGAGAAGTGAAGAAGTGGGGCACGAAAATAAGAATGAACAGCTTGTAGAACTGGGAGGTCCCGCTCCTGAAATTCAGATAGTTTATCTCCAAGAAAGAGAGGACTTAAGAGGAAGATGAGGGATTCTTTTCTAACGTAAAGTACAAAGGCAGTTGGACCCCTGCTACTCTGCTACACCTGAATTTAGGGTTACCCAACCTCCAAAATCCCATTTTAGCCATGATTATATTTTATAGTCGCTAAAGGCTTCAAAAGAAATGCTGGATAATATTTAAGTACTTTTCTCATGTACTTCAACTTCGACTAGAAAGTCGAAGTACATCAGAACTGTACTTCACTACAAAACACCTAAAAATAATTAGCACTGAAAATCAAATTATTTGTTAGCTTTAATCCAATATGCTACTTAGAAATAAGCCTTGTATTACCATATGTCACTGACTGCATTCGATACTTTTACTCTAAATACATATTTGTCTGGTCATTGAGTATTCAATGCAGTACCTTTACTTATAACAGAGTTGGGGTTGGATGGGTGACCAAGGTCACTTGGTTTGAGTCAGGGAATGCTCATCAGCAAATCTTGTTCGTACATCTGCATCGCACATTCAAAACCAAATTCATAAACCTGGGACACAGCAGACATGACAACACGAGCAAAATAAAGCCTCTGTTATCAGCAAGGGCAGCTGCTGCTGGTGTGACTATTGTTTTTAAGTTATCACTTCACACACACACACACACACACACACACACACACACACACACACACACACACACACACACACACACACAACAAGATCACCAAAAAACAACTGAACTTAAAATAAACATAAAAATGCTCATACTGCAACCAACCACAGCAATCACAATAAGCTTTTTTTCCCTCCATGCCTGGCTGTTGAATAAATGTTCCTGTGAGGCAAACATTGCAGAGAGATCCTTTCTACCCACGCACAACCTGACAGAGACATTGAGTCCACTTTGCCTCTACCCACTGGGGCACCCATAGCCTCTTCAGTTTCAATTTGTCTGCATCCTATTAAGGGCCACACAGCCTCACTCCCTCATCTTTTTTCCTTATTAATCACAAGACACACCTCATTAGATTTGCAGTAGATCAAGGGCAGTGGCAGCATTATTCTTTGACTTCTCTGTTGAGCTTTGTGCCACTGTGATTAAAGACAGCTGATGATGATTCCAACACATCAGTCTGTCCCTCATATTGGACCGCTTTGTCCCTAATTAGCCTGGGGGGCGGGGGGTGACCTTAAAGTATTTCTTCACACAGAATCTGACAATCTTAAACACCATCACTGGTTGGCTCATGCATTTCAAGAAGTCCATAAAATACGCCCTGCACTGAGGGTTTAGGTTTAGAGCTAATTTTAGTTGCTCCAGACCAGCGTGCGCTTTGTTTTGGAAGGATGGAGCTGCAATCATCACCGCAGATGTGCAGACCTTGATTCCTCATGCTCTGTACGGTTACAGGACGGGGTCAGGCTGCATGCAGGAGACTCTGGATAATTAATATAACAGCGGCTTACTTGCCAAGCTCCTCGTACAGCTGGTACTCATCTGTAAAACGTGTGCAAGTAGTCGTTGCCATGATGTTTCCTCCTCGGACGGGTGTGCGGGTGCCGTCTCACAAATGTACGGTGTATCTCTATCTGCACACAGGAGGACCTCGATCTCAAGTCTCCGCCCACCTTAGACCTCCGGACGGCGGAGTGCTTCAATTGCAGACCGGTACACTCACGCACGCTCCCGGCTCGGATGTCAGTAGGCTCTCCGCTCTGGCAAGCAATGAGGACGCACTCTTTAAATACCACACGAAACGGTAATGTGAGCTCAGTACATGACGTGTCTCTCCGGAGAGAGAGAGAAAAAAAGGAAAAGAAAGAAAGAAAAAGAAAAATCAAAAGCCGGGAGTGAGCTGACCCAAGAGTGCGGAGGAGCGCAAAATTTGATTACACCTTATAAATCATAAAGCGAAGAGAAGCCTGCAGCATACAATGACATTACTGCACTTGGAACTCAGTAAGGGCGCAGTGTGGATCTATTTGGGGGATTCGGTGAGGAGTCCCTCAGTTTATCACAAAACCTAAGAAAGTAATAATCAATAAACATAATAATTTTATTAAAATTTTGTGATTATGGGCGTGTTCAGAGATTGGGCATGGGGAACCCCCCACCCCCCAAAGATGCATTTATGAGTAGAAATTAGTATTTCCGTGTTATATGGCTTTCTGCTTCTGCCTCAAAGTCCAAACATTGCTTTTTCTACTCCATACCGTTTATTTCAGAGGTGGTTTTTTTTATATATATTAAATGAAAACTTTCACAAGTTTGCATAAGTCTTACTCGTATACATTCCCACTATATTTGCATAATTATTTTTAATTGCTATCTTGAAAGACAATTTCTCACTAATGTTTCTATATTTGTCCTCGTCTACCAAATTTAAATCACATCAAGTATGGTAGTAGCATGAATTCTGTACAAATGTTGAGCTAAGAAAGACTAGATTCAACACTGACTGGCTGCATAATCATGTGGTGGTGGAGGAGATGGTAGTGGTGGGGGGAGGAATTGTTTTTTTTTAATTCTCATGTCAAATATGCTAATGAAGCTAGAGCTTCATAGCTTGTATAATATGTAAGATCAACACATAAGGCTCTCTGATATACACAGGAAGAGAAGAGAAGTAGTGAAACAACCAGAGGAATGTTAAATTAAAACTCAGACAGACAAAATAATCATTTGTGGGCGGGTACAGAGGACTACTCTCAACTTTACTCTTAAAGCAACCAATGGAAATACTGTTGACAATATTTATATCAATGATACTGCCATAAGTGAAAGAAAGAAAGTCCAAAATATCAAATGGTGTCTTTAAAAAATATTTTGTAGGGAGAGGAAAAATTCACTAAACTAGCTGTGGTCTGGGTTCATTAGGCAGATCAAGTATCGACTCTTGCCTTTAGCTGAGAAAAAACTATTAAGGCTTATTACATTTTGCTTTGTAGGTTTCCGTCTTTCAATTCTATTCTTCTCTTCAAGATATTATAAACTTATTATTTCCATCTACACAGTAAAAAGACAGATAACTGAAGATGAGTGTGATGTAAGATACTTATCGATTATCCAGCTGTATACAAGATGATGTATGAAAGTATACGGAGCCAATGCATTAAAACAACACCGACGTTTCCTAAGTAATTAGGAACTTATTAATGTATTTAAGTTTTTAGTCTGTTTGATTTACACACATCAATCGTTTTTAATTAAACATGCTTTAGAAGGACTCTAATTTTGACCTCTTTATTATAATTTGTAATATTTTCTGTTTTGCTATGTATGAAAAAATGTATGCAATGGACCTGCTATTTTGACAGCAGCTATAGTTGAACTATAATTGTTTTCAACAATATATATATAGTTTTCTTTATTAATTGGTGTTAAATAAACAATGATTGATTAAATCATTATTAATGCAAGGTTCATAGAATGTATTCATGCATAAATTATAGCTTACTACCAATTAAGTCCATTATTTAACACTTTATTGAAATGGAAATATTACTCAAAATTGCTTAATAATGTTTTATTAATACATTACTAGTAAATAAAGCCTCAATAATTGATTGATTAACCTGTAGTAGCATTCTTATATATGAGTTTGTATAGGGATAGGCATTGCTAATCCCTTTATCCATATTCGTAAAGGCTTATTAAGATGATCTAATAATACAAAAATGAGAAATTGTAACAAAATGTAACAAGGAACTAAAACAGAAAACCTAAACTGAGAAACAGTTGGAACCAGGAACTGGGAACATGGAACCTGAGCACCATGAGAGTAGATGAGCAGACACCCTTCCGAGGAAGGACAAGGGGAGACTGAGACAATATATACACAAGAGGAAGATTAGGAGAGTGGAGACATCTGGGGAACACAACAGGAACAAATTAGATACAACCAGGCAAAGGAAGCAAACGGAACCAAATGCACAAGAGACGAGGGACTATCAAAATAAAACAAGAAGCCTGACAAACAGAGAACTCAAAACAATTAATAATTTACAAGATTCAACACTCTAAACATAAAGCACATAAATGAAATTATTGATAAAATTCACACTTTTATCAGCTTATTATTATTGAGACTTAATAAAAACCACTTTAATACATTTGTTACAAAATATATATCAGTATATATTATATTCTGTATATATAGAATATATTGTAAGTTGTTACAGTTAAAGGTTTGCTAACATGTTATTATTGATGAATGATGCATTAATAACAGTAGAAAACATTACAGTACAAATCATTGTGGAAAACATTACTGTATAATACTCTGCAAAAGTCTTAAGCCACTCCTCATAAGCCACACTTCCAAGGAGTCAGATTTACTTGTAATTATTTAAAGTGCTATTGAGAAATTTTTAGAAAAATTCTATTTTGTTTGTTAAGCCACTTAACACTGACCTATGGATCATTCTTAGTTAAAAAGACACATAACTGAAAGAATGGACCAAATGTTGCAAAGAATCCATTTTAAACTGTGTCTTTGGGGTTTATACAGCAGCTTGTCTCAAAACACATAATTTGTTGCAGTTTCTTTAGTTGAATATACAAAAACATGTCAACAATAACAGACTGATAGGCATACAACAGTATTTTTGCACCAACAAGATGATTCCCAGAGTGTGATTAGTCTAAACCCTGGCATATGTTGATGTGGTGTGCAATGTCTCCTTAATAAAATAGAGGAGAAAAGTGAAGCAGCAGATGGACAATACCTTTAAGTCACAACCTTAATCAATAGGAAAAATTACAGCATTGACCAGACACAGGACATTTTAGATCTTTCTGGCACTTCTGCTGATCCATCTGCTGTTCATTGAAGTCTTATTATAAATGGTTTCAATGGAAGGGTGGCTATCAAAGAGCAATTTTTAAGAAAGGGAAATGGGGAGTAAAGGCTGAGCTATTACATATCTGATATTACACAAGAACCGGACTGAAAATCAGTTGTAATAGGTCTCATTGAGTAATGAATCTGAAATGTTATTCAATTAAATTTTAATTTTATTTATACAGTGCCAAATCACAACAACAGTTGCTTCAAGGTGCTCAGAGTAGACGCTACTCTAATAGATACAGATTATGTATGAAGGTCAGGAGAGAGGTATAACACTGAGTACTCTGTAAAACACAGTGGAGACTCTTTCAGCCTCTTTGGGGCTTCATATCAACCGGTGATGTTGGGGATTTTGTCAAAATTAATAGAATTTTTAACACAGAAAAGTACTGTCAGATTTTGATGTGCCATGCAGAGAGAATTGAAAAATAAAGGTGATCATAATAAATATTGACTTTCAAGCACATCAGAATTCTAAAAACTCTGTTTTTTCCCCTATTTAATGCATATCCACATATATTTGCTCGTTTCAATAAATCACTGCAGCTATTTCCCACCTTTCTACCAAAATATAAAGAAATAAGGGGTGGCTTAAGACTTTTGCTATTTGACAGAATACGTAAAATCACCTCCAGCTGAAGCTGGCCACAACATAAGTATACTTTACAGATGCAGCTTGCTAGTGACAGTTTGGATCACATTTTGCCTGGAGAGCAGCCTTAACTCTTCATCATAGACTGAACATGCTGGAAGCGTTCCTCAGAGATTTTAGTCCATGTTGACATGATAGCATCACACAGTTGATGTCTACGTTGCAGGTACCATAGATATCTGTTAAAGTCATGTATTAACATTAGCTATCTCTAGTTATCATTGGTCAGTGAGTAATTTAAAAAAAACTGAAACATCAGTAAAATAAAATGCCTTAATATCTGTAAATGTTATTATAAGACTATGAACCTTTTAGCCTCAAGTTAAAGTAATGCATCCCTAAGCTTAATGTGCACTTTTAACACATCTGTAATTACACTGTCTGCTAATCAAGTGTTTGGTGGCTAGTCTATGCTTTTCATCACTTCTACTTTCCCCATGCTGTAAAACTCAATGCTGATGTCATTGTTCTAGTCCAATCGTCTTTCTGCCGCCATCTTTAAACCAATCAGCCTCCATACCACTTATCTTAACTCTCACTGCTCACTGTCCCTTGCAGACTCCTTTGCAGAATCCACCTTCTCCACATCTCCCACATTGCTCAGAGCTTCATCCAAGCCTCCATCTTCATCACCACCATCATGGTTTAGAATCCAAGGCAGTCCTGCCTACTAGTTAAATCATTTAAATAAGTTAAGTTTAAATTAAGCTGTCTGATTTTATTTGACATTTATTTAAAAGATTATAATAGTTTTGATTATGCTTTCACATATTTAAGTTAAATGTATAAAATTGTAAAACGTATGATTATTTCAACAACACTGTGTATGGTTTTGATGTGTACTGTATTTTTTTTTTTTTAAAAACCTCTTATCCAAAGAGTGGTGTGGAGTCAAGGAGTTAAGAAAAACCCTTTTCATATTTTTTTTGTAAATTGTTAGATGTTTTTTTTTAATTCTTGTTTTTTTGTTTATTTTTAGGTTTAGGCATTAACAGCAGAGCAAGGCAGCTGAACCAGCAAACCAGCAGGTATTCATCACAGTTTGAAATAAAAACAGAATCAGTAGGGCATATAACACATAGGCACTGCAGAGTTGAATCAAGAGTCAGTGTACAATAGTACATATCAGCTTCGATTTAATCACTCATCCTTGTCAGAATATGGAAATATTCCCTTCCCACCAATCTCAACAAATTTGCAGCTTCTTTTATTAGGGACAAACTTCCATCATTCCAGCATTTCAAAGGTGTTAATAAGTGTTGCCTCTGCTGCCATGAGCTCTTCAAATGGAGATGCTTCAGTTCATGTTTGGCTGAGGTGTTGTGGCATGTCAGAACTGCACGGCACTCGGTGGGATGTCAAACATAGATGGGTCAAAGTCCTGCCCTTTGAAAGGTGACCCTTCAGCATCCCATCCCTTCTTCAGCATCTCATGCACTTTCTGCAAAGAAACATGGACACAGATATGTTATGTATGTATCTTTCATGCTAACGTCCTCACAATTCACACACAATCCAGGTGCACTACAGCAGTGACTTCCAACTATATTTGTCAGAATAGGTTTTAAGGCCTTGAATCAATAACTGAATATCATTTAAACCGATTTATAAGATAAGCCTTTTTATTTTACTGAAATAATTTAGATATAGATAATATAGATATAGCCTGTGTGTGTGTGTGTGTGTGTGTAATGAATACTTTGTGTTATTTTTTAATTTGCTCTTTACCAATTCATGACTCTGTGGCTTTCCCTGCAGCTTCTGGTGGTAGTCAAATGTGAGCCTGTCCAGAACAGCATGCTCCTCCTCATCCACTGTTGCCATGGAACGCTCACGGTTAATTTGGTTTATATCAATCTCCTTTTCGCCTTTGAGCACCGCATTCCACCAAACCTCTGATGTCTTGTTCAGTGACAACTGCAATTCAGAGACAGGATGTTCAATTCAAATATGTTAGACAATCTTTGAAAAGCCAACGCTGGCTTTTGATAAAATTACTTTTTTGAGAGCAGAACTCATTTTTACACTTATCCTGTTAATCCAAGCACTAGAGAGCATTAAGTCTTTCTCACCTAAACATTAAATGAAAACATCCCATTATGCAATGTTCTCTGTAGAGTCTAGTGTTCCTGTCCATGACATAAACTTAATATCCCCACAGGGAAAGAACAATATCTTACACAAAGATAAGTAATTTTATAGTCATTAACATGAATAAAATTAGATTTTTGTCTTCGATCACCACATTATTCATCATCTACAGCTCTTGTCACCTTCGGTGTACATAAAGGTTGGACTGTAGCTCCTATTTTACTTTTTATTCATAGAGAATTGAATTTTCCAAATTAAATCAGAGCTTTCAAACTCTGAAATGGAAAAGTCAATCTTTAATTTCTCTATACAACATTAGTGCAACTCCTTCGCCACTCTCGCCTCCTCCCTCCTGGCTTGGCTTCGTGTTTTACAATTGATTTTAAGATTTCGCTGATCAGCTTTGAAGCAAGTCTGGAACAGCTATGACAACCTCTTATGAGCCAGTAGTCAGGCCACTCAAGCCAGTGCCAGTGACCTTCTTTCTTCTTTTTACTACCATAAAACCAGATGTTAGCTCCTGATAGGTGTTAATCACTCTTGTTAGTTCATATTCTGATAACTCAAATAGCAGAAGATGCATTTATTGCCACTTTTTCTTCAGGAGTGTTCTAGTTGTTATTACAAAAATCAGATAATGCTTATGTGTACTCACAACCACACAGTGTCCAGGTTCCAGACTCCACAGAGAGTTTTCAGTGTTAATCTTGTAAGTGAATTCACCCTCCATCAGTGTCTTCTCTTCGGCTCCATCCCTCACACATACTCTCACGCTACTGGTCTGCAGACTAACACTGACCTGTGGGCCGTGAACACAGTTACAATAAGTAAAGTGTTATAAAAAAGTATTACTGGTTTCTCACATAGTTAAATAGAGGCGCATTCACCTGTCTGCCTTTAACAACCGTCTTGGGCACAAACACGCGGACCTCCACATCCATGTAATCTTGAGACCAGCTATAATTTTCCCTCACTGCCCCATTGTAACTGTCGGGATTGGACTGGAAGTTTTCTTGACTTCTGAAACACAAAATTCAAATACAATTTTTATATAAAGCCAGAGCCATTTCAGAATCAGAATCTTTCGTTATCGCAAAGCCTCATTATTTAAAATGTTTTGAAGCTACCAAAGTTAAGTAAGAACCACTGTTAAGCTGGTGGAAACCCTGCACACACATACAAGATGCTCAGTATAAGAGTTTTATCTGTTCAACAGCAAATGTAACCGCAACTGTTGCATCAACGTACTCTCTTCCTCTAACAAATCCTATCGCACAAGACTAACCACATTCATATGATCATACAAGGTTTCTCAGCAAGACAAATTCAAGTCACTTTCAAGACTGAATGAATCTTGCACCTATATATGTCCTGTTGCACCTCCATCCATCTTGCATCTTTAAGTTTTCCATTATGGAGGCGATTACTATACTTAAGTCTGATTGCAATTATCAGACATCATTATTATAATTAGTACACAAATTACAGCCTCTATTGCAATCATTCAACTTCTGTTAATTATTACAGAGTTTTCATATTGTTACGTGAATCTCAATAACCTCATCCAATATCGAGGCACTTATTCCTTCTCCTCTGTCTTTTTCAAAATTGCTGAAATTTGAGGCACTTTAGTCTGCACATAGCATTGCTCGCACACAGTGCAGAGTGGTTATACATTATATTGCCAGAAGTATTCACTTGTCACCCTTCATATGTATAAGTGCTTTAGTGATGTCCCATTCTTAATCCACAGGGTATAATATGATATTGGGCCACCCTTTGCAGCTTTAACACAAGATTTAGGAGTGTGTTTATGCACTGTTCTTGAGCTAAACTGAAGGTCACATAAAGTTTGGAGTTCTGCAGCGATTGACTCCACCTCAGCACACTATGCACCTCAGCATCTGCTGATCCCTGTTTGTGTGATTTTACATGGCCTACCACTTTGTGGCTGAGTTACTGTCATTCCCAATTGCTTCCACTTTGTTATAATATCACTAACAGTTGACTGTGGAATATTTAGTAGCGATGAAATTTCACAACTGGACTTGTTGAACAGGAGACATCCTATCATGGTACCATGCTGGAATTCACTGAGCTCCTAAATGTTTGTAGAAGCAGTCTGCATGCATAGGTGCTTGACTTTATACACCTGTGGCCATGGAAGTGATTGGAGTACCTGAATTCAATGATTTAGATGAGTGAGTGAATACTTTTGGCAATATAGGGTATGTCAAAGTACAGCAGAACTAAGCTGGTTAGCAGTGAACATTTTCTGTCTTAGTTTATAAATATAAATATTTTCCATGTTCTCCCTGTGTCTGCCTGGATTCTCTCCAGGTACTCTGGCTTCCTCCCACAGCCCAGAGACATACAGTTAGCAGGGTTAGGTTAACTAGTGATTCTAAATTGCCTTTAGTGCAATGGTTGTCTGTCTCTCTGCGTTAGCCCTGCAACAGAACCTGCAACTAACCTTCACCGAAGTCTGCATCCTGTCACAAAGTCATTTTAAGGCCTAAAATTGACCTTCACAAGTGCATTTACTGAGACACTGTAGTGTGCAGAGTGATGTTTATGTTGGACCATATTTAAAACAACAGATGCTTCAAAGGTTAAAAATCGCTAGTAGCTACTCACTCTGCTTTGGATTTCGAGCTGGCTGCAGCTGCCTGATCTCCACAAATTGCTGAACTGCTGCTGCTATCCTGCTGAGAGCAGACGGATGTGCCTGAGGCTGCTGGAGCTGAAACATACCCAGAACCTGAGGGGGAGTTCTCCATCTGCGCCGCCTCTGTGCTCTGCTGCTTGGTTTCCTCACAAGGCTCAGAGGCAACCTCCAGCTCCTGTACTGCAGGAGGAACATACCTAGTCTCCTCTCTCTTCTTCAGCTCGCTCACTGCTCTCTCTCTGTCGTGCTCCGCCAACTTCTCGAATAACTTAAATGTCTGAGGAAAGATTTAAAGGTTATCGCTTATGATCATTTGAGAAGCAGACAACTCTAGCATAGGATTTAATCTTCACCGAAGTCTTAGGGCAATAACAAATGTGTTGCTATAGGTCTGTGGCTCATATAGACTGCAAGGCTATCACCAAGCACAGGAGTTGTTTTGTATTATGCAGGTGTTAATTCATCGACGAATCACTGCAGTCTAAGAAACTCGAGGACCACAGAAGTGTACGTAACATTATAACAGCTTCATCTTTAACCTGTGATTGTAAATAATATGCATGTGCACAAACTGTACACTTAGTCATGTCTGTTGCCAAAGTATTTACATTTAGCAGGTTTAAATGTTGATAAATTTCACCTTAAGCACCATCTTCTCTGCCACACCTGGAGGGAAACCCATCTTATCATTGGGACTCGACAGCAGGCGATAAAAGTCCGTCTTGCGGTACAAGAACCCAAAATAGACCTGCAGAAAGTCCTGAATGTTCCCAACGTGCTGCAGGATCCCCAGAAGAGCATTATCGTACATCTCTGTCATCTCCAGCGGCGACGCCATCGCAGCTTTCAATCTTTATTCCTCTCAACAAGTCTTCAAATTATTCCAGCCAATACTTATCCCGCCAAAATAATGACAGTTTGCCAAGAAATACAAGTATAGAAATAAGTGGGACGAGTAGGATAACGCTTCTTAGCAACTACTTTCCTCTTTCCAGAACAATACAAATACTTCCGGTGCAACGTTTTCAAAATAAGTGTGCAGTCTTTGACAAATATGGGTACCGGGTATCAAAACAAAACAAAGCAAAACAAAACAAGCTATGGCTATTTTTAGTGTTTTTGTGTATTTATTTATTTTTTTAATACATACAAAATCGAAACAATTTGTAAAGGGAGGAATGCCCCCTCCCTTTCAGTTCTTGACTTATATTTATGTATTTATTTTTTAATAGCACAGATAGGCTAAGCTACTTTAGGCTGACCTTCACTTGTTAGGCGAACCACTGCAGTGTGGACCCACTATAAATAAAGTAAAAGTATAAACGAACACATATAATCGCAAGAAAAGTGACGTATGTTTTCAAATAGGGTATATGGTTTCAAAGAATCTCTTTTAAAATAAAGCACAGTTAATACATAACAGAAACATAATGATAACCATAAAATTACTCGAGTATGCAAAACAATTTTCTGTACTAATGTATATTATACACAATAATAATTTAATGTTTAAAGCAAATTAATCATTAATAATTACAAGAACGACTATGGTTAAATTAGAAGAAAAACTAAAGAGTACATATTAGGTAACAAAAATGTATATTTTAAAATGCATCTGTTAAAAATAGGAATTTTAACTTGCTTTAAATAACAATTCGTACGAGAAAATATTGTGAGGAAAAACTTTGCAATTAAGCTGTAAATTAAACTGTGTGTTTGCATACAATTTTCGTTGTTCTTCAAGCGCAATGTCAATAAAGACTATGATTGATTCTAAAATATCACTCATCTTTAACTACCTTAAAAGTTTTATTTTCCCTCTTTCCGGTTGGTTCAGGTTAATAGTTGTCCGGTGGAAACTTGTGGAAACTGCCTGTGGAACAAACAGTTCCAGTATACGGCTCAAGTTCAGTATAGAAACGTTAATTTTGTTATTTTTACGTGTTATAATTATTACTGAGCTTTCGAAAAGTTTCGGCTATTTATACAGTAATAAACAGAGTGTCTGCTGTGTTGTAGTTTAGTACCACGAGTTAATAATTTGAAGAAAACATGGCGGCGTCCTTGAGCAGCATAGGGAGCGTGAGGGTGCTGGTAAGAAAGTCATTTTAAACCGTAACATTTAATTAATTTATATGAAGTCTTGTTAACCGCGTAGCTATCGGCGTGCACCCATTAATTTAGCGCTACGCTTTGGTAAAACTTTATGTATAAACAATTTTAAGCTAGGGGTTAGCTAACGTGCTTTTGGCTGCCTAAGTTCCTACGTGATAAATAGCAAAAATTTCAGACATGTAACAAAAGTTTGTGTCAGTTTGTTACTACTGCGTTGTATGACCACAGAAGCCAAGCGTGTTTGTTTGTGGCACTACGCCTTTTGCCTTATCAAAATGTCTGAAACTGCATTCTGAATACTAAGAACGTCGACAAATACATTTTAAAAACTCGTTACTAAACAGCTTTAAAACAATTTGCAATAGGAATAATTCATAAGACACTAGTTTGGACTAGCTGTGATTTGACGATACAGCATCTCTGACACTATGTCCAAGACATCTGTGCATTGTGTTGCAGAAATGCATTATATGGACAAAAGTGTTGTGCCACTTGCACATTACACCCACAGGAGCTTCTGTGATATCCCACGCTAAATCCATAAGCATTAGTGGAGAGTTGCTTCACCTTTGCAGCAAAATCAGCTTCCTACAGGATTGGGGAGGCTGTCTGTGGAAATAATTGCCCATTCATCAAGAAGAGCATTAATGAAATCAGACACTGATGTTAGACAAGAGGGCCTGAGTCAAAATCTCCATTCCTTGTATTTTCCTTCATAACTTGGTTTGAAATATTTTGCGCTACATTATTAAGCAACTGAAACAGCCTCTGCATGTTAACACAGGAAGAAAATAAAATTCGCTGAAACACACTGTTCACTGCAGTCACAGATCCAAATATTAATGTTTGTACGGATATTTTTCCAAAACATGTCTTGATTATAATTATTCGTAGTAATAAGTTATTAGTTTTAGTAAGTATTCTTGTTTGTCCAATGCTAGCATGCATCATTGTTTCACAGACTAGCATTAGGAGATGTAATGACTGCCAGAGTGGTCAGTAGGTATTACAATTCAAGCACAATTGCTTCAGACATTTCAGTGTTTTACAAAGCCTCGTCTTGCCCAACACCTCTTCCTGCTAAGTAGGAGTGTTGCATCAGCAAGGACTTCCAGCTTATCTTTGCTAAGTCAAACATGCTGAGCCACATGCTTTGACATCCCCTTTGGGAAATAAGGGAGAAGCCAGATGTACCTTTTTGCTTTTGAAATGATTTCTGACCATCAATTCAATACTTACTCACTGGTTTTCACTCTCACTGCCTTACCTGTTTCGCAGAGCGCCTTAGCTTGGTCCAGCTCATTGTGCAGCTTCTCTGGAAGCAGGGGCCTCCATGTTACTGCGTCGTGCTGCAAGGTAAGTGGCCTTGACCGTCTCAGAGCTGTTGTATCAGCAACACTAACTGTTTAACATAGTGTTTATCTTTTTAACTTTCACACTCTATATTGTTACATCAGTGCTCATTTTGATAAAATAAAATCTAAATAAGTATTGTTGCAGATGTAGAATATAGTGATAGAGCACATATCTCTCCCGAAGCAGCTCCTTCTCTTCCTTTTATGGGAATAGTATTGTATTTTGTATATATTAATTTTGTTTTAATTGTAAACATCCCCATACAATCATTTAGAGTGAAAGATACAAACTGTCCAAATGCCTATTTCCTATTTGACGTTTTATAAACCTGCTGCTGTATCACCTGAAGTATTCTGATACTTTACCAGAGCCACAGTCAGAGTGGTTCAGGGGTCACAACCATTTTAAAAAAAAATGTAATTTGAGGTTTTTTGTTGCTTTTACAAAGGCAATTAGGTTGTCATAGATTATTAACTGTCAATGTGTCTGATAGTGTTTGCTCCAAATATACCAAAGAGGTGCTCTTTTGTCTTTCCCTTTTACAGAATCGAGCCGCTCGTATCCGAGTGGGGAAAGGAGACAAACCTGTGACCTATGAGCAAGCGCATCATCCTCACCACATTGGCCACCGCAAAGGATGGCTGTCACAGCACACCAGTGAGCATGACTGAGATTGAGAATATGCTCTCACTAGGCACATTTGATTTTATGCACACTGTCCTCTCACATATTTGGTCATGAATTAGTTAACTCGGTGATTTTTATGGAAGCAGTCATTGAGGAAGCATTAGCATTCCGTGCTTCCCTGTTGTGGATAGCTCTCAGACTACATACCAATCATCACTGAGTCCAACCAAACTATGCACTTTAGCTTGAATACTCCCTGACTTAAAGTGTTGTGCACAGGTCATCCACACACTGATACTGGGAAATATTTCCATGTTTTCAAAGTGTGTCCAACACATTTTCCAAGTCCAAACTCATTTTAGCATTTAATTAAATATTTTCATCTGTTCAAGAGAACCACAGCAATCAAGCACCTTCAAAGAGAAAAGCTGGCAAACCATGAGGTTTGGCCCTGTCTAACCGTGAGATGAGACAGCTGATTTTTGACCTATCATTGCATTCCTTTTATATGGAATGCAATGATAGTCTGTAAAGAAAACCAATGGATATAGCCACTGTGACATCACCTGTTGGCTTTAGACTCTGCATTTTGAAGTCTCCCTGTTAGTATTTTGCTTGCAGCCCTGTTGGTGTTTTGGAACCAGAATTTATCATATTAGTCTGTTAATTAACATACACATGCTAAACAACAGAGCAATAAAATAATAGAATTTCACTCATCCAGACTGCATCACGAACGGGACAGGTCCAGTTCAGTGTCTCAGATTATATTTAAGTGAGGCCGAGCACACAGCTTTTCCCTGCTGCGCTTCAGTGCACTTGGCTGCTGTTCATTTCATTCTGTGGGAAACAATTTATAGAGTCATGATGTTTGTCCTCTCCACGGCCAGACAGTAGCAACTAGTGTTTTCATTTTATAGTCTTTTTAGACTTCATTAAACTCTGCTGCTCTGTCTTTTGATACTTTTCAGTGTCTGCATATGGTGTTTGCAGTTTATTACAGAAAAATGCATAATTTAAGCAAAATTAAGGCCTAAAAATAAATATTCAACTTTTCAAATATATCTCTAAAAATAATATTAAACATGGTAAAAAAAAACAACTTAAAATAAGATTTATGTTGTCTGATGTGACTGTGAGCCATATTAATAAATATTTTGCTGAAGAGGCAGTGATCTTTTCGTTTGCACATCTTTGTCCATCAGCAGCAGCTAATGTGTAATTCAGTCGAAATTCCTCTTAATCTTTCATGACAGCTCCAGTTTTTTTTCTCCTCTTGCTGATAGGTAACCTCAAAGGAGAGGATGGGGCAGCTGAACGCACTGTAGAAGATGTCTTCATTCGGAGGTTCATGTTTGGGACGTTCCACGGGTGCCTGGCCAATGAGATTGTCATCAAAAGGCATGGCAATTTACTGAATGTGTGCGCAGTGATGCTACAGAAGTTACCACCACAGAAGTTTTACTTCCTGATTGGCTATACAGAGTCACTGCTGTCACACTTTTACAAATGCCCTGTCAAGTTAGAGATTCAGACCCTGCAGGATAAGATTGTGTACAAGTACCTCTGATTAAACTGTCCGTAACCATTTTCTCTGTAGATAGTAGATGTGCTACCAGTTTCGACCTTTTTGATTTTTGAAAAATGAATGAGCAGATTTCAAATATTTGTTTTATTTATGTCCTCAAAAGGGTTTTAAGTTAGGAGAAAGTAGATCACTGTTGTTATAAAATTAGCTGGTGAAACCTGTTGCGGTTTCTATAAAATGCTCATCAATTTTTGTTCCTGAAGTTAAATAAATGACCAAAACCTTGAATTCTGAGAGATACTTTATAGTGCTGGTTTGCAAAGGAAATTGATATAACTGCACATATTTATTGAGTATTTAAAATGTGAAAACACATCAAACACTGTGTCATCAGCAGATTTACAGACAGGTGACAAAAGAAATACTTGAACCTCTAACCCCTCCCGGAAGAAGATCCAGAGCTCTGGGATGCTGTGTGGCAATTTTGTTGTCGTGATTTGGGTTCACCTCTCCTTTTAAACGAGAGTGTCGATTTGATCACCTTTATCCTATGAAGAAACATTTCTACCCTGAGTGGTTTTTTTTTTTCAGCAATGGAAAAGCCCCCATCCATCCATATCTTTTTAAAGAATGATGTTGCATTTTTTGCTTTCTTTTCAAGCTCGTTAGATGAGGTGTGGAGTAGGAGCGACAGAGGGGTTCATAGTCGGGGTGAGATTACAGAGATATCAGGGATGGCTTTGAGTCCCTTCATGTTTGCAATGCTGATGGACAGGTTGACAGATGAGGTCAGGCAGGAGCCTCTGTGAAATGTGATGTTTGCAGACGACAAAGCGATCTGACCTTTTTTTTTTTTTTTAATTTTGGATGATTAAATTATTTTACTTTGCACACAGAAGCAAAATTATTTCACAAAAAACAAAAAAAATAGGTCAGAGCTCTAGTTTTTTCTCATCTGACCAAAGGATGTGCTTCCAGTATGTATAATATTTCTCAGTTTGTCTTTGGCATACTTCCATCTGGCTTCACTGTGTCTCCTCTGTGGTGAAGGTTTTCTTGGTCTGCAGCTTCATAGTCCAGTCCTCTGCAGGGTTCTAGTGGTTGTCTTGTTTTAGACTACAGTCTTTAGAAACATGTCTCATTAGTTTTCAATCCAGAGTCTTTAATTGATTCCTCCACTATTATGAGCTCCAAAGCCACATGCTAACACAACACTACCTGAACTTAAATCTCAAAGGTTGATTATCTTGTTAATGGTGTTCCATCTTCACTGTGTGAAAGAAGGCAACACATCAGAGATCCTTGACTGACTTGTATAACTCACAAATGTGCATTTAAGGTGTAATGTTAAAGTCTTTTTAAAAAGTCCTCTGCAAAAGTAGGACATCTTACTATTCATCAGTGATTAAGGAAACTAACATAAGTAAAGGGAGAATAGCCCCAGGTTTCTTTTCAGCTCTGTAGCCAGGCTAAGAAAAGAATCAGAGCTCTGTTATGCCAAATGTCAACCTTGGTGTAAGCACAAGTAACTCTACCTGACACCTCTGACGAGCTGATCAAAACACTTTGTCAGGTTTAGGAATTACCTGATAATCTTGGAGGAGAATTTCAGCTGGCCACCTAGGCCAGCTATAAAATGTACACTTTTTTCCCCCAAGGAAATTGACTTGAACCCACCATAACGTCACATTAATAAGGAAACCTACAAAAAAGTGCATTTAAATGTTTCATTTAATTTAATCAGTTTCATCACAGTGCAGATTTGTTCACATTTTAAAGGCACATGCACCTCATCAGTGCGAACATAAGGCTGACAGGATTAAAGTGTTCATCTTAAACATCACTGTGCAAAAGTTCCCTTAATAGATTCCTTGCAATAAGAAGAAGAAAACATATGAAAAATATCAGCATGTGTTCCTGCTACCAATTAAAAAAAGGCTCTTAGTAATAAAGAGTTCAGTTTTTTAAAAGCCGAGTTCCTTCTTCAAATCTGAGGCACAATACTGAAAATAAACTGTTATACTGGATACAGGACAGGGTGAACATTTCAGACCTGTCTTTCATTGAAAGGGTTGCAGAGATAGTTATGAGAGTACAAAGATCTTTTATGGAAACTAAGCTTTTGCCACAAAAAAAAAAAAAAAGCAAATTGAACAAAAACAAAAAGGAATATTGACACAATACATCTCCACATTATACAGTTAGAAGCAGCTTTTGGTTTGGTCAGATTAGCATAACCATGTGTAAACCTACTTACACGCAGTTGCTTAAATTTTCTGTGCTGGCTAACTAATAATTAGTGGTATGTTTATACTGAATGAAAAAAAAAAGTTAAGTCGTATTAATCCCTTCATCCAACTCATGGAAAGCATTTAAATGAAACCCTAGAATGTTAAACCAACTCTTAAAAAACGATGATGATGAGTCACAGTTCCAGTGTAGCAGTAAACCTTTCTCTTAACTGCTCACAATCAAAGTCAGAAGAAGAATCAAACATTTTGTGTTTCTGAGAATGGTGAAATGTTCAGAAGACACTGACTATGCCTGAAAATTGCAGTTTATACACAAACACATGACAGCATGGGGAAAGAAGGTTATCTTAAAGGTGCTTTACGCAAGTATTTTATATGGGAATTTCAGACACTGCTAAGCAGCTAACTCTTTCCCATCTAACGTTTTTCTAATTGAAGACTGGCCACTGAGTCTCTCCAAAACCTGGACTTAGTCCTTGCACTCTGCAGTCTTGGTGAGCCTGGCATAGCAGTAGATGAGCCAGTTCTCCACCAGCTGCCAATTTTGGTAAGGATGTTCCTCCAACTTCCAGCAGGTCACCAAGAGTGCAGAATAAGGTCTACCATTTCACTGCAGAGACTCGATGGAGAGGTAGAGGAATGCCATAACACTGAGCTTACATGTAGCGCCTTTGAAAAACAAAAGTAAACTTACAAGAGAAGATAGATGAGCGTGGCTCAGAAAGACGGCAAAAATTTTGACTCGTAAAAGGAAAAGTACACTGATAATACACCAACTGTGAACCCTTTTCCAGTACTGATGTTTAATCCAACATTTTGACCAATATCTGATAACGATTGGGTAATGTTTATTTTGTTGTCTTTTTTCTTGCTTTTTATGTTGGGCATCATATAAAAAAACTGACAAGTCTTTTAGATTTTTAAATGTTTGAACATTTAGTGCAAATGCGTGCACACGCTGATAACAATCAACAAGGTCGATACTGGCTGATATCAGTGTTTACCAGATATGTCAATCCATCTCTATTTACTGGTATATAGTACGAAATGTTGATTGTGCTATCATTGCACACAGGCAAGCTGTCTTCCCCCATATACAGGCTAAGCTAACCAAACTTCTAGTGGTGGCATCATATATATACGTATATATAAACAAGTTGCATAATTTGTGTCCCTGTCATCAAAAGAGCAAATTTCCAAAGAAAGTAATGACTCTGGGCCCCTGAAACTGACACAGTTAAGTGGAATACAGCCACCAGTCACATTATTTGTCAACCATGTTTTTTTTCTCATATATGTAAAAATTTGGACAAACTGATCCCACCCTCCTTTCAGACTTTGGTGTGGTCATCGTTTGGCAGCTTCTTTGGTGGTCTTATTTTTGCTTGTAGTCCCGGCAGCTGTCACTCACGCAGGACTGCAGCTTTATGAGCCGCTGGTTCATGATCTGCAGGATGGAGGGATCCACCTTCTTCACGATGTTCTCCAGCTGATGCGGGTCCGACGTCAGGTTATAGACTTCTACAAATGACTTGGGGGGGGGGGACAAAACAAAACACTGAGAAGCTTCACATCTACTTTCACTAAAATGTGTCCAAAAAACAAAACCCCCACACAAACTAGTCCCGAGTGTACCTCACTGTCTGCAAATTCGCAGTACTGCATGTTCATTTTGCTGTCCAGAGTTCTGACACATGCGTACGTATTGTTGTAGGCGTCTTCACAAACACAGTCTGGGAAACATTGCTAAAGACAGTGAAAAATGTTACAGTGAAGGTTTCTTGGGAACAGAGAAACAAACTTTCAGAATCAACAGGAGCAATACGTTTTGTGGCAACATGAAGCCTATTTTTAGGCTTTAGTCCACAGTTGTTTCCATTTAGAAAAATTGCCATCTATTCGGAATTTGCTATTAAAAGGCACTTATTGGAAATTTCCTTACAAATTTGCACAACTCAAGCCATTAATAGAATCTGAACAATTAACTGACTTCAATTACTGTGTACTGACATCATGAAGCTCAACAGAGCCAGGCTATAGTCTAGTTTCTATTATAAGTCAAGTAGGGAGTAGCATCCAGTCTTCCCTCAGTGCATTATCAAAAAAGCAAAGAGGAAAACAGTGGAAAGGCTGAGAAAATACTTCTACTGTATTCAGCTCCCTTTTTTTTTGTATCATAATACTTTGACACTGAAGATAAAAAAAGGAATTATTTTTAATAACTTTTTTAATCAGAGATTATAATATTACTGGAAACTGGAAGCATGTTACTTTCAGTGGTGACCAGAATAGGAAGCCTGCTTTTGTAGGTACTCACAGATACTCCTGGACCTAATTTAGGGCAAGTAGGGTCTGATGTTGGCTGTCCTTCTCCAGTGTACTCAACAAGGAAGTACGGTCGTGCGGTGCCATTACGCAATGAAGGAGCCTAAGATAACATTTTGGTTAAGATTTAGCATGTGGGAAAAATAAGTGAGAGTCAATGTAAAGAAGCAGCTGACCATCTGAGCGAGGAAAGACTGCCCGTCCACATTCACAGACGACAGGTTGACTCCAGCTATGTCCAGTATGGTGGGAGCCAGGTCTATATTCAGTACTGAAGCCTGGAAGAATAAAGCATCATGAGAAAAAAAAAAAAGAAGGTAAAAAACAAAAAAGGTAAAAAAAAAAAAAAAACAGTTCCAGAGACATTAATATGCTTTTAAGCAGCTGGAATGTGTGTGTTTTAGTGGAGTTTTGTTCTGACCTGCAGCACCTGCTTGGGTTTTATGCCAGGACCGCGGACCATTAGCGGAATCCTGATGTCAAATTCATAGAGCTGCCTCTTATCAATGGGCAGCGAGAACTGACCTGGAACAGCAAGTACAGCTGATTACACCTAGATCTAATCAATCACTAGGCAGCAACTCAAGGTATTTAGGCATATAGGAATGGTCAAGATGACTCGCTGAAGTTCAAACTTAGCATCAGAATGAGGATGAAAGGTGATTTCTGTGACTTTGAACGTGGCATGGTTGTTAGTGACAGATGGACTGGTCTGAGTATTTGAGATACTGCTGATCTACACGAAGCTCAATCATCTCAAACTGGTTTATAGACAATGGGTTCAGTGTATTCAGATGGCCTCCATTCACCACATAATTGAGTGCCTTTGGGATGTGGTGGAATAGAGGATTTGCATTGTGGATGAAAATCTGCAGCAATTGTATGATACAATCGTGTCAGTACGGAGCAAACTGTGAGCAATGTTTCCAGCATCTCGTTGAATCTAGGCCATAAATAATTAGGGCAGTGCTGCAGTTAAAAGGGGTTTCAATGCAAAGAAAGGTGTACACAGTAAACTGGCAGGTGACTGTGCAAATACCTATAAGCTCTCAGGTCAGACTGGGGAACACAAATGTAACCTGTAACAAACAATTTACCCGCTATTGCTTTTAAAACAACATCAGATGGTTTAAAATAATTATTTCATTCAGTTGGGTGATTATTTGTTGCAGTCATTACTGTTTATTTACAGGTTTTTGTAGTTTTTGCACATTTTTATTACTGAACTAATCCCATACAGACAGATCAGTCATTGGTCAATATGGGTTTATTATATTTATCATTCATATAAGATAAACCAATCTGAAGATTTTTTCTTTTTTAAACATAAAAGATACTGGGATATAGAAATGTTGTAATTACATATGTTCAGCAGAGTGCCTCAGATTCAGTTTTTTTTTTTTTTTACAAATCTCTCAGCATTATTAGAAGCGCATGTGCATGACAATGATCTGGAGTCGGATGGTGTCTTTACAGTAAGTGATTTATTTTTCCTGTACTAGCTTCTCTTTATTGACTCCCTGTTATATCCAGACTCAATTTTAAAATCCTTCTCCTCACATACAAGATGTTGAATAATCAGGGCCCATCTTAAAGACCTCATAGTACCATATCACTTCAATAGAGCACTTCACTCTCAGACTGCTGGTTTTCGTGGTTCCTATCATTTTTTTTTAAAAGTAGAATGGAGACAGAGGTCTCAGTTTTCGTGCCTCTCTCCAGTGGAATCAGCTCCCACCTTGGATTTAGGAAACACACACCCTCTTTAAGAGGGAGAGGGACTTTTGATAAAGCATTTAGTTAGGGATGGATCAGTTGACCCTGAATTATCCCTCATTTCTTCTTAACTCACTATATTTTAATACATCACTCTGCATTTAGTCATCAATTACTATTAATCTCTGGTTTACTTCCACAGTGTGTCTTTTTTCCCCGTCTCGCTCCCCTTACCCCCAACTGGTTGTGGTAGATGGATGCCCCTCCCTAAGCCTGGTTCTGCCTGAGGTTTTTTCCTGAGTTCTTCCTTCACACCATTGCCAACAGGGTGTTGTTCTTTTGTTCTGGTTTTCTCTGTATTATTGTAGGACCTTCACCCAGCAGTCACTTTGAAGTGACTGCTGTTGTAATTTGGTGCTATATCAATAGACTGAATTGAATTAAATTGAATTATTTTCTATTACCCATGGTATTTCTTGAAGAAAACAAACCATAAAAAAGGGCCTAAAAGTAACTTAAAAAGTTTTGGTGACTTGCATTTATGCAATGCAGCCAGGGGGCTAAAAATTAAAAATTAAACTGTCTTCTGTAACCCAGCAGTATAAATCCAGCTCAAGATGACACAGACAGAAGGTACAGAGCATGAACTAATCTAAGATTAAATGGAGGAGTTTATCAAAAACAGACCTGTGTGGTAGCCGTTATCTGAAGTGTAGAAGATGTAGGTGTTGTTTAGCTCCTTTATACTGTCAAGTTTCTTCACTAGCTTCTCCACCATGTCATCCACAGATAACAGGGTCTGCCACCTGCCAGAGACATCAGAATTCTTTGGATGTACATGCTAGGTGGAGAAATATTTGGATGTTGATATGATTTTCATAATTTTGGATCTATACACAAACAAAATGGATTTTAAAGAAATCAATAAAGATGCAGTTAAAGTGCAGACATAGGCTTTAATATGTCAGGCTGAACACAAATACTGATTTTACCACTGAGGAACTGCAGATAACTGCACATATTCCTTTGATTCAGGGATTTTGTTTTCTATATTGTTTAGACTGGTTTAATGTCTGCAGTTGTTTGCAAGTGTGGAATTTTGCTTTCCTGAACCCATTGGAACAAATTTTATTCATAACTTTTATTAGTCATTTGCTAATTTTTTTCAAGCAATTAAAATTAATTGTTTATTTGTTATGTAATTTCAGACCAAAAAGGACCAAACAATGAGTACCCATTCTAATTTCTTCTATTTTACTTCAGTTTCAAGAAAGGCTTTGTCCTTCCTAAGTCAATTTCTAATATTTCTTATCTATGGGAGAAAAAAAAAGCTCTGGTGTTGACCTCAACAACCCCAATGAAGACAAATAGGGAGGATGATCACAGGATCCTTTCCATATTTTAAAAAAATACAATACCATAAAATTCAAAAGCATCATGCAGAAAACTCTGAGGTAGTTGAATAAATAATTGATTAAAAAAATGAACTTTCTGCTGCGTCTTCTGATTTACAGAGTGATTTCCAGAATCTTCTGTGTGAGAAAAAGCTGCAAAATGAAACACAAATTTTAACCTGTTTTCATCCAATTTTCATATTTCTGTTATGGAGAAGTGTGTAAAATTTGATGTGGGTCAGGATTTACACTTCAGACAAAAATTTATCATCATATATGACAGAATTATCTTTACAATGCTAGATTTAAAATGAGGGCAGTCTCTAGGACCTCTGTCTTTCTGTGAAATCACTTGGAGGCTTGTGACAAAATTAAAAAGTACATAATTAAAATCTTTACAGAGAGGATGAGCAAGAAAGCATGTGGTATGCTAACAGACAACTCCTAACTTCTCTTTGGCCAGTTTCAGCATTCAAACTCGAAAGCTTCTAACAGCTAAAATGTATTAATGCTTTATCCCTGCTGGCTCATGAGCTTAAAACTACAATTCGATTCAATTCTGTGTCAAATTACAACAACGCTTGCCTCAAGGTGCTTTATATTGTAAGGTACAGACTCTACAATAATGCAGAGGAAACAGAGAGAAAACCCTAACAATCAGATGATCCTCTATGAACAAGCACTTTGGCAACAGTGGAAAGGAAAAACTCCCTTTTAACAGGAAGAAACCTCTGGCAGAACCAGGCTGGGGTGAGGGGAGGAGGAAGACAGAAGAAAACAAACAAAAACAAAACTAGTTTTACCATTTTTTTACGTTTTCTTGTTTGACACTATTCTGACTTTGTCTTCTACGAACTATGCGCTTTCATGCAAAAAGAGACATACGCTTAACAATTGTACCTTTTCCTGTATGCATTATCCAGGAAGGTGATTGAGCTGTTTGGCATCGGATTAGGAGGTTGGCGCAGCAGCCAGTGTTTATCCTAAAACATTCACAAAAATAAAAGATTCATTAGAAACAAAATTAAAAACCAGACACATAACACATAGCATAACATTCTTGAAAAGGCATACCTTCCCTGGCTTGTTAAAGCTGCCATCTCGAGGGGCCTGGACATCCTTGAACTCTTTCTGGTACTGAGGCGCTGCAGTCCAGGGGGAGTGACAAGCTGGAGGGGACAGCATCAGGAAGAACGGATGTTGAGGGCTCCTGTCATCCAGGAAGTGAAGAGACCGGTTCAGCTGGATTGACAAACAGGCACAGACTTATTATATGACTGCTGCAAAACTTACATTTCTTTAAAAGCTTAGCTTAGGCAAAAACAAGCAGACTTGTAAAGAAATGAACACCAACTGTATAAATGTATGCTGTAAGCTACAAAAGTGGCATCTGAAAGTCATTATCACCCAGGGATGTAAAAATACAGTTGGTCAAAAGCCACAGTGCACCGTTCCAGGCTGTTACTCTCTTTTTCCCAATTTGAAATGTAATTTTGATTTTAGTTTTTGCCACCTAAGTTTAAGATTCATAGATCAGTTAGTATGAGAGCCCATATATACACACATAAACTACTGCTTTCTTTGGCCAGTGGGACAGCAGCTGCACAACAGAACCAGCTTCGAGTCAAAATGAAAGTGAAATATTAAGCAGCAAGGGTTTGCAAAAATTCAAATGACTCTAAGGGTGCAAATGACTGATTTTGTTAACCATATAAAATATGGACATAGCCAATGATCATACATCAGTTAACAAAGTTATATTGTGAAGTGTGAAGTTGACATCTTTGCCATTACCATATTAGCTTATAAAACAGAAAATAAGAGAATTTTTACAGTATGAATGCACAAACTGTAAAATTCAAGGATAACAGTCAATTTCAATGACATCTTTTCCTGTTAATTAGGTTTCATTTACGTTTCCCCTTTTGTGCCATAAAAGAAAACTGTTTTCAAGACTTCCAGCTCTTTATCTCATCATCTTTAAACAGTTAGAAGCACAAAACTGATGTGACACATCAACAAATGCTGAATGTCAAATATCACTCACATGTCAGCTTACTTGCCAGTGGGGCAGTGGTGGTTAGCAAGGCTAAAAAATGCTCCCTCCCTGTTTTACAGAATAGAATTTTATAAAGAAAAAAAGATACCAAGCCTATCTATGTGGGAGTATTTTTATAATATGAGCTATTTATGTTCGGTAACAGACATGAAACTTGATTGGAAAACAGAAGTTCTCATGCTGAATCTCATCTTTTCCTTGTTGTGTGGATGAATGTGTCAGCAAATCACTGACATTTCGAACCTGCCTTGATGGTTTACAGACATTAAAACTAGGACTACTATCATCTTTCTTCATGAAATGAAGCTACACCTTGGACCAATTCTTTCTCTCCACCGTTACTCTTTGTTGCAAGCAGTCATGACAACAGCACATGTGACAAACATCATTCAGCTCTCATAAACTAAATTTAAAGTAAGATAAACAAATTCTTTGAGTCACCTGATAAGCTGCAAGTGCGTGAAATTTAAACCTTAAATATAAACACAAAGAAACCAAACATTTTTACCAAAACTTGAATGTAATGTAATGCGTCCCACAGAAACTAAATAGCCCTTTCTAATATTAGCTTCTTTCTTGCATCCCTCTATCGCCAGCTACTGCATTAGCTGATGATTAACCTGTCACAATGCTGACTGGCAGAAAAACACCACATTTTATGTTTCTATGCCAGCAGCTGACTGAGTGCAGAGGTGAACAACCTTCTTCCCATACCCTCTTTTGTAAATTCATCCTCAAATGTCGCAAAACGTACAATATTTCCCACATACTGTTACTGCCACATTCCCACAGTGTGGCAGTAATAAATAGAAAGCATATCCATGTGCATGCACAAGCATATGTGTTCACCATTAAAAAAAACAAAACAAAAAACAACCAACCACCAATGACTTTAACAAACCGCACAGAGGCATACCTGCTCATTTTTGCAAAGTATCAGTAATAAAATATTAGAATTTCAGCCACCAAAACTTCTTGGATAGTCTGTACTAGACGACAGTTCATATTATTTTCAGATAATTCAATTAAAAATGAGGTCCAGTTTAGTGACATGAATGAGTATATGTGAAGCTGAGCAGATGGCTAGCAGCTATAGCTATAGCCAACAAGTTGTTAAAGCAACCATGGCCCTACTGCCAATACTTAGAAGTTCCACAAAAATTCACCCCCATACAATTGTTGTAAAGTAGGGAACTATCCACACTTCCTTAAACGATTCCATAAGTACATTATGACACTAATTAAAATGTAATCAGCTTCATGTTCAGCACATCAAAGCCAGCTGAACTATGAGGTAACAGATCTCAGTCTCCTCCAGGTCCTCCAGCTCAAAGATAATCTCTGGACAAAACAAGGTCTCCAACAAGAGTGCAGTAGGGATGGAAACTTAGTGGGGAAGAAGCTCATTGTTGCAAGATTTCTGACCAATGACAAGAGACTCAAGAGACTCATGATGTCAAGGACAGCACCTAGCTGGTTAGCACTGAACGCTCAAAATAAGAGTCAGGTAAATCAACCACCAAAGATAAATCAACCACATAAACCACGTAAAGAACTCCCTCCACTTCAAATCTGAGGGTCTGATTACTACTCACTATGAGGTCTGTGAGGTAGTCGTCCTCGTAACTGTCACCGTGCTTTTCTTCTTTCCCATTGACTGACAGAGTGTAGTTGTAGTACTGAGAGTTTCCCACCTGTAAATCATGCAGCAAAAGGTGTCACGACAGAAGTACTTAGGAGAAATTGTGCATGTACATGTTACTTGTGACTCACCAGTGCATGCCACTGGTCCCAGCCAGGTGGAATATGGCCAACACTTCCTGCTGCTTTGCTACCATACTGAAAGTAGAAGGTACAGTTAGCTCAGTCGGCTTCAAGAGAAATGATGTAACAAGCATCTTCAGGGCTTCATACAGACAGTCCTGCAGAATAAAATGAAACACAAACACCAGTTCTGTTGGGCTCCCAACAATATTACAACATTTAGAACAGGAAAAATCAGTCGTAAGCACGGTGTATTCATTGTACTGCCTGTGTGTTTTGAAGTTTGGAAACATTTGGACGTGTGTAATGCTTATAAAAGTATATACATGTACAAACCTGGTTAAGATATTTCCCAGAAAAGAACGTCTGGTATTTCAGTTTGTTGAGGTAGGTGGGGAAGGCCTCTGCCTCAGGGCCTTTCTGCCACTGAAGGCTGGAGCAGTTCCCATTAAGGGAGTTGTTTCTCACCTCGTGATTGTGAGGGTATCGACCTGTCAAAATACTGCTCCTGCTGGGGCAGCACAGTGGCGTGACTGTGAACTTCGCAGGAGGAGGAAGTGAGAACAGGGGGAAAGGGAGAGAGAGCGAGAGAAGCGTGACAGCAGAAAGGAGGATATGCGAATCATTTATTGTGTAATCACTGGTGCAAACAGTGCTTCAAGAACATTTGAGTTTTGCTTTCATACACACATCTTGTGCCATATCTTTGATTATTGTCTTGCAATGTATGTGGTTTTGCAGATTTGATGTATCTGATTCATTATTATCATATCTTCGTTACCATGGGCAACATATCAGAATATTATATATTGTATTTGTCTGTGATTCCCACCAATTGCTCTGACACTTCAAGAGAAGAATTTTTCTTTGTTAGTCAAACTGCTCACATCCGAAACATGACAGGATTCCCCAAGTAGACACTTGTAAAAGGAAGTCATAATAAGTACGTTTGGGAACCAGTGGTTTAATTTTTACCAACATATATTGTTTCATAAACTTGTAATGTGATTTATTGTGTGACACTTCAATCTACAAGTAATTACAACTGTTGTAAAATATAATGTAATAAAAAAAATGTCTCCCTGTGAAATGTAGTCTAGTAAAAGTATATGTACTGCATAAGATACTCACAGAATTCACAAATGTTGCTCCTTCGTCTCCTATATAGGCTTTTGCCTTCTTCATTGGTGTCTGTGCAATAGAAACGGACAAAGTGACTCACACCATAATGACAGTACTGGAGAAGTAATAGATGCTACAAGCACAAACTCAAAACATTATGACAGTATTAGCTACTGTCGAAACATCTACTAGAAAGGCGCATAAAGTAATCTCTTTTAGCTAAACACTTGATCAGCTGACCATTTTTCTGTGAATAGATCTTTGTGGATTATTCAAATATCTGGCGGTTCCAAACATCTGGTAAAGAATCTTTCAGGACCTAATAAGAACAGGTACCAGCTTTTGAAAATACATTAAGTGCATTCCCCATCCAGATTTTTCCTTTTTTAAAAAATATGCTTTCAATTCTGAGCAAAATATTGCAAACATAAATGTGCTTATACTGAAGGGACCTTTAAGGTTGTATGTGACTTATAAGCAAAAATACACACAGGAACAGATGTAGGACTTGAAACAGGAATAGAGTTAACTGAGCAATTGTTTCAGAACCCAAAAGCTTTCCAAGCATGTTAGCAGGCTGAACTTAACATTTGGGTTAAAAACACTTGTTGTAACTTCCAGAGTTTCAAATAGATTCATTCCAAAACCAAGTAAAGGTCCTAACAAAATTTCATAAAAAATGCTATTATTTCATGTAGAAAACTTCCGCATGTTGTGTAGAAGAGATATCAACTGAAGGTCCTAGGCCCTCGGGCCTGGCTGTACTTTCGTGTAATAAGAACTTGTACCACAAGATACAGTAGCCATAATTTAACGCTGCAACTCATAAAAACACGTTGTTTTTTCCAATGACGCCTGACAAAAGGAAAAAAATGTATGAAGAGCGTGGGTGGCACACTCGTGCACTATCGCCTCACACCAGCCCAGCAACCACCTTTGATGAAACTTTTAGTTAACACATATGTACAAACTAATTACAAAAATGACCTTTAAGTTCAGTCTCAGATCAATACTGTGACCGCACACTTGTATGTCATATTTTGACTGTACTGACTTTCCAGCTTTAATAAATTTGCATAAATTGCATTTTCTAATTTTTAGTTTTATTTGCTCAATTTTATTATTTTTTTATATATCCAGCCTGTCTTTCTCAAAAGTCATAAATTTCTCACAATCCTTGTAATTCTTTCATCATCTAAGACAGTTCAGCTATTCAACTAACTGATTAACAGGTTCAAAGCACTGAGGAGGTTAAATCTGAGAGTGTGTTTGTCTAAACTCAGTATCCGGTGACTATAAACAGGACGTTTCAAACAGTATGAGCACTGCATGACCTCACTACAGAAACTGTCAAGTCTCTGAGGAACCGACACGAATGACAGGTTGTATATTTCTAGAGTGAATTCACTCACCATCCCACCTATCTGAACATCCTGGTCGTCGACAAGCACGAGGATAATGTTGCTCGGTTTGTCGCTTTCTGCACACCTGACGCCGCAGGTGAACAGCGCAGACAGCAGCGTGACCAGGGACAAGGCAGCGGAGTGTCCTCCTCCTCTCTGTGGGCTTCTGGTCGCACCAGCTCTGATCCTCAGGTCTGCCATTGAGACACCACAGCGCCGGGCCTGGTGCTACACGAAGCCACCGCTGCCGTTCAGGAGCTTTGCTTTCCTGCACAGGGGGAGGCTTGCTGTAAAATGAGCGTGATGTGGCTGGACCGGACACACTGGTAGTTTTAAAGTTTGAGGAAGTGGATTAAGAGTCTGCGATCATATGATCACGCTGAGTGGGAGGAGAGAGGACTGAGAACACCCTGTACAGCACGGCTTCAGAGTGCTTTTACTAGTGACATTAAGTCACCAAGCATAACAAAACCAATCCTGAAATATTACGAGATAAAATATCCTTTACTAATCCCGCAGCTTGAAAATGTGAGCCCCTTGAAATATCACCGATAAGATGATTTTTAAAAATATTTTGATGCTAACACCGTTGCACCGTTAAGCTATTTAAGTATTATGGATTTCCATTCAAAAATCTGAATTATTTTTATTATCTTTGCCATGACAGGGACGCCATCTCCCTTAAACAAAACAGCAGAGTGATCCATGTTCAGCAGACATAACAACATGATGAGGATCCAGGTGTGCAACTGGCCTCCCTCCCTGAACTTTTTTGGTGGATTATGAAACTAAAACATACAACAAAGACAGTCCAGAAATATTCAAATTCGAAATTGAATAAAATGAGTGCTATGCTTTCAGAACTAACAGCTAACAGTTGTAACAACTAACATAAACCTAAACACTGGTATTCATATCTATGTGGAAAATCACGCTATGTCACATTAAAAATCGTGACATGATCAAATAAACTCATATAGTAACTCAATCTACGCTCCTCTGTTTTTTTTACTTATGAAAAGAGATTTCTCTACTGATTGCTCTATGTATCTAATCAATCAAATCTTTGCGCTTCCTTTTGCTGTAGCCTGAGCTACAACTGATAAATGAAATGATTCAGCAGCTAATTATAGTTTTTTATTTCTTTTGGTTGGTTTTACTTTTTTGTTTTCACACTGGATTGAGCAAATACAACAATATTATCACAAAAATAAAAAATATCAGTAGATAGTTTAATCCAAATAAAACACAATTCTGAAGTTTGTAGAAGGTACTCTAATTATAAGGGAGAATATTGTTAAATTGATGCATATTTTTCATTTTCGAGACTTAGGCCACTCTATCTCAAATAATCAAATAAGACTTTTAGAGCATTTTCAGTTAAACCTTCTCTAATTTCATATGAACTATATAAATGTACTTTATTTTGAAGTATTGTGAAATTTAAATGAACTGTGAAAATTCATTTAATAGAAAAATTCAACCCACTATTTTGTTACTGCAATTTTTTTATTAGTGTGTGCTCAATTATGGGACAGGACTGCTTGATTTATTTATTTATTTTAATATTCTGACTAGCCAGTACTGATGTATATGTCCAGAATTACAGATTCAGATTCATTCTGATGGTAAGAAAGACCAGTGAAATTTTCAGACTTTTATTTTCAGACTTTTACCCTAGATTTCTTAGGACTATGCAGGCACAACAAAACAAAACAGAGTTTAGTTTATTTAGCAGTCATTAAAATGGATTCAGAAGTAGCAAATTGTTGAAGACTCACTTCATAAATCATATCAAACTGATGTCTCCTATATAAACAGCCTTTATACGTTAAAAGCGTCGGTAAGTATCGGCAATGCTGTACCTGCATTTACTTGATACTGGATTGATACCAAAATTTTTAGTATCGTACACCACTAAGGTTTATGGATGTAGTGAAGGAGGATATGCAGAGAGCTGGTGTAATAGAAGAATATAGAACAGATAGGGTGAGATGGATACACACTGCGTAACCAAGTAATAATAATAATAATAATAATAATAATAATAATAATAATAATAATTGACGTGGAGGTCTTATAAACAAAATAAAACCTTCCGATCGTTTCCAGTCGGAATTATTTTGGTAGTGCACAGGAGGAGTGACGAGACACCGGTGCAGCAGCTACACAGCTGCATCCGGTCGCAGTCATTCACGTTTGTTACTGAAATTGGGGTTCTTTCCCCACAAACCTACCTCACAGCTTAAACCTCACTCAGTGAGTCAGGTTCATTTATGTAGGTTACAGTGTCGTATGTTTAGAAATGGTAATTTTATTAAAAATAGTTAAAGAAAAAGACAAGCTAGAAAAACAAACGTCATGAACTTGTGCCTAAAGTGAACGGACCTGGTGTCAAACTACCCAGTGAGTTCTATTAAATAGTTTTGTTGTGTACCATGGTGCCACTAAAACGAAGAAAAACTCTCCCCTCGGATGCTGGGAATACTGTGAGTGACAGCAGTAGACATAAGGTACCAAACAAGTTCTCTCAAGTTGTTTTGTTCCTGTTGGAAAGAAAAATGGGAGCCAGCCGAAGATTTTTCCTCTCTCAGCTCGGACGAAATAAAGGCTTTCAGGTGGAGGACGTGTTCAGGTGAGAAGTGTCACAGGAATGTCACGGGAAAGCAAGTATAACTTGGAAAATGTAGGTTTCGCGGAAGCCTAAAATGAAATGTGTTATGGTCTTCAAACCCTCCTTCACAGTATCCAAATGCATGAGTCATTTTACTTTTAATCTGCTGTTTCTCCACAGTGAAAGCGTCACACATGTTATTTCTGAGAATAACTGTGGCACTGAGGTCAGGACGTGGCTAGAGTCTCAGGGAAGGGGTCAGAGCCTTAGAGTTCACCTCCTGGACGTCAGCTGGTACACAGAGAGCATGCGTGCAGGTCATCCTGTGGAGATAACACACAGACATAAACTACAGGTACATTTTCATTTTACACATCCATGATCATCAAAACCGAAAATCTGAGGCTTTGTTTTGTAGTAATAAGTGTTTTCACTGAATGTAAATATGTACTAAATAAATACAAGCAGTTTATAGTAATAGTAACCTATAGAGCAACTCTCTGATGATAAAGTGACAAATCACATATCATGCTTAAAATGCTTTTACTTGCCATTAGGGAGTAATTGCACAGTGACACCATCATTCTTTATACAGCTTTATTTGTCTATTGACACTAAATTGCCAAAAATGACTTTTTGTTTCATTGATCTGTGATCAGTAACTATGAGGTCTATGAAATTTTTGATCATTAGCTGAGTGAACTCATAGAAGATGGTAAATTTATAAATAGAATTTAGAAAGGCTCACATCTATTTTTTTATAAGGTCCCACTATTTTACATTGTATGTCAGGACAAAAAGCAGTGAGATGGTAAAATTATTTTCAGTGAAGGCCTTGCATAGTTCACATTAGACTGCTAAACAACATACTGCATCAGTTACAGCAGCATGGCTATGAACTGATCTGCCTGCAGTCAAGACCTTTCACTGGTTGAAAACATTTTCACATGAAACGAAACTAAAACCTGAGACTGTTGAGTCGGTAGAATCCTATGTCACACAACAATACGACAACACTCCTCTTACAAAAGTCCATCGGCTGGTCTTTTGCTGGAAGAGGTAAACACAGCCCTGTCCAAATTTTTTTGAGATTTGTTGCTGCCATCAAATTCAAAATGAGCAGAAACTGGTACATCTAGTGACCACTCCTGACTAAGCTACTTTTGATAAACCGCATTCATTAAAAAGGCTTCCATCTGCATTGGAGTTTACCATTACACTTATTTGTTAAAAAATAACTGTAGGGAGTTTCCTGTCTCAGACTGACAGATCTGTTTTTTCTTGTCCTCCACTTATGCCTATCATCTGGCATTCTTTTTTACACATTCACTAACTCGAGGCAACTACTGTTGTGATTTGGTGCTAAATAAAAGTGAATTGAAATGAAAGAAAATTGAATCAACTGTTTCTTGCTTTCTTTCTTTAAACCATTGTCACTCCTGGGAACTTCCCTGGCTTCCTCCTCAGAAACTGTTGTAAGTTTCCTCAGTCAGAAATTGCAATGCTTTCTGGTTTAGCAGTGCAGGCAGGTAAATGCGTTTCCCAACAGAGCACAAGCCTCTTGACTTTGTATGTCTCTGATCCACTCACTCATGTGTGTTTCTTCCATGTATGATGGTAAGAAGAAATTGGGCAAGTGTGCATGTTTGAGAAACTCTGTAGACCTAAGCCAGGGGAGGATCAGGTCAAGGTGAGGATTTCCAAAGTTGTGAGTGTTCTGGGAGCGCAATGGGAACAATAGCTCGGAACCACAAAGAATTTTTAAAGAATTTTTGCCCTCAGACCACAGAGAATAATGGAGCAAGAAAGTGGTCTGTCAGAAAACCATATACTTGGTTAAATGTCCCTCACCAATTTGGTTTGATAATTTGGTTTATTAGCCAATGAGTTTTTGGTATAATCCTAAAATGTATTTTTGGAGTTTGACATCTTAGGCTTGGTTTAAACATGAAGCTGGCTTTTCCTGACATGAAGCCTAGCACATCCCATAGATTTGAGGTTCGGCTTTTGCAAAAGCCATTCCAAAAGTTTAACATCACCCTGCTGTAATCATTCCTGCTCTATCCATTCCAAAGCTAGCTTTAATTTAACCAACATGTATTTTAAACCAAATAGGCATTAGTTTCAGGTTATACTGAAGACTTTAAGTCCTTGACTTTAGTGTTATGTGTGTCTTTCAGGAGCAGCAGATCAGTGAAGCAGAGGTTGCTTTGTTCTCAGTATCCAGCTATGCCTGTCAGAGACGAACCACTCTGGACAACCATAACAGCAACTTGACTGTAAGCCCTCCACCCCCCACCCCAAGCAAACACAGAAGTCTGATTTTAGGTGCTGTGTTAGCTAACACATATGTCAGAACTGCATTTTCTGTCTCAGGATGCCTTGTCGCTTTTAGCTGAAAACGCTGAGCTCAATAATGAGGACGGACGAGGCGTTGCCTTTCGACGGGCTGCTGCCTTGTTGAAGGCGCTCCCCACACAGGTGATAAGCATGTCACAGCTCAGGGGTCTGCCTTGTCTTGGAGAACACTCACTTAGAGTTATAAAAGTAAGTGAAAATTTTTAGCATTCCATGCTCACCCCCTAACAAGATGTAGTAACCCAATTAAATTCTCTGGTCTTGTAGGATGTTTTGGAGAATGGAGTGTCAAGTGAGGTTGAATCCACCAAGCAGTCAAAGCGGTACAAAGCACTAAAGGTATCTCAGGCATTTTAAAATCTGCTGCAGGTGTGTCCCCTTGTTCAAAAGCAGCTGTTAAAAATCTAAAGGGAATAGGTCCACTTTAGCTATCACTAGGAAATGAATTTATTCTTCTCCTTTCTAACTTAATACTTTTTAACTCAAGCTCCCAAAAGGTTGTTTCTGTTCATTCTGACTCATCCAATTGACTTCTTTAGTCAAAAAGTCAACCTTACATCAGTACATTTGCACAGTACCTGAAACTAGCACCACTGGCAAACAATGGGCTATAAGTTCAGTCTCTTGATAATTATTATTCAAACTGTCATGACCATTGATCAACAACCACTGATCAAAGTCATTGATTGTAAGATGGTTAAAGATGTACCCTTAGCCCCCCTCCTCGATTCAGAGATGGTCTTTCCCTTTTCACGTAAATGGCCTCCTTGACTCCCCGCTCAAACCAGCATTCCTCCCTGTCCAGGATGTGTACATCCTCATCATTGAAAGAATGTCCACTGGTCTGTAGGTGTGAATAGACTGCAGAGTCCTGGCCTGACGAGTTAGCTCTTCTGTTTGTGCCATCTGCTTAGCCAGAGGTTGTTTGGTTTCTCAGAATCATGGCAAACCTTTCTGGCACTTAACAGTGTAGACTACTTTACTCTGTGTCAGGGGACCCAATCCTTGGGGTGGACCAGTTTTTGGCGCAGGCTGGAGCTTTCTTTAGACAACATTCCAGCTTTGACAAATGTCCAGCTGGGATAACCACATTTACTCAGGGCTTTCTTGCTACGATGTTCTTCTGCTTCCCTGGCCACTTGTCTGTGGGGATGGTGTTCGCTCTGTGTTTTAGCGTCCTGTAATAATAATAATAATAACATCATCAACTGGAGCACCAACTAGGTGCTCCAGTTGATGATGAGAGTCAAACCTTAAATACTGATCTGTTTGCGTTGGTTTATGATACACATCAACTTTTAAATGTCCCCCATTACTGATGGAAATCTTACAGTCTAAGAAGGTTAACCTGTCATTTTTCATATCCTCCCTGGTGATCTGCCTACCAATGGTTTGAGGATTGAGGCCAGAAAATTTGAGATGTTACAGGTGACCGAGTTGATCATACAATTGATCTTAAATGTATATCCTGTTTAGTATCTTCAGGAAACCATACAGACTGCGTAGCTTCCCCTAGGCAACCTGTGGTATGATGTCTGGTCAAAAGCATTCTCTTGTTCTAACCGCTTCAGACAGTCTATCACCCTCTTCCTGTAACCACTTCCTGGGTCTTGTTTCAGAGGCTCATACGTTTCTCATGATAGTCTTTCTGGTTCAGCAAAACCATGCACGTACCCTTTTCTACTGGAAGGATGATGATGCTGTTGTCATAACTAAGCAATATGAGTGCCTTTGTCTCTGCCATGCTGATGTTGGATGCTGGGGGCTTTGCTTACTGAGACAGGCATCGGCAGTTGCTTTGCTGCAAACTTGTTTTTTTTTTTTGTTTTTTTTTACTTTACCGGAGTAGCTTTGAATAATTCAGATTTCTCACTTATCATTGAATGTTTTATACTTGATTATCTGCCAAAAAACCCCGTTTTATCTCCTGTAGACCAACTTTCTTCTTATTGGCTGTCCCTCACAAAGAAGGTTTGAACAGCAGGAGGATGGGGCTTCAGCAGTGCTCATAGCCAGAGCTGTGTGCTTGAGATGACAATATTATGGAATTTGTTACTGTAATAGTGTGCTTATATGACAGAAAAGGAAAAGCTTAATAAGACCCACTTTGAAGGAAGATATAGTCATTTCATTTTCTAATGGAATGCATTTTGCTACTTTCTGTTATGATATCAACTGTTTTACTGCTTTCACTGTACAATTTTGCTTACTATACACAGATCGTGAATCTGGCTGGTACTCACAAGCAAAAATCTATCTAATGGCTAACATTCTTAGTATTATTTATGCAACCTGTAACACAACATGTTATCCACTATTTAAAGATTTTGTATCAAGCAACTCAAATCTGGGAAATACTGCCTTGCTCTAAACTTTCCTGCTCTTATCACTGTTCTATGATCAGGGGTTAGCATTGACATGACACACACCATAAGTATGTCCTGAATCCTTGTAAACTTTGAATCTCTTACGTGCAAGATGGTGACAGAGCCTTCTGTTGTTCTTTGGAGGGGCTGTAAATAAGAATAACGTTTACTATAAAACTGTGTTTAGCTCATCAGTGTGCTATGGGTCATGTGCAAACACATAGGTGGAGGGCGATTTAGGCCGTGCGCTAAAGTGGTATAAATGTACTGTTGTCCTTAATAAGAGAAGACAAGAAAGTATTGTATTCAGAGTACAAGTGTACACTGAAAATAGCTGAATACTGATCAGTCAAAGCAGAGTGTGCGGATCAAGAACTTAGGTACTCATGTTCCCCAAGGGCTAGCACATTGTTGTAAAGTTTGAAGATGACAATTGTTGGTAATATAAATTTTTTACACATTTTTACATTTGGTGTGACCTTGACCTTGATCCAATTTTCTCCAAAATTAAATCAGGTTGAGCTGTTATTGGAATCTACCATCACACAAAATTTTAAAATGATATCTTGAAAACTGTGGAACCTAGGCTGCTAACAAACAAATGGAGAAACAAACAAACTGAACCGGCTGCTTACTCCCTCCGTTTGGGGGAAGAATGTGTCATAACTTACAGATATATGACACAATGATTGTGCATAGGTGTCTAAAACCTTACTCGATAGTAGTGATGTTAAAGTTGTTATAGTCAACAACATTGCTTACTAAATAACATTTAGTTAACACTTCTGCTTATTCATTTTATAGGTAAACATCCAAGTTCAAATTAACCAAGACATGGCTAGTTTTTAATTAGAATTTATCAAATGTATGTGATGCTTTGTAGCATTAGAAGAGGCATTTTAAATTATATTATTAGTTATTGAAGTTATTGAGGGCTTTAATGTCAGGACCCTTACAGTGACAGATTTGAAAAGCTGTCACTGACTGCATTTGGGAACGTTTTTTTCAGGTTGGAACATCCCACAATAGCCAAAGCTTTAAGGGGTAAGATACAGAGATAAAAAGGTGTAGAAACAATTAAGCATTGTCTTTGTTTTTAAATAAATGTATTTCAGATTTTGACTGGTGTTTTTGGAGTTGGAGCCAAAACTGCTGACCGATGGATTAGAGAGGGAATATACAACCTTGAGCAGTTACGAGATTCAGGACAAACACTTAATCGAGCACAAAAAGCAGGTTTGTTAGCTTTGTTTTTCTTGGCATTCTTGAATGAGGATAATTTTCTTACTATAATGATCATAGCAGGCGTATGTATGCTGTCTCCTCTTTAACTGGTGTCCAAGTTAAAGCATGTCAGGTGAGTTCTTGTGTCTTTGTGTGTCTGTTTCTCTTTAGAATGGGCCTTAAAAAATCATCATGTATAATTCTTTTGACTTTTTTAAAATTAAACCTTTCAGGCAGTTATATGTTTAGTCCAACTTCAGTCTACACATTTTAATTAAACTAAATATAGATAACTTGAGATTGTTGTCTTGAACAGTAGTCTCTTTTAGTTTTGGGTTTTTTTGTTCATCAAACAAATTGTTTGACAAAGATCACCTGAGTAAATATAAAATGCAGTTTTTTAATATAAGGACTTTATTTATTAAGGGAAATACCTATTCAGACTGCTCTGGCTCTATGTGAAAAAATTATTGTCCCCTAAGACTAATAAGTGGCAATGAAACTTTCACGTTGCTGGGGGGGAATTTTGGGTCACATGTCTTTTCAGAATTAAAAAAATTCAGCCTCATTGGAGGGTTTGCAAGCATGAGCGGCCTGTTTTAAGGTCAAGCCAGAATTTCTCAATCTGACTTGAGTCCAGACTTTGACTAGGACACTCCTTTTTTTTTATCCTGCTGCATAACCCAACTGAGCTTGAGCTGCAGGGCATGACACTATGTGTGGCTAGACATTCTTCCGAGGGTTGACCGAGTGGTGGAGGCAGCAATATGTTGTTCTGAAAGCTGACAGTCTAGTCTTTTTATTCTTTCTTTCACATCTGTGATCTAATGTGTAATAAATACAGTGCAGCCAACTAAATAAAAACTCAAACTAGAAAGACTTTACTGAGAAACAAATGATAAATAACACCTGAAAGATGATCCTAATCTAAATAGAAACAACTCTGCAGTGGGCTAAACTACTGTAACGACGGCCCCTGATATAAGCCACTATGGTCCACTCTCCATCGTGACTCGGTACACACTAGTCCTCGAGAGGAGTTGCAACCCCTGACTAAATAACCAGTGGCTCCTCCCACTCCTTGAATTAAATAGCAATTAAGAATTAAACAAATTAATAACAATGCTCAATCTGTCATTCAAATATAATGATGATAAGTTAACAGTGAGAACATTAACACAAATATATTTAGAAAATTCCCCAACTCTGTAAACGTTCAACATCAACAGATTCTTTAACCTCACAAAACCCCACCCCCTCTTCACACTACACCTGGCACATTCCCTCTCAGAAACTTTACCATAAAAGGAAGCCAAAAAGAGCCAGACTTGTTTGGAAGTTCCTGTCTGGCCAGCTGGAGGCCTGGTGCAATCTGGAGGAGAGGTGAGAAACAAATTAAACATTAAGCTTAAAACAAAAAGCAATTCTTTGCATGATTTTTAAAAATAATCTGGTAGCAATATACACAATAGTTAGATTAAAGGCACTGCAGCATGCTTAGAGTTCACAGACTTGCTGTCATAATTATCTTTAAGGGTTTTCTGGTAGAGAGCAGAATTCATGTTCCATCAATTGCGGTCAGTCCAGGTCCTGGAGAAGCAAACCAGCCCCATACCGTCACACTATCACCTCCATGTTTGACTGATCTTTTTATGAAAACCCTCAAACAGTTCAGCTCATCAGTCCACAGAATATTTTCTTAAAAGTCTTGGGGATCATCAAAATTGACAAAATGAGATGAGTCTAATATTAAAGATTTTTGACAGTCGCAATCACTTGTTAATGATAAATATGAAAAAAAGATATCTGAGAAAACGTGGAAGTTGGGAAATACTTTTTAACGACATTGTGTAGCATTAAAAAATTAATGTGTTCACTTGGTTGCTTGGTAATTCGCCTTTCCTCATGTCCTATATAAAATAAAATTGTTAAAAAATAATAAATACACTGTCATCATCAAGGTCTGGAGCACTACGATGACCTCAACGAGCCGGTCACTAAAGCAGAAGCAGATGCCATCGGGGAGATTGTGCAGAAAGCCGTCAATTCTGTCCTAACAGGATCACAGGTTGCTCTGACCGGAGGATTCAGGAGGTGAAAGCACAAATATTCACACACAGTATATCTGATAGCACATTCAAAATCTTTACAGCCTAAAATATCTCAATGAGCTCTATATTGTCAAAATTATTGTTTATACATGCGGTTAAAAGAAAATTTTATATGAGCAACAAGTAAACACTTCTTGAACCAAATAAAATTTTAAACTTGCCCTCAGCAATTTAATAGAAATATGAACTGTGGTATTTTCACAGAGGGAAGCTGACGGGCCACGATGTTGACTTTCTGATAACGCACCCAGAGGAAGGCAAAGAGGTGGGACTGATGCCTAAAGTGGTCGCCTGGTTGGAATCACAGGTAACTTTTGAGACAATTGATATTTATTAAATCCTTTCAAACAAATCAACACAGTTTCCTCTGGGGTTAAACTATTCTGATTCAGATTTTTACTTCTCAGTGGTAAAGGGCTGTTGGGATATTGTTGTCACCCTGGTGTGCAGGCGGCGTACACACCCAAGTCTGAATGTGATAACTTGATAATGAGGTGACATATGAGTATCAAATTGATGTTAAAGGTGCATCTGCTAAATATCTGGGACATGTTTGAATCCTGGTGACCTTGAACCCAAGGTCAGAGGTCAGCTGTTTCCAGTGAATGACAGGCTTGAGCTTTAGTGGTTTCTGGATTGTTCCTAAACAGTTTCCTCCCATCTGAGGATGACAGTTTGGGTCTTTTCCAGATCTTGGAAAAGTGGTGACACGCCTGAAAATTTGTACTTGCATACAGTTGTTTGAACTGATGATCTTGGAATCTGCCATTATTCAGAAATGGCTCTAAAAGACCTTCACAATCTGTGGAAATCTACACTCTCCATTTGGAGTTTATATTACTTTCAGGTTGTTCTCACTGTTTTCAGTCCAATGAATACTGTTAAACAAGAACTTTTTTATGCTTGCAAAGAGAAAGTATCAGTTATAGTAAGTCATGAAAAGAAATTGTATAACCTTCAGCGCCACTTATTTAAAGCTTTAAGTGACTGTATGTGTGTATATATTTGAGTCTGTATATGTAATTTTTAGGGGTGCAACGATACTCGTATCGATATTGAACCGTTCGATACAGTGCTTTCGGTTCGGTACGCATGTGTATCGAACAATACAAAATTTTAATTTATTTTATCAACTTTTCTTCTGACGATGCTGTGGATCTGCGTTCGACTACTCCGCCTAGGCTGCACTGTCGAGCGCAGATCCACTGAGCGCAGCGCAAGCTACCAAGACAGAAGTTTAGCTCATTGCAGCATGGCAAATTGAACCTCCCCCTCCCTCATTCAGATCTGGCCTTTGGAACTGTTTTGGTCTTCATGTGAAGTATGGCCCTGAAGGTAAGCGCATCATGGACAAAAGTAAAACAGTACGGCACGGATGTGCCACGCAATGCTCAATTACATGGGTGGGAACTACTGCGTTAGCGCAGTTTGCTCGTTAACGTGTTGACGCCGTCCAGCCCCACGCACGGGGCGATCTGCGGTAGCTCGTTAACGGAGATTTGCCGTGTTGTGGCGTTAATGTCATTCAGATTAACGCTGACAGCACTAGTGGGAACACAATGAATATGACTGCACATATACTCCGACATCATCCTAGTGCAAAGACAAGTGGAAGCAGACAAAAACAACAAGCACGCATGCTACAAACTTTACCCGAGTCATTTAGACAGCCGTTAGCACATGATTCTCATTATGGGGACCTGATATGTTTAATATGCTGCTGAGAATATAGCCCAGAAGAAGCTATAGTATAGCTTTTATTTTGGAAAGAGCCATTTCTCTGTAATAAACTCTTTTCCAAAGATGAGGGATTTCTCCATGAGATATTTATTTTTTTATTACTTTGTCGTTTCAGCAACATTACATTTAAAAACTGTACTTTTGAGTTAAAATATATATTTATAATTTTAATAAATGACAAATTAAAAAAGCATGAACATTTTTTTGTATCGAAAAAAATATCGAACCGTGACACCAAAGTATCGAACCGAACCGAACCGTGAATTTTGTGTATCGTTGCACCCCTAGTAATTTTGTCCCTCTGGATTTTAGAAAATTCAAAATGCATTTAAACTTGTGCATTCAATACAAGCTGTGCAATCATTCACCCTGGAAAAAGAATATTTCAAAGCAGTAATTGAAAGCTCTAAATTGCAGTGAATTCAGGTCCATGATGAGTTCATGTAAACTTTCCCCACAACTCTATATGACATATGATGTTTCTGATCTGGACTGGTTGTTGCCTATTCAGGGATTTCTGTTGTACCAGAAAACTACCAGAAACTCATACCTGGAGTCGAAGGATGGCCCTGCTCGGCCTGCCTCCAACATGGACCGCTTTGAAAGGTGTTTCTCCATCTTTAAACTGACCAAAGGGAAGGAACAAGAAAGCACGCAGCCAGAGGAGCAAAATGATCTGAAAACCAAGGACGTTCTCAGACCTCACATGCAGGCGGACACAGATCAACAATTATGTGAGCTTAGTAAGAATTACCAGATGGAAGCTGCATCACACAAAATATGGAGAGCTGTGAGGGTGGACCTGGTGGTCTCTCCGATCAGTCAATTTGCTTTTGCTGTGCTGGGCTGGACCGGATCCAAGGTGATCGCTCATGCCTGACCTTTGTCCTCTTTCAAAAATCTATTGCCTTCTTCTTTTTCCCTGCTTTTCTATGTTATATTGTTTAATGTTCCTTCTGTCTGTGCAGTTGTTTGAGAGGGAGCTGCGACGTTGGGCTGGGCACGAGAAGAACATGTCTCTGAGCAGTCACGCCCTATTTGATAATACACAGGTAAATCGAAAATAGAAAAATAAAGTCTTTTTTTGTAGTGTTAGCAATTAGAGAGTCTATTTTTAAGATATCCTTTATTAGTTTTGCTCACTGTTGAAGCTGGGAGCAGAAGTGCTCTTGAGGTACTGTTGAGGCAAGGCAGTACTCTGAGCACTAAGAAACACATTTGGATTTCAGCAGGAAGTTTGTCCCATGCTCTTTACATAGAAATCACTCCACAAACTGTTAGAAGCAACAGATCTTTTGCTTCTAACAGGAAAGTCTTTTTTAAGTTAAAAAAGTGGCTGCGTGAGTGATTGGGTCTGTTGTGGAGGGCCACAACAATAAGTGGGACTCAGTTCTGTTCAGTATTAATTTTCTCTTAAACGCATTTCCCTTCACTACACTTCCAGTTTCTCATGCGAACCCTTGAGAAAAAAAGAATTGCGCCCCGCCCCCCCCTTTTTTTTTTCATGCCAACTACTTCTATTTCTTCCTTTAAGTGCATATTATACCTGCCATATTTCAGCTTAATTAAATGAAGATGGCGTGATGGAATCATACTTGTTTTCCTTTTGTACAGAATAAATATCTGAGAGCTACATCAGAGGAGGAGATATTTGCTTATCTTGGTCTGGAGTACATCCCTCCATCAGAGAGAAATGCTTGAAGTGGCCTGATCAGCTGCTACATTGCATGCAAGCAAGAGCTGGAGGGCAGAATAAATGCTTCTGTTAGAAGGGCGGCATCATGGCATGGAGTTGCTGTGTAACTACTAAAGAAATATTATATGATTGAACTCAACGATGACACCCACTCAGCTGACTGAAATCTTCTTATTACATGAATACAGAATTTTATTTATTAATGAAATCCACTCACCAGAACTGAACCTGTTTAGTTTTTTTTTTAATAAATGTGAAATTTATAACTGAAAGAGTGAAAACAAACCTTGCTTCCAGTCACAGTGTAATTTCAGAAATTTTACAGACTTCCTATTTACATATAATTTATGAATTTTTGTGCCACAGTATTAAAACGCACACAAACAACTGATATGCGATAAGGAATATATGATTATAGAATTTTATAGATTTTATGAGTGCAGGAGCTGTCAAGTGGCTTTATAGTCATTTCAACCATGTGCAGTGGTACAGTACACAGTGAAACGAGACAGTGTGCTGCTACTTATAACTTATAAGACACAATCAACACAGGACTACATAACGTGCAAGTGTATAAAAAACAAAACAAAACAGTGCAACACCAGACACAACACATTGAAGACACAACAGTGCAATAGAAAGGTGCAACAATGACAGTGGGTTGTGCAAAAAAAGAACTTGATGTATGAAAGTCTGTGTGTACATGACATTGTGCAGATAAATGCTTGAGGTAGTGACATGTATAAACGTATGTGTGTGTGTGTCAGCCCAGTCACTGATTCTTTAGGAGTCTGACGGCTTGGGGGAGGAAACTGTTTTGCAGTCTGGCAGTGAGGGCCCGAATGCTCCGGTGCCTCTTGCCACATGGCAGCAGGGTGAAGAAGCTTTCACAACAGGGCAATAGGGCCCTAATCAAAGCTAACAGCTGATCTTATTGGCTACCTCCCTGGACTTTTTGGGGGGGCAATAACAATAATAATAATGATAACGATATGCAATAAGGCTGCATTTTATCACACATGTTCCTCTTGTATTTTTGTGCCGCTCACATAAACCTTACTCAGAGGATTGAAAACTGTTATGATATGTTTTATGTAAAGACAAAATGGCTGTTAGGTTTATTTCACCACATCCACACCTGTGTCACGATGACCTACATTCAGCAGCATCCTTATCACCTTATCTGTACATATAGCTGAAAAGAAACCCAATCAGCTGTTCTGAGAATATACAGTGTGAGATCTCGCATGTGAATTAAACATTTGCGTTGGAGTGTTTCCATATCAGTTCTTCTGTTCAACCACACTAAAGATAGACTGCAGTTTTTAGTGCAATACATTGTGCACTACTGATAGATATAAAAGGTTCAGGAAGACCTGCTTGTTTTTCTGATATACAATATATACTGTTACAGTAATGCTTCTCATGATAAATATGTCTTGATGCATTTTCAATCATTCAGGTAAAGAAATTCCAACTCTGTTCGAAACTTTTGATTAGCACTGTTGCCTCACAGCAAAAAGGTCCTGATGTGCACTTAGTGGGGTTTGGTTAATTGGCGATTCTAAATCACCCATAGGTGCGAATGGTTGCCTGTTTCTCCGTGCGACATACTTGTGGTCTGTCCAGGTTGTACCCTGCCTCTCACACTATGGGAAGCTGTTCCAGATGTCACTGACAACGGTTATCTCCAGTATTGCAATCTCAGAAACATATCTCTAACTGTGAGCAGGAAAGTTCCACCCACCTGCTGTTTGAAACCACATGTTTGTGAAGAATCATAAGAAGGTTGGCTTAAAGAGGAGCTAACAGAGCTCTTTCTGGATAGTAGATGAGATGGGAGTGGAGAAGGGTTTGACAGCAGGCTTTGTTTCTATTTCTACTTTTTGAAACTCCCGGAACGACAATTAAGCCTGTATTTTTTAGAGGCCTGCAATAAAAAAAAGAAGTTGTTTTAAATCTAAGAACCAGATTTTCAGCATCACACTGAGGCAGGATGTTTCTCATTTAAATTTTTTTTGCACTTAAAGAAGGAAATCCTGGGTATTTGTTTAATGAGCATGCTGAAAGTCATATCCCAGTCAAAAGTTACTCCAAACTTTCTCAGTGTTCTTGCAGGCCAAGGTAATGTCACCCACAGTAAGTGTGTTGTGGAACCTCTTTACACAGGTACTCTGTAACCTACACCCTAACCCAGGGGTGGGCAACTCCAGGCCTCGAGGGCCGGTGTCCTGTGGGTTTTAGATATCACCGTGGGTCAACACAACTGAATCAAATGATTAGTTCATTACCAGGCCTCTGGAGAACTACAAGACATGCTGTGGAGGTAATTTAGCCATTTAAATCATCTGTTATTTTGGATAACACCGGCCCTCGAGTTCCCCACCCCTGCCCTAACCTGATATGGACCTCCCTGGTAATGTAGCTGCACTTTTCATCATTTCCTGCTAGTTTTTCACAAAACCTTTGGAACGGATTAGCAAGAGTATAATAATCATCATCTCAATATAAAGATTAAAAATCATCGTCTCAAAATAAAGACACACAGATATCAGCAAATTCCTGGAGAGAGACTGCTGAAACTATTGGAATGAATGTGAATGTGTGTTATAAAAAAGCCAACAAAGGATGTGGCCAAGGGGGTAAAACAGTCCCAATATTTGTTTCTATAAAAACGTATAAAACATCTGGATGTAACCACAAGGTAATTGACACATAAGAATTCACAAGAAAGGATGATACACAAGGATACAGGTGAGGTTCATTCAAATTCAAAACAGAAAATGAACCATGAGAGGTCACACAAATACAACTACGCTTTAAAATATACAAAAAACAAAGATTCAAAAGCAAAAGAAAGAACCAGCTAAATGTAGAATAAAGCAACACAGGGGTATGTTAACACAAAATCTAAACAATATACTTTGGAAAGAAAAATTCAACATTCATGATATTAACTAAAATGAGACAAAACCCACTGCAACACTATGGAGCAATTTATGTGAAGACTTTCTGCAAAAATCCAAATAATGTGACTTTTGTGTAGATAGGGTCGGAATAAAAATGATCAATACTTCAGTGAAATTACTCATTATAATAATAGCACCACCCACTGTACAGCTAAATAAGGACTTTGACTGAACCCCCTGAGTTTGCTAACTCAGTTTATCCTTTGTCCCTAAATGTTATTTTGATGAGTGATTAATATACATATGGACACTGTCACTAATACTAATACTATAATACTATACAAGGGTCCTTGCATCATGTCTTGGTAACTCTAATGAGAAACTCTAATGTTCTCGATCTTATCTGTTGTTCTAGTGTTATTCCTCAGCATTAAGAACACTGATATAACTGGCTTCTTCAGTGAAGTTGACAGTCTTCCTGATGATAGACAGGAATAGATAAATGATTCTCCATCACAGGGTTTTACTACTAGAATGAAATAAACAGTCTGCTGGATGCTTTTGCTCCTTTGAAAACTTCTCACTGTTTTACTTCAGAATTACACCAACATAAAGCTAAAGGAAATCACCCTTTTCTCTAAACAGCATCCTTCAACTACCTGACAATTTTTCCACCTCAGTTTTACTGCCCTGAGCAGTGTAATACTTTTACGGTCTTAATAATATTCACTGTTTGATGAAGCATCTGGATTTATTAAGAAATCTAAACCTTCTGCTGCATGTAACCCTGACTCACTTTCATGTGGTTAAGTTCTGCTTATTCTCTCTCGCTCCTTTAATAATTAACATTATACAGTCTTCTCTAATCTCTGGCTTTGTCTTTCTAGAAAAACAAACAGCTGCAGTACAAATTTACAAATTCACTCTCACCTTACATCATCCCTGTTAGTCGTTTTTGCGTTTGAACAACTTGAGACTGTTTTTTTTTTCCACAGTACACAATATTATTATTTCACTCCCTACTTTTAAAGCCATTCTTTAATCTCATGCAGTGCTAATTTAAAAACTCACATATTTGGACAATCTATATTCTTCTACCACAAAAACATACAAGTGTTCACTGAAGTAAATACACATCGCAGTAGTGGATTTTTAAAAAATGTGTTTTCTTTATTTTGATTTGCCGCTAACTGCCTTGCTTTTATTTGTAGTTTTTGTAGTAGGGAGAACTACAAAAACTACAAATTTAAAAAAAAAAGTGCAGTTAACAAATGTAGTGCTCTCTACTATGTGAACCCATCACCTGAATTTTTAGGTTTTTAATTTCAAGCCAATTCAATTAAATCCAAAAATTCAACCGCAACAAATCAAATGATCCCCTATGAGCAAGCACCAGGCAACAATGGAAAGGAAAAATTCCCTTTTAACAGGAAGAAACCTACGACAGACCCAGGCTCAGGGAGGGGCAGTCTTCTGCCATGACTGGTTGGGGGGTGAGGGGCAAAATAAAATTGAACATAAAGGAGAGCACAGGTTGGTGAACCGTAGCTGGAAAACATTATTACTACTTTTAAAAGGTAACTGGTCCACACCCACAATTACAGTAGGGCTGAAGTAGATAATAAGCATGATCCCACAGAGAACAGCGGGACATTCACTTCAGCCGAAAAGCTTTGAGATGGCCCAGCAAGCTGCAGGAACAACAGTGGCTGCTGTGGCAAGACCTAAACCTACTTTAAGTAGGCATTTGGGACCATGACACCATGAACCACGGGTCTCGGCCTCCTCAGTATTGACAATTTTTTCAACTGTTATTTTATGCATGGTCTGATTTGGGCATTTAATTTCTTGTAACGGGTGCCTTGAGTGCCTTAAAAGGTGCCGTTAAATAAAATGCATTATTATTATTATTATTATTATTATTATTATTAGTAGTAGTAGTAGTAGTAGTAGTAGTGGTAGTATCAATAGTAGTAGTATTAGTAGTAGTAGTACTTATGTTGGACTTGTGGCAGATTGGAAGCCACACTGACTCACTACACCATCTTGTGGTTCTAAACAGAATTATAAGGATATTGCCCGTTCTACTACAACTTCAGTCTCTGCACCTCTCTGCAACACTATACATATGATCTGATGGGCCCTAGTTTACTTTTTTTTTTTGGTCTTTTAAAATGTATTTCCTGGGTGGCTGTAGTTCAGGAGGTAGAGAAGGCCAATTAGTATTTGATGTTCTAGCATAAGGGTATGAATGTTAGAAAGCACTGGGACACAGAAAAAAAAGGTAAAAAATGTTTGTATATAAGAGATGCTGTGTAAAGTTCTTTGACTGCTTGAGTAGAGAAGCATTATATAAAAACCAGTCCATTCATCATTTATTGCCTCAATGTTCCTTTCTTCCTCTCGTGGAACAGAGAAATATTCATACATGTGCCCACATACCTGTATACTTAAATTTGTTGCTACTTTCTAGTTGTTACATAGAGAAATTATTATTATTTTTTTTAAATCCAATACTTTTATGAGCTACAGAGGTGCGTGTGTGTGTGAGTGAGTGGGTGAGTGAAAGAGGCAGCAACAAAAAAGCGAATATGTGGCATTTCCTTCACAGCCTCATTAACCTCTAAATACCATTTTAACATCAAAGGCCGTGTCATTGCTCACACCTCTATCTCTCTCAAGTCCACTCTCTCCACCTGTGCACACTTCTCTAGGAACGGATATTTTATGCAAAAAAAAAAAAAAAAAAATCAATTTTAAAACAAGGGACCCATGGGAAATATGAAATACAAACACAGTTCTTTACAGCTTTGCTACTGCAAGCAAGAAAAGGCAGTAAGAGAGACGGGGAGGAGCAGGTTTATTTTATGTTCCCATAAATCCCCGTTAACATGTGACTGCTGACACCGTATGTGTGAACCAAAAGGAGATATGACTTTGTCCTGCACTGAGGAGACTACAAGTCTGGGCTGCTGTGAGAACAGATGAGTTCATGCATTTGTGAATGTAAATGAATGAAACTGCGGATGTAGGAACAGCAGGAGTTGTGACTAGAGAAAATCTAGAACAACAGTTGTGTTTCAGACTCTTTCTCAGTTACGAATGTATTTGTCTGTGAAATGTTTTAAAAAGCGGCCCTTAAATATCCAATTCAACACAATTTGTGATAAAGTCACTAAAACAACTACTAAAAAGGTATTAATGGCTACTGTTACTACAACAAATTACTAAAACTATGAAAGTATTCCAACAGATCAATTATTAGTTGCAGATTTATATGATCTTTTTAATAGTGACTCATTAAAAATGATAATTTTTCATTATGTAAACATTGTTTCCACTGGTAAAATTGCTTCTTTATTCAAGATAAACAAATGGTCAGCTGTTTATATTATTAGTTATACTTTTGTACAATAAGCTGAATTTTGGGAGATCGGCAAGACAATGTTAGAACTATGTAAACCATTGTTAATTCTAGTTTGTTCTATCTATATATTTATTATTTTCTAACTTTTCTATGAGTGATGGTGATATCACAGCAGCATAAGCCACCTAATGATAGGCTTTATGATTTTAGGCATTATGACAAAGAATTTGTAACAGCAGCTGTCTCTGGATTAAATTGTTGTACACACATGGAATCCTCATCCTAGTTGGGATTTAGATAATAACATGTATAGGGAAAAACTGGGAATGAGGATTCCATGTGTGCTGCTGGTCTATAATGAGACCTTATCACAGACTTGAAAAATATTATTTTGTGTATTTTTGGCTTAAACCTATGACAGTCACTTTTTTTGTTTGTTTCACCACTCAATACGGAGTATATTTCAAAGGGCTCACATTGTTCTATTTTACATTTCGTGATTGCAGGGATGTTGCCCACTAGCATTCCATAAAAGTCTCACGTGTGCTTCATCGGAACACTGGCTCCAGCTCATAGATTTTTGGGAGAAATGAAAATTTGTCAGCCACGCTGCCCTGCATCCCCCGTTTGATAAGAAAAGTTGCAATGCGTGCTCATCCACCAGGACCAGTCCTGCTGGTCCCTTCAAAGCTTCCAGAGCCTTTGATGGGGTTGATAGGGATCAATGGAACAGGGAAGGACACTTTAACTGACTGTGCTACAGACAGGGCGGGGAACAACTGGAGACTGGCAGAAATGGAGTTCAGTGATTATTAGGTGTCATCACAGCCTTGAAGAATCCATTTACTACAAGAGGCAGAAATATAATGAGCCATTTTTCTGCTGCACTCTATCTGTTATAAAGAACAACCAGGTATGGCTTATCAGTAATTTCCAAGAATTTATCAAAATTAGTATTCAGTAAGTATGCTGTGTGTGCATAAAGCTTTTTATTCTCTATTGTGATGCCTATGATCTTTACACCTGTGTTGTAGTTTTTGATTTGAAGTTTGAATCTTCAAAGCTTTGGTCCTGAAGATGAATTTACTGGAGATTTAGCCGGGGATGATGAAGACTCATTTATTTATTGTAGAGATCTGAACAACAGCTCTGTTGGGACATGAGTCTCCCTCTGGTACTGCGGGGGAGGAGAGGATGGGAGTGGGAAGGTGGGTCGAGGTGTGTTTGTTTCCATAACAGAGCAGCAAACAGGCCCATTAGAGATGAAAGGGTCTGAATGGAGCCAATCAAAGACAGGGCCAGCAGGAGACTGTTCCCCAGCAGACATCAGTGGTCTGAGATTGGGGCCAGCAAGGATGACCAAGTCCTTCATCGTGGATAAGGAACACTGACAGACAATAAAACTTACTATCTGTTTCAGTTTGTTTAACATTCCACACATGTGTTCTATTCAGGTAGTGATGCTCCTCACAAACATGCTGCCACCTGTGTTTCAGGACAAAAAGCATGAACAGGTAAACAGAGACTGATGAGATCATGTAAAACCCTATGGAGCCAAAATAAATGAAGAAATAACTAAAACTGTATTTACCATATTTATGACAAATACTTTGCCATAAATATCAAAAAGTGTTTTACAACAAAAATGCTAAAAGATTAAAACAAAATGTTACCCAAGAGTTCTTTGCTTCTTTTTTTAAAGAGACCTCTGAGTCTATGGATCTCAAGCTCAAGCAGAGGCTTCCAGAGACTCGGGGCCACTGTTTGCTAAGGTACTTTCTCCTTTAGGTTTCAGCCTCTTAGTGTGAAATATGAATATTCATTTGGAAACCTTGTAAAATCCTGCCAGAGAAAAGAATTGTTTGGTCAGATATGACAAGAAACATTTCAAAGACCCAGTCTCAGCCTGTCATGGGCAACCTGGTGATTGGTCAGCATCGTCAAAGGCGATGAGTCCAACATCAGCAGAACAGAATATTTCCCTGCATCACTTCACATTAAGATGGACTGGAGACTCCAAGAAGGGCTGTTTCATAGAATGAGCTCTGTGAAGGTCAGAGCGAAAATGATCAAGAATCCAAAGGTTATTTACTGTAAAAGTTTTCCAAATCATATATGCAGATATATATGTTGTTCCTTTTTCTTTTGATTAGTCGGGAAAGAGAAGGAAAGAAGAGAGTCGATTTTGTATTTTTGTGTCATTTTTTAATTGGGTAGATAATAATCTTGTTAAAATAAGCTGGGACTTGACTCAACACCAGTGAAGTTTTGATTAAAGTGAGCAAACAGAGACCAGTGGTCTTAAAGTTCAGAGAACAGGAAGATGCTTTCATTGAATAAACTAATTTTACCTGTTAAAGAAACAAGTAGGGAAAAAAAACAGGCCCAGCTGGAGTTTGAACAGATGATAAAGATGGGTGACTTTACTGAAATATTAGAACACCCTTGTGGCCCTTAGAAATGCATATTGCAGAATTGCATCTGGTCTGCAGATTGTTGCAAAAAATTGAATGGGTTTAGTCAGAATTTTGGCATTTATAGATTTAGCTTGGTATCATGTCAGATTTTCACATTATGATTATCATTGCCTAAAAAAGGGCAACACAGTGGTGGTGTGGAGAATTCTGTCAGCTCACAGCAAGAAAGTCCTTTGTTCAAATCTGCGATGTGGTCATGACCTCTGTGTGGAGTGTGTATGTTCTCCCCATCTGTGTGAATACTCCAGTGTCCTCCCAGAGTCCAAAGAACCCCCAAACTTTGTGGGGTTAGTCCAGGGGTGGGCAATCTCAGTCCACGAGGGCCGGTGTCCCTGCAGGTTTTAGATGTGTCCTCGAACCAACACAGCTGATTTAAATGGCTAAATTAGCTCCTCAACATGTCCTGAAGTTCTCCAGAGGCCTGGTAACGAACTAATCATGTGATTCAGGTGTGTTGACCCAAGGTGAGATCTAAAACCTGCAGGGACACCGGCCCTCGTGGACTGAGATTGCCCACCCCTGGGTTAGTCTAACTGGTGATTTTAAATTGGTTGTCTGCGTTAGCCCTGTGACATACCGGAAAATTAGAAAAACATAACAGCAATAATGTGGCCATTCATTCATCTTTATTTATTGTGTTCTTCTTCTTCTTCTTCTTTTTTCAGCTGCTCCTTTTAGGGGTCGCCAACAGTGGATCATCTGCCTCCATCCCACCCTATCCCACTGTCACATCAGCCCTCTGCATGGCCTCCTCCACTACATCCATGAACCTTCACTGACGTCTTCCTTTTTTCCCCCTCCTTCCTGGCAGCTCCACATTTATCTTTTGTCCAGTATATACCCTATCCATCCCCTGCACATCTGCCAAACATCTCAGCCTTGTGACTCCAAACCACACAACCGGAGCTGTCCCTCTAATCTTTTTCTAATTTCTAATCTGACCGAAAACAACAACAACAAACCAAAACATAAAACATACAAACATTAGGCCAAAACTAAAGCCGGCTGTAAACAGGACACAGACTGCTGTGTTCCTGCTACTTTACTGACTTTAAAGAGCTCACAGTGCTCTCCCATTGACTGCATAGTTAATATCTCATAAGTAACTATGTAGTCAGACAGGTGTGTCTGTCATTGTTCTGACAGTCCTATGAATCATGTAATGAGTTTCTAAGTGCTGGAGCCACAGAAACACAGACTGTTGACATGTCTCGCTGTCTCTGCTTGCAGCTGTGTTTTCTTCCCGTCTCCTAGCCTCTCATCTGCTTCTGGTCTGTCTGCCTCAGCAGGCCTCACATCAAAGAAGTCAAGCACTGCGTCCTGTGACAGATCAGGAGGGAGGTGACGAGGTGGAGCAAGCTGACACTGATACCCAGTCATATAGCATCCAGACAGACAGACGGGCAGCAATGGAGAAAACAAATGACCAGCTCCCCTTTGAACTCTTAACAATACCAATCAGCCAGCTACAGTTTTGCTGTTGTTGTTGTTGTAATTTTCCCAAAAGATTTTTTCTCAAAACTTCTTCACAAAAACAACATACACAGTTTTAATCTCAGGATTGATGGTGCGTTGGAGAAATATTAATGTGATAAATACAAAACACTGTATGTTTTGACTTTATGGGGTCATGTTACATATTTAAATGCATACAACTGTTCTGTCCTTAAACATTTATAATTCTACATGTATACACAATAACAAATATTATTTATTTTACTTCATATGTAGCAAAACTGAACAAATTTTCCTTTGTAGTGTGAGAACAATGAGAAACACTGCAGAGAAAATCAGTGCACAGATACATGTAACAAAAGAAATATATGTTACTGTAAAACAGTGTTTAGCTGAACTGACAATAAATAAATGTACCTCAATCTGGCTTTTCTGTCCTGATATATGACTGGATTGTTCTTTGAACTAAGTTTGAAATGATGTAATGAGCTTCGTGTTTTCAGAACCATGTACATAGTCCCATTTTCTGTGAGTACTATAACATTTTTTTCCCATTAATGCTTTTTAATTTTTACACTGCACCTTCACAGGGTGTCTCCTCCCTCTTGCCCTGTGGCAGCCTAGATAGACTCCAGCTCTCTCTTGACCACACTGCATTTTTCATCTTCAAAAATTTAATGTGTGATGATTAAGGAACAAAAAGTAAATCTTTATAATATAGTAAATCACTCTTTGGACAATGATACTCTTTGAAGTTGAAGGCCATAGATGGAGCTTTAACAGTGATTAGTTTTTAAATGATGTGATCAGGCTGATAAAGAGTTGATCCTGTGCTTTTAATGTAAAATAACATGCACATTTAATGTACTTAAAAAAAAACCTGACTCAGACCTCTATAAGCAAGAAGCACTTGGGATATGAAAGTAAAAGTGCTTAATGCAGGGAGGTAGTTCCAATTGATCTCTATATTGCTACAGATTAAATAATCAAATAATCCGTCAAATAATGTGAATTAATCAGACTGACCAATTTTACCATTGTTTGACACTAGAACCAATTATTGTGGCCTCAATAATTTTACAATAAAGATATTTTTACAATATCTACAAAAAAATTGGTAGCTGTAATAATCATGCAATAATTGTCTTTAGCTTTGTTTAATATGGGTTTTGGTTCTTTTTCTTTAATGAGTAAAACTTAAAGAATGTAAGGGAGGTTATGGCAGAGTGCGACCATGACAGCTTAAACAGGTATTTACATTATCGCGTGCGCAAATTTAAGACGACATTTTTAATTATCACCATTATTATTAACCCGAATATGAAAACTACCACATACATATAAAGGATTAAAAAACACGGTATCACTTTTAAAAAAAAAAGTAATGTAGAAGTATTTGAGTACATGGAACACCGGCATTACTTTACAGCACTGCAAAATACAACAGTACATTATACTGTTGCAGTAGTGTCGGAAGAATTACTCACATTATTCAGATAAGTAAAAGTACACATGGAAATCGTTTTATTACTAATAAAAGTCCTCTATTCGAATACCTTTACACGACCACAGTCATTACAGTGAAGTTAAAGAGTTAAAGTGAAGGCATATTCGTGCTTGTTAGCGCCACTGACAGCACCATTACCCGAGTGTGACTTTATTGGGTTTGAAAAGCCTCCAGAAGATATTAACAGGCTTTAAGGTGTTAGCTCTCCTTTGTTTCATGTTGGGTGTGTTGGTATCAAAGCACTGAGAGCCTTTGAAGTGTTCCAGTTTCAGTAGGTAATGAACTATTAGCACCGGCTCTCCCCTCCACTGCGCGCACAGACGGAGGGTCAGCTTGAGCGCACAGCCTCGAATCCATTCTATGATCACCACCAGAGCTCACTGTCATTATCTTATCAATGGGAGTGCTACGTGATCGACTAAAACCTCTAAACAACACAAAATACTTAACATTTGCACATAAAACATCACCCCCCCCCCCCCCCCCCCCTGCCCCTCTCCCCCGACACACACCTCTTCCTCTCAGTCAGTCTCGGGGTCTATCAGGGCGGCGGGGCTGATGTTAACAGCCACTTCACAGCTGGGATCATCATTTTCAACTCATTATCAGCCACCTTAACTGATCCCCACATAGTTTGATGTGATTTAAGGAGGTACAAAAGAGATGACCAACCAGTTTCTATCAGCAGGGGTGGGAAGTTACACTCTGCGTATCTGCATATTATGCTTTGTCAAACTCTTACGTAAATACGTGCATTTGCTCAAATATTTGCAAGTATTTTCTTGTTTGGTGACTTTACAAGACATTTCAGTGCGATATATCCCAAACTTTTAGCCACTCTCTTTTTATATGAGAGCTTATTTTTCACTCACCATTCGACAGTTGAAAGAGAGAATATTTTAAATTAAACGTTTAAAAATGGTCTAAAAACATTGCAACATCAGTTCTTTATCAGCTACAGATAAATCCTGATGAAATAAGCTATAAAAGGATCACTGTTAGTGCGCTGTGTGAACACTCTTTTATCTCGGGATCATCCCAGAATAAGCCATTGTCACCGTTTTCAGCCACTCACAGCTCATTGTCATGATTATTAACCTGAAAGCTGCTTTTTAAACAAGGAAGTTAAATTGTTGGTACTTCATCTGAAATTACTGGACACGATGAACAGTTTAGCATTCAACCTTTGAGGAGATTAAAGGCCATGAACGTTTCTTTAAAATTTTTCTAAAAGAAAGAAAGAAAGAAAGAAAGAAAGAAAGAAAGAAAGAAAGAAAGAAAAAAAATAAGCAAAGATTACAAAATTATCAGCAAAAACGGGATATTAATAATGCTCAAATATTTTGTTGCATTTGGCAATTGTATTTTTCTTGTTTTTATTCAGTTTTGATCCAATTTTCTTGTTTTTTGTTCTTTTATCTTTTGAAAAGTTGTTAGGCAGTCATTTCTTTCACTACATTTATACGTGTAAGGGAGGTGCTCTGCAAATGGTAAATGGAGGAATGGGTAATATTTGGACATACAAGCATATGTATACAATTGTTTGAATTTTAATCTAGCCTGCATCCTTTATTTTTAGACTGAGATTGGCTGAGACAGACTGTTTTACACAATAAATTAAGATATTCAGAAAGCAGAAAATCCTTCAATTGTTACACTGACATTTGGAGCATTTAATATGTAATGAAAATGAAATCAATTCATTTCTGTCAGTCCAATTACAGTTACACAAACCTTGTGTAATTTGGCATACTACAGCCTATTTCTTAATGACTGGACTTCCAGATACTGTTTATCAGCTGTAGAAAGATTTTTAGTCCTATCCGTTTCTCCTACACTTGGCCCATTTTTTGTTGAGGAATTTCTGTCGAGGACACACTGCACACCATTGCCAAATATGTCAAATTTACAGCTACTAAGTCTCTGGATTTGCCTTGTTGCAAAAATATTGTTTTATGTCTGTCAAATTATGTTGTTTTGGGAATTCAGCTAAAGAAATGGGAACAAATGGTGTGTGTTTGTGACAAGCTGCCAGCAATAAAGTGCCTAAAGACAAAGTTGTCTGTTGCAAAGTTGTCTTTTATATGTAGACAGAACACTGGTTCATCCCTTGAAGTAGGTGTCTTTTTAATGTTTGAAAGCCTTCAGAAAGCCTTGGTAATCGTTGATCAAGACCACTGTAAAGATTTACAACAACAGCTTGCTTGGGGGAAAAATATAAAGAAATGAGAACTGACACTAGTATTTTAAAGTTACTCCCTAAAAAACTGCAGAAGGTTAAGTTTTTAATAGGATGGATATGGCTGTGGAAAAGATGGAGACAGTTTGGGGTGAAGTGACTGTATTATCTATGTGAAGAGCGGGAAAGAGGGTGGGTCGGGGGTCCTTCCCAGACTCACTGGAGCCTTGTTGTAACAGCCTCATTGAGACTGAATGGGACGTCTTAATTACTCAAGTTGTGAAAACTAAAGGAGGGCTGGACTGCAGGGAGGGGAGGATGTGTGCTTTGATCTTCGGGTTGAGGGAGGTTGATATGAGGTGGGATGTCTTCTATAAATACAAGCAGGTTGTAGATGAGGTAGTCATAATTCTCCAAGCTTCAGGACAAACGGATTCCTCCTCAGCAGCCATGAATGGACATTTTTCTATTGAGTGGATGGCCCAGAGCAGCCAGCAAGAAGGATCAGAGACCAGCACCATAACTGTCTCCGGACCTACAGCCTGTGGGACGCTTTCTGAGAGTCTGCCTGGTTTTTATTGCAGGCAGAAGTCAGAGAATATCCCTAAGCAGGAAAAGCAAGAAAACAGGAGTCAGGCCCTTGAAGCATACAGCCAGAGTATTCTCCATCAACAAACCGCTCCCAATAGCCAAGGTAAGAGTTAATAATGAGCCAAAATCCCAGACTCCAATTTCAATGTAAAGTCTATTTAAAAGTGAATTACAGCAAAAAGTGCATTTACATTAAAACAGCTATTAGTTCTGTGTAAATGTGCATTTTGATATTTTTTCCTAAACATTCTTCACATTTAACTACATTTCAGCTGAATGCAAATATGAACATCTCAGAGAACATCGATCATTTTTTATATTTTTTTATTTTTATTTTTTTACATTTTCATTTCATATTGGTGCTCCTGAGTACAGTTACTTTGGTTGTCTTAATTATTTGATCTTCTTTTTTTAATCTTCTTATTTACTTTAGTAGAAAAAAAACATTTATGCAACTTTATTGTTATTAGGCTACTTTTTACCTAACAGATATTGGTGTATTAATTAGAAGAATATGAGTTGATAAATGTATCAGTGATGCAATGCATATGTGTTTCGTAACCTATAAATAAACTGCAATAAAAACTTGGACAGTTTTATAGCTGAATGTCCATCCAGTTAACAGTATGTGGTTAAATACTTTGAAATAAATAAAATGCTCTGTAAACTACTCAAGTAAAATACCAGAATATGTCTAAATCATCCTAATGTCAAGAACAGATTTTAAGTTTCTTTCTTTCTCACTTTCTGTTTCCAGTGACTGAGGTTGGTTTCAGCAGTGGGACAGAGGAGGAGACCTCAGGATATGAGAGCGAAGGTGGGCAATCTCTCTCCCCTTCAGTTCAAGCCGACTCAAAATCACCTCCATCTCCTCTAGTGGGTCGGAGGCCCCGGACAGCTTTCACAGCAGAGCAGATCAGTAGCCTGGAGAAGGCCTTCAGCATAAGTGCTTATCTGGGGACGCAATCTAAGGCAGAACTCCGCAAAAAACTCCACCTGTCTGATAAACAGGTAACCACCCCCAGTATCAATACTTGACATCATGAATTCATGAACCTGGTGCTGCTGGATATTCAAATTATGATAAATCTATACAACAATCAGAAACAGCAGCAAATTTCAAAAAGAAACTGCCAAGAGATCAGTTCTCATGAGCACCTATTTGATAGCAGCTATTGACCTTCAAAACCATGTACTATTTTTAGTAGTTAAAAAAAAAATTGTATTTTATGCTATTTTTATTTTTAATTTCTATATTTTATAGTATTCTAAAATACTCATGCCCTACTGTTCACTAACAGAAAATTAACATTACTTATGTTTTATTTCATTATGTCTTGTATTTTAAAAATGTTTCTTATATCTTAAATTTTCTGTTTTCATCACAGATCAGAAACTGGTTCCAGAACAGACGGATGAAGGTAAAGAGAACCATGCAGGATGCTCTGGCTCAGGCATGCCAGGCTAATGTCTGCCAGGCCAGTGTTGCCCCACAGTTCATTCATTACCCTGAGCTACAGGCATACAGGCCAGGGCCATACCCAAGATACCACTCAGCAGCAGCAGTAGCACCTGAGGGCCCGGCTGCCACCTCCTACATCTATCCACACAGTCATGTGCAGTTCAGTTCCCCTCTGCCCAGCGTCGCCACTCTGCCCATGGACTCTTTCTACCAGTACAGCAGCCTCTCAGGAGTCATGGTGCCCTCTGCCACATCTCACCTCAGAGAGTCCTACCCAACTTATCCTCCATATTACTGAAAATCACATGCAGACATTCTTCTGTAATGTAATCTCAGCTGTGACATTTTGGCTTAGACAAAGGGAGAAGTTTTTGATTTGATTTTTGAATAAAATAAAATGCGTTATTAGAAACATGGCAAAAATACTGCTTTGAAGCTTGAATCAAGAATCAAACAGGGTAGTGTGCAATAACGGTCTGTTTGTAATTTATGTATAGTTTGAATGTATTTAAATTTCATTTATTAAATTTCTGTTGTTATGTCACTGTTGGGTTTATGTCAGTGTCAATATTATTCAAATAAATAATAATTATTAGATTATTATCAGATTATCTGATCTTTTTCTCTCATCTAACAGTCAAACATTTCATTCAGTTTAATTTTGTGTATACATAGCCACTTCACACCAACCATTTCATTTTCTTTCAGTTTTATTTAAATAGGATGGCCTGCGGTGGCTAGATTAAAATAAAAGACCTTAGTAACAAAGAGGACTTTCATTATAAGCACCAACAGTGACCTTCGAGGCACTTTATATTGTAGGGTAACATCCTATAATATTAGAACTATTTGATGACCAACAGTGACTTGGGGACAGTAGGAAAGACATCCTGGCTGTTTCTCCCTGGTTAATCTTTGAGGTTCTTTCCTACGGATCTCAGCTAATTATTAAGTGGTGTCTATTTGTGTGTGTTCCCCCTGTTTTTACCTTCTGCCTTAGAGGGAACATTCTCTGCTCTGTGGGTTAAGTTCCTGATAACTCCAAGTTTGTGTTTCATTGTGTAGTGGGAGTTAAAGAATATGAACAGGTCTTTTGTGAGTTTGTTTTGAATTGTATACAAGATGTATAGCAGGCAAGAGCAATATGTTAAGAGTTGTATAATACTGAACCCTTTGGATTTTTTGTTCTTTTAAAGTATTGATTTCTGAGCAGACCTTGGCTGAAATAGCCCTAGCCTATAGCCTATAACTATTTTATAGCCTATAGATATTTTAAGAGAGGATTCAGGGTCACTTGATGCAGCCTTAACTATATGCTTTGGCAAAATTTAAAGACACCACCAGAATTCATTTTTCAATTTATTTTCGCAAAAGGTTTAACATTCTAATGATGCCCCCTGGTGGCCGCATTTTTAAAAACAAACCAGCAGAAACCTATCGTCCTTGACATCTTGATTGCTATCTTGCCATAATCCTTTTCTGACAGGCTCCACTGGCACAACTGTGATTATATAAGTAAAGATTGAAGTGACATAAAAAAACAAACAAACTATGGTTTACTTATTTCAAATGCTTAAGACTACCACGACTTGGATGACTGAGACCCAGTCACAACAGGGATGTCAAACACATTTTACATAGTGGGCCACGTACAGCCAACTTTGATCGTGTCGTGAAATGATATGACAAATATGTAAGATTGCAGAAAAATTTATGATAGTGCTTGCACAGGCCGTCCTGTGATTATAAAATATAAAGTTCATTTATTGAGAATTCACCAAAAAACAAACTGTTATTTACAACAACAAACATCAAATATCTCTTAATCAATAACTTTGGCAAAGTATGAATGGCAATGGGGTGAACAGTTTTTATCTATAGAAAACGCCGTAAAACCTACGAAAATACAGTTAAAAGGTTCAAAATCTTTGCATCCCTTACCATTTTCTAAAGCTTTCCAGTGGGGTGGATTAGAGTCTTTGTTTAGGATTTATACTGACATCTTCTGGCAGGTCCGGGAAATGCAATAACAATGGAGTAAATGAAACATTCAGACATGATAAGCTGCTGGAGAACCACCAATGCTGAGAGTAGAATTCACCATTATTATTTTCTTCTTATTCTCCATCTTCTCTCTGTTTTCTTTTCTTTTCACTCTCACCTCCCTCCTCTTAATTCTCCCCTTCATATTCTTTTCTCTTGTTTCCCAGCCTTCAGTTTATTCCTCTTCACCCTTTGTTTCTTCTTTCTTCCTCCCCTTGTTTTCCAAAGTCATTCTTTGCTATTTTATTTGGTTGGTGTACATAAGTAAGAATGTGGATGTTGAACAGTTGTAATGAGGTATTGTTCATTTTATGTAAAATTGTACACACAAAACATGTAATCTACTTATCAAGGGTAGTGTATTTTCACAGACTTGTGAAACAAAATGAGATCCATCTCAACAAAGAACTATTATTATTATGTGGTGTACTGTACTAATTTATCTAGCTATTTTTCACATATATAAATAGGTTGGAAATGTCCATTTCGAAATTTAACCAAAATGCAAAAGTATAATTGTGAAAAAAAAACAAAACAGATTTCATCATCTTCTAACCGAGACGATTTCACAATCGGGATTAAAAAGTTTTACAAGACGTAAACGGAACTTCAGTCTGAACCAATAGCTAGAGAAAAATATTACAGGTGGGCACGGCTTACAATACCGGCAGACCAATAGGAATGCCGTAATCGTGTGAACTAGTGAAACGGGCAGTTAGTTGGACCAATCACAACGTCCCCCGAAGGGCACCCATGATGCACGGGAAGGAGGCCCGCGCTGGCTGAGTGCACGCAGAAAGCAGCTACGCAGGAGAGAGGGGCAGAAGCCGAATGGTGGAGCTGAAGATGGCGGATGGCGACAGCGGGAGTGAGCGCGGAGGTAGTAGCGGGGGAGGAGGTGGAGGTGGCTTCCAGCACTTCCAGAGGGACCAGGAAACCCAAGAACTGGCGTCAAAGCGTCTGGACATCCAGAACAAGCGCTTCTATCTGGACGTCAAGCAGAACAACAAGGGCAGGTTCATTAAAATCGCCGAGGTCGGGGCTGGGGGCTCTAAAAGTCGCCTGACCCTCTCGCTGTCAGTTGCGGCGGAGTTCCGTGACTACCTCGGGGATTTCATCGAGCACTACGCCCAGCTGGGCCCTAGCAGTCCGGAGCAAATAGCACAAGCTACCGCGGGTGAAGACGGTGGGCCGAGGCGAGCTCTAAAGAGCGAGTTTCTCGTCCGGGAAAATCGCAAGTACTACCTGGACTTGAAAGAGAACCAGCGGGGGAGGTTCCTCCGGATACGGCAAACCGTAAACCGCGGACCTAGCTTTGGAGTGGGGGGCCCAGTGGGCGGCATGCTGGCCGGCCAGACCATAGCCCTTCCGGCACAGGGGTTAATAGAGTTTAGAGACGCCCTTGCTAAGCTCATAGATGACTACGGGGGAGACGACGAGGAGATGACCGGGGGCACGGCCGCCGGGGGCTACGGCGAGCTTCCCGAGGGCACTTCCATCATGGTGGACTCTAAACGGTTCTTTTTCGACGTTGGGTCCAACAAATACGGCGTGTTCCTGCGCGTGAGCGAGGTTAAGCCGAGCTACAGGAACTCTATCACCATCCCGTTCAAAGCCTGGAGCAAATTTGGAGGAGCTTTCTGCAGATATGCAGAGGAGATGAAGGAGATCCAGGAGAGGCAGAGGGATAAAATGTACGAGAAGAGAGACGAGTCCGAGGGGGACGATGTGGATGACGACTGAGAAAAGAAAAAGCTATCAGCAAGTTACATGATGGCAGATCTACACTATAGGGTTATTTTGCGAAAAAACAAAACAAAAAAGAAGCAGAAATGACAGATAAAGTGCATGACAAATCGTGCTGTAATAGCCTACTAAAGTATTGTGGAGTTTTAAAAAAAAAAGTACATGTGCAGGGAATTTTTGGTGTATTATCCTAAAGTTTGTTGGGCTTGAGGTTGAAGTGGTGGTTTGAATCTCTGAAAGTGAAAAATGTATGAATGAGATGTATCTCATTGGCTGAAAAAAAAAAAAAAGTGAGTTATGCTTTATCGTTGGAAAAACTAAGAGGAGAGAACTTACTAAAACCAGCAAGTTGGTTTTTCATAACTAGAGGTGAAGCCATTGAATGCTTTCCTATGTGCAACATAGTTTCTATTTAAAGAGTGAAGACCTGTTCAAGATGTTTTCCCTTCTTGGTTAAAGGAGAGAGCTAGCATCCATCCTGTTCCAGTCCAGGACTCTCCTCTGTGGGAAGTTTGCGGGATTTTTGCAAGTCAGACAGGAAAAGCTGAGAGCAATGCAGAGACAGAGCTGCTGTCACTCTATGGATTTTATGTGTTAGATATGTCAGCAGCTAGAGAGCTGTCAAACAACCGCACAACTGCTGCTGCAGCATCTGCAGGCTGTTAATCGAAAAGATTACCCAAAATGTCCGGGGGGGGATTTACTAAGAGGATTATCTGTAAACCCAAACAAAAAGGGCCTGGTGGACTAAATTAAACGCTTTGACTCCAGTAGTCAGTTACAGTGCAGAACAGCTGGGTTTTATGTTATACATATAATCTTAGCAAGCGTACTTATTGTTTTCTAGAAGATTCACTCTGTGAGAAAGGGCGGTGACTCTTCTCACACCAGAGCATCCTTGGTGTTTGAGAACAACCGCTTAGAAAGCCAACAACTGGGGAGCAGATGCCACCGGAGGAAACACAGATATGGTTTTATGGGACTTTTCAGACGATGATTTGCTAACAGGGGTCCAAATGTCTTGCAGTTGGAGGAGGAGTGCTGCATTACATGTAGCAACAAGTTTTCTCATCAGCCTCATGTTCAGAACTGGACAGCTGTCCTATCCAGCCACAGGCCATTCTCTGACAGCGCCTTCCAACACATTATGAAGACCCTGGACAGAAACACATTGATGGATGTTTTCTTTTGTTTTTCCTTTTTTTTTGTTTCTTTATTCCCCAAAAAGAGCTATATTGAAATGAGATTCTACTTATAGGAAAGATATTACCAAACAAACCAGCAAAAGATATTTTCAGATACTTATAAAGGAAAACATATTTCAATCCTAAAAATAAAAAGTTAATTTCTTAAAACAAAATTGTGACTCAGATCTCAAGGTAATTTTTTCATGTTCTTATAACACTTCATTTATTAAACACTTTGAAATGAAAGACTCGATTTTGTGACTGTGTACTTGAAATCACGTTATTCATTCTGCAGACTAATTGGGTGAATCGATTATTTTCTTGGTTACATACGTACAAGAACAGTCTGAGACTGCATACATCCTCCTGCAATATTTTACCTTTTCAAGTTATATAAGTGTGTTTACTGTAGAATTATATAAAGATGTCCCAGACCAGCGTAACAGTCCATGCTCAGCAGATGTCCATCTAGAAACCAGGCCACCAGGCTATGACTACACTATGCAGTTTCTCTTCCAGTGCCACACCAGTCTACCCACTCAGCTAGTTCTGCTGGATATTTTTTGTATATGGCACAAAATACCCAGTTTTGCCTTATGTCGCAATGGAGAAGACTCTTTCCACAAATTTCTGGATCCAGATCTGATTTGCCCCCCAAAATGAATCATTTTAATACTAGTAAAACATTAAATTCTCCTGTATTTTTATTTATTTATTTATAATTGTAAGTAATTCTAAATCAAATAAGATTTTGCTTTATTATTTAGAATGCAATTTCTGGTCAATACTGTCAATATTCAAAATAATGAAAAAGTGATTTAAAACAAAGAAAAATGCCAAAATAAAACTTTTTGGCTGATATATTGACCTTAAAGAGTATATTTCATTCCAGCAATATCACCTAATGCAGATGTGATATTGCTAGTGATTTATCAGTCCAGCAAGATACAGTTTGCATTCATTTAAGACAGGGGTGCCCAATCCCAGTCCTCGAGAGCTACTGTCCTGCAGCTTTTAGATGCATCCCTACTCCAACACAGCTGAATCAAATGGTTTGATTGCCTCTTCAGCATGCCATCAAGTTTGGCAAATGCCTGATAACAAGCCATTCATTTGATTCAGGTGTGTCGGAACAAGGATCCATCTAAAAGCTGCAGGACGGTAGCTCTCGAGGACTGGGATTGGGCACCCCTGATTTAAGAGGTTCATGTGACTATTAAAGTGATGACACTTATTAGTTCTTTACTTATTAGGACAGCTTCACATCGAACTGAACCAGCTGTGCAGGTAATGTTTACTGTCATTATTTACTGGCTTTTATTGTATTATTATTAAACAGAAGTATCTATTTAAAAAAACCCAGCTCTGTAAATATCTGATTAATGCTCTGTCGATTAGCTAATCACATTTAAGTGTTTCACTTTTAAACTGTACCACTTGACACCACTTTGAGCTTCATTTCATACATTTGGTTTCATTTGGTTAAAACCACATTTGACATTTAAGAGTACTTTTGAAATCCATATTTACTTTGGCCAACTTAAAACCTTTACTTCAGTCCCTTAAGTTACAAACTAGCATACAACACGAACAATGTAATTATACAACTAGTTCCCATTTGCTATTTTACAGACATAAACCTTTGGATTAGTTGGATGACCTACTACTCATTGCATTTAGGTTTGATCACTGATGAATAATTCATCAAAAATATCTTCTGGTTCAAGCTGCTGATGTGACAATTTGGTTTCCTTTGTAATAAATGCAAAGGGTTAAAACATTAGCACTTCTGACTGGATAAAACACAGTCACTGAAGCTTTCTTTTTTAAACAAATCATATCAACTATTTTGTTCTTGGATGTTCAAAACTTAAACTTTGCTGCCTTTCAGAAAAGAAAGAAAAGAGTTTAAGACAAACAGAAATGAAAAAATAAACATATTTCATCATTTAAATTAAATTTAAGGTACCGTATTTGCATTTATATAGCGTTTCTAGTCTTACTGACCATTCAAAGCTCTTTAGACTTCAAGTCACATTTTTGACTATACAGCACTTTATCGAACTCACATCCATGGCTAATTCAAAGTCATCAGTTAATCTAACATATTTCTTTTGACTGTGGCAAAAACATGCATGATAGGTTAATGTAATTAGTATGTCCACATATTGGAAATGTGTATTAATGAGAAATGACACAGGGAAAAATGTCGTGATCCTTTATTTATTCAGGCAAAAGAGGGCAGCAGAAGTTACAACAAATACAACATATAACAAGTAGAAAATAAGCACATAATTCTGTACAGACAAGTGAACACAAACATGTGAATAAGATGCAGAAGTAGATCATTATAAGTGTGACATTAAAAACAGTCACACTGACCAAAAGAGCTATTCTCTCGCTCTTTTAAAAGGGATTTAAACTCCCCCATTGTAACCATTTCTGTAAATTTCAGCTCCTTCTGTTGATTATTCCAGGAAACAGGGACAGCATATTTAAAAGCTTTCTTCAAGTTCTCTTCTGATTCTCAGAACCAACATATGTATAATGTTGTGAGAGTGTGAGCTTTATAGTGGTATTTACGCATGTAAACACAGATAAGAAGCAAGTAACCCAAGTAGAGATTTGGAGATAAAAGCCAACTAGTTGGAACATCTGTGGATATACAGAGATGGCCATTTAGCAGCAGCATACAGAAAACAGTGATGTACATGATTTCTACAGCTACTAATAAAATGTAAAGCACAATGGCAGACAGTATTGAACTGGCCAGGTGCATTCATTAAATACAGATCACCATAATCCAATAAGTGTAAAAAAAAAAAAGTTGCATAAATCAAGTGTTTCCAAGGTTGGAGAGAAAAAAAAATCTAAAAAAAAAAAATCTAAAATCTAAAAATCTAAATCTAAAAAAGAAATTTAGTTTAACCCCAAAATGATAGCTAGACACCTGTAAAATGTGACTATTTCAATTTCAGCGCCTTGAAGGGTTTTGAGCTTAGGACATGTAGATAGGATAGATGTCAATAGCACCTTTAGAAAATGATTTACTTTAAAAATTGGTGACATTTTCAATACTTATTGTACTTGCGCTATGTGATTAAGTAATTGCACCCTTGTTAAATCACAAATTCACTATTTTGAAACTACTATCACTAAGGGTATCCTCAATAGGTTCATTTGACAGTAATATGCCAGATACCCTTCCAGACAGACAAAATCACTTAAATGCAACCTGTCAGCTAAAAGATCTTAAAAAGTAACACATCATGCTGTGATATAAAAAAAAAACCCCTCAAGAACAGATGAGAAAAGCTTTCTACAACTTTGGGAATCCAACAAATCCAGGGTGAGAGCCATTATCCACAACTTGAGTCTTCTCAAGTTGAAGACAGTGGTGAACCTTCCAGGCCTATAAAAGTACTCCAAAAGCACATTAATAGTTCATCCAGGAGGTTAAAAACGAAACCAGAACAACATCCATAATACTACTGAACTCATTCAATTTAAGGTCAGTATTTGTGATTCAATAATAAGAAAGAGACTGGGCAAAAATGGCATCCATAGAAGAGTTCAAAGACAAAAGGTGCAACTGACAGAAAAGAACACATCTTACATTTGACAAAAACATCTTTATGATCCTTGTGATGGCCAAACCCGTGGCCACACTCTAAAGTCAGTAACTCTTGTATTTTCATTTCTTCATTTGAACACAGTAACACACTTTAGTTTCCAATAACTTTATTGATTGGTTTGGATACATTTGTTCTATTTGTAAGGGCGCACATTTAGTTTACTTATGTATTCATACCATTTCATTACTTTGATTTTTGACTAACCTTTGTCTTTTTATTTCTTACCTGCCATCATCCCTGGGAGTTGCTGGACAAAAGATGGTAGCCAGGGTTTGAAACCATTAAATACAAAGAGGGATAATTGGACCACACCACCACTTCCTGCTGAAGGGGAGAATGTGTGTTTTCTTTAATTTAAAAACAAAGTATTTGTATTTAATTAAATATTTGAGTTTAGGGTTTAATGGTTTTGATTTTCTTCTTTAGTGTTTAGTTTATTAACAAGCTAGATTGTACTGCATTGTTTTGTGATTTATGATTGTGTTTGTTTGTTACCCCTCATGTGTCACAATGGTCTGATCAGCCATTATATATACCCCTGTGTGTCATTTCATGTTTAGGTCAATTATGTTTGTTTGGGCAGTCGTTTGGTTTGTTAAGTTTACAGTCTTTGCCTGAGTTCAGTTTTGTTTCTTTGACCTCTTTTATGAGCTCAACATTTATTACTTTTGTAAATATAATTTTTGGGGGTTAAATAAATAAATAAAAACCATATTTTTCTAATAATTCCTGGGACTCCTCCTGTTTTTCAACTTGGTCCATCACAATCCTGAAGACTTTTGGAAAAATACTCTGTGTCTGAACTTTTTTGAAGGTTTGATTCAGGACCTGGATATGGACCTGGGTTATGTAGCAGGACAATTATCAAATTTATTACCTCCTCCCAAAAATGGGAGCACCCAGAGATGAGAGTTGGAAGCAGAGTTGCAGTCCTACAAGCCTCTCTGCAGCTTCTCTACTCCTATTGTCCCCCTGAAACGCAGTGTCCATAGAGACCAATAAAAAAATCAGCATAAATGATTTAAGCATAAAGAACAATGCATTTTCAACAGCAGTGAAGACTGGATTGTAAAACATTAAGTATCTCTCTTCTCTGTTAGTAAATGGTATAATAATTGATCAACATATTGATATATTCTGCCTTACAGAGATCTGGGTTGAGCAAGATCATTATATTTAGTTCAGCTTCAGTTTAACTGAAGCAACACTTCCAAGTCTGCTGGGGGCTTCCCGTAATGCACTTAGCATTTCTTCTCCAATCACCTTTCTTCACTGTCCATGTATTTATATATTACTTTGCATTTAACTATTAACTATTATAAATCTATGGCTCTCTTCCACAGTGTATCTTTTGTCCCATCTGTTTTACCTAACTCCTAACTCTTCATGGCAGATGGCTGCCCTTCCCTAAGCCTGGTTCTGCTGGAGGTTCTTCCTGTAAAGTAGAGTTTTTCCACTTCAATGTTGCCAGGTGCGTGTCTTTATTAATCATTGAGTAAATCATAAGATTATTGTGTTGTGTAGAAGTATACAGCTGAATTTGTTGTCAGATATTTTATTGAGATGTGTGTATATAACAGGGCCTTATTTCCCCCAATAATCAGACCCAACGAATATAACCCCCCCCCCCCCCCCCCCCCCCCAATAAAATTATGAATTAGCTTGCATAAATAGGCTGTTGATTTTCTTTACTCATTTCAGGTATTACCAGCAAAATAGTAACATGTTTAATCATCTGGGAATTTACCCAGATTTATTTATTTATTTAGACAGAGATCTTGACCCCCCCAATGTTCAGCACAAAGTTACGCCGATGGTATACAATTTAGGTTTTGGACTAGTATCAGATAAACCTTTGGCACTAAAATGCCCATGGAGTTCTTAACTGAAACCTGCAAAATGATTGGCAGTTGGGAAATGGGCCACATGTGTTTTACAGTTGCTCTCCTCCTGCACGCATATGGCTCTAAAGTAGAAAAAAGAGTGTTCAAAGGCAGCAGAGCTTGTGTTTAAATGCACAACTAAGCAAAGTCAAGATGTGCTTTTTGGTCATGTTCAGTCCGCAGCATCATCCCTTAGTTTTTTTTTTTTTTTTTTTTAATTGATTAATACAATGTGTGGAAGTATACAGCTGAATTTGTTTCCTGGTGTGAAGATCAGAAAAGGAGAGACTTACAAGTAATCTGACTCCATCACCTCCTCCTCTTCAGGGATCTGTTCTCCTGTTGTCGTTTGCTGTTTCTTCAATGAGAAAATTTGGCAGCTGTTAGCTGCCTATGCGCATGCAGAGAGGGTATGCTGACAGGGCATGCTGGCTATTTTAATGTGGGAGGCCTTTACAGAGTTGGCATTCCAGGTCTAGGAGTCAGCTGTGCTATTAGGATTTCAGTGTCTGGGGATGGAGGCGTACAATAGTTTGATTGTGATGAGTTCTGCTCACATGTGGTACACGCAACGTTCTCCTGCTGAAACATGCTGAGCTATGCGCAAGCAGGTATTGTTACTAGACGAATTGCCTTCTTCTCTTTGGTAATCCTTGTGTCTCAGCAACAGAGATAGTTAGATGGTCAATTTGAACAAAGTGGCTCTTAGTGCCTCAGCACATAATTACTGTCTAATAAGTATTAAAAAATGTAAATGTCATATAAGTGTTACCAGATCTGACAAACAAGAAGTTACCTAATCTTGGATTCAGTTATTCTTGCTTAATTACACTGTAATGGCATGTAATGCTACAGTCACAGTAGGGAAAACAGTGTTTGAAGGATACAGCATGACCAAAATTATTGTCACAGTGTATAATGAACTTGCAAGTTTGTTGCCTTTGAAGTGGCTTCTTTGAAGATGGGAATCAGGTCAGTGATCACGTGCAGTCAGTCGCCATCTTCAAAATGAATTTGGTACATCAACATGGCAATTAAATCTTGAACCTATTCAATTGCAGACTGATATCAGTCTGCAATTGAAAAGGATTAAGATTTTAGTTGTGTGCAGTCTGGGCCATTACATCATGTTATGTGTCTCTCTTCATTCATTTGGCCAGTATTTATACTACATTTGATAATCACTGCAAACATACCTTTGTGGAGAGTTGAAATCAGCTCACTTTAGAACAGGCACCCCTTAAGTTTAAAAAAAAAAAAAAAATCTTTCATTTAAGAAGTCTTGTGAGTCTATTATTAAAGCGCTATTTCATATTCAGATGCTAGAGGGCATTGTGGGCTGGTGTTATAGGGTAGTGTTTCAGGGCAGAGAAAAACTTTTCTGTTGTGAGGCTATTTGTTGCAAACTCAGTGTGTGTACCTCTTCTAGTCTTAAACACTGCACCACACATTGATGTCACAGGAGACCAGTTGCCCTCTGACTGCAGACTGAAAGAGCCAACCCCTTTATGATGCTGTTCCCTGTTTCTGTTGGTCTGTCACAAGTCAGGGATTCATTTCCAAAGTGTAAAGTCAAACAGTGCAGACTTTCTACATCCCCTCTTCCACATTATACTGTATGCTCCCAGTCCTACTATTTTGGTAAAGTGGACACATTATAAGAGTTCCACTATATGTTTTTTTTTATGGCAGATGGACTTGCTGGGAAAAATACTACTTAAACCAGACTTTGCTCGCTGTCATTTTTTTGAAGAAAGCAACCAAGTAGTAAAGTAACATCCACACAATAGCGTTAATATCGTCAGCACAAGATGATTAGTTCATTAAGTATTTACGGCCTTAAAGCACTGTAAATCAAGACTTACTATCTTGATAGGGCTATGAACCACAACAGTAATATCCTTGTGAGTATAACAAGCAGCAGGTGGTAATGACTGAAGGTTATTCTATTAAAAATATTCTGCAACTGGTTTACTGAAATCAAAATTCTTTGAAGTGGTTAACGGTGCTGTGACATTCAACACAGATGTATCATATCTCTCCAATAGACTTAAATTTGTTTATGTAAATGGAGAGTCCTCTTCACACTGTAACTTCATCTATCCATGAAGCCAGATAAAACACACCAATTAGTTAAACTGGAGGAATGTCTTAAAGACATAAAGACCTGGATGGCCTCTAATTTTCTGCTTCTAAAATCAGAAAAAACAAAACAAAACTGAAGTTATTGTACTTGGCCCTGAAAATCTTAAAAAATAATGGTAATGCCATTACTCTGGATGGCATTACCCTGGCCTCCAGTAACACTGTGAGGAACCTTGGAGTCATTTTTGACCAGGATATGTCCTTCAATGCACATATTAAACAAATATGTAGGACTTCTTTCTTCCATTTGCGCAATATCCTATCTCAGAGTGACGCTGAAAAACTAGTTCATGTATTTATTACTACTAGGCTGGACTACTGTAATTCGTCATTATCAGGATGTCCTAAAAACTCCCAGAAAAGCCTTCAGTTAATCCAAATTTCTGCAACAGACAGTGTATTTCAACTATATTGGATTCCCTTCACTGGCTCCCTGTTAAATCCAGAATTGAATTCAAAATCCTGCTCCTCACATACAAAGTCCTGAATAATCAGGACCTATCTTATCTTAATGACCTTATAGTACCATATCACCCCATTAGAGCACTTCACTCTTGCACTTCAGGTTCACTTGATGTTCCTAGAGTATTTAAAAGTAGAATGGGAGGGAGAGCCCAGGCCCCTCTTCTGTGGAACCAGCTTCCAGTTTGGATTCGGGAGACAGACACCATTTCTACTTTTAAGATTAGGCCTAAATTTTCCTTTTTGCTCAAGCATGTAGTGCTGGATCAGGTGACCCTGAATCCTCCCTTAGTTATGCTGCAATAGCCGTAGCCGTAGGCTGCTGGGGGATTCCCGTGAAGCATTGAGTATTTCTTCTTCAGTCACCTTTCTCACTCACTATGTGCATTGAATCATACTTGTTATTAATCTCTGGCATGTCTTTTCTCCCATCTTCCTTCTCTCACAATGTCTCAAGGTGTTTTTCTACATCAGGGGTAGGCAACCTTTCTGATGATGAGTGCCATCTAAAATTTCCTCAGAAGTCAATGTGCCATATGATTGCATTAGCAATAAATTTAATAACGCTCTATATTAACAGTTACACACTATATAGAACAACTTTATAGAATTATATTTGTTCGCAGATGTTGGCAGCTATCAGCGAATAGTTATCAGCTATTTTGAAACAAAAAAAAAGACACTTTTTATCCATAACAAGAACTCCATAACAGCAAATGAACTGTACAACAGAAAATGTCATCCTCATCCATCCATCCGCTTATCCTTTTCGGGGTTGCGGGGGGTGCTGGAGCCTATCCCAGCTGTCATAGGGCGAGAGGCGGGGTACACCCTGGACAGGTCGCCAGTCTGTCGCAGGGCTAACACACAAAGACAGACAACCATTCGCACTCACATTCCCTCCTGCATTCACACCTATGGGTAATTTGGATTGATCATTAACCTATCCCCACCAACTGCATGTCTTTGGACTGTGGGAGGAAGCCGGAGATATCGGGAAGAACCCACGCAAACACGGGGAGAACATGCAAACTCCACACAGAAAGATCCCAGCCTGATAATGGAATTGAACTCAGGACCTTCTTGCTGTGAGGCAACAGTGCTCACGCAAGAAGATTTCAGGATGATGTACAGTAATTAACACTGTAGCTTGATCGAGTATTTTTTTTATAGAATATTTGTAATTATGTTGTTTAATCAATTGACATTGTTGGATAATATAAATAAGAACATATAATATGTTTAAGGTCCTGGCTTGTGACCAGTGCCAAAAAATGGGAAAACCTTTGGCTGCTGTGCAACCACTGCAGTGTATAAAGGTAAATATCAGTAGCATTTTAGTAGAAAATAGTAATGTTACAACGTACATTATAATAATGTGATTCTTTTATCATTGACAGGTGTCACATGTCTGGGAGCTAATCGGAATGGATCTAACTGGACCTCTTCCAAAAACATCTAGTGGCTTCCAGTACATTCTGACTGCAACAGCTTCCATCAGCAAACCTGGGTTTGCAGCGTAGATTTATTAATTACTTCCCTGCAGTTATCACATGCTAAGCCATCCAGTGAGACAAATTAGACCCTTTTGTGGGTCGCTTCTGTCCCCTGGGCCCTATGTTTGACACCCCTGTTACCCTACCTCCCATAAATCATGTTGTTCTATACGTAGCTTATATACGCTGCGCTTTCCATGTCCAGTGAAGCTTGTCATAACTGACACCTTATTTCTTTTAGGTCCCTCCTGAGAACAGTCAACAACAACAAAAAAGTTAGTACCCAGGGATAAAAATGTTGTGTATCAAAGGGAAACCTATTTGGGCTGTTCTTCCATTTTGTAGAAATAAAACTTTCTGTTGTGTGGCAACATTGTTTTTCACTTAGGAACAGTAGATTTTTTTTTTTTTTTAATCTTATGGTTCATGTGACGCAGAGCTGTTTTTATTTACTTGTCTGGAACGCTTGAGATGCAAACGAGCTATATTTGGCACTTGATAAGATGAGCTTCGCATCCCATGTGGGTAGAAAACGGGAATCTTTCTTCAAGGGGATAAGTGGGATTAGTAGGTGGGGTGGTCTTAATGGTAAAAATAGTAAATTCAATACAAATAAAATAAGAAATGGTATATGAGATAGTAAGATAAAAGGAAAACAGGACATAAGCATGCAGTTATTTTGCAAACTTGTTTCTGAAAACAAGAAAAAAAGACAAACAAAAACAGCTTCTTCTTTTCTTAACCATCCATCCAAAATTTTGTCTAACTAACTGAAACTGAAATGGAGAAAAGCCAAACTTTTGAGATAATAACATGAAATTTTAGTTATAGATGCAAAAAAGAAAATAATGATTTTTTTTTATTTTTTTTTAGTTTTTATCAAACAAGTTTTCATATTTATGACCTTAATTTATAAGTCAAAATAAAATGGATAAAAAGCAAAACAAAATAAAATAAATAAAAAAATAAAGTGAAGTTCATGAAAAATAATGTGGATTTTAAATATTTTGCTTCCCTGGGAATTCACTAAACCTTTTATCTAGTCTTAAACCTAGTTTCCCACTACAGTTATTGTTCATTTGTTCTGCACGCTTTATCATGATAACAGTCTACATCTTCTACTATTTAGTCCAAAACCATAAATAACCTGTATGCTTGTTGCACACTAGAAAAGAAAGGCAAAATGTAGAAAAAAAGTCACATTACAGAGCTGTTAAGAAAAATGTAGCAGGATTTTTAAAATGGGATGGCCCATGGGAGGACGTGAGAGAAATGCAGGGAGGTCCAGTAGCACCAAGGTAGGCAGAGATGATGGGAAATCAGAAAATAAAAGCAAACAAAGCTAAAGTAGTTTGTTAGGTTAGTTATATAATGATCACTGATATACACAAACGTACGTTCACAAAAAGGCATTGGGAGACGTTGCAAATCGTCCTAACACACTGTGTGCTCTCTGTCACTTTAACACTGTGCTGTAATAAACTAACAAGTGTTATTATTGAGATGTTACTGAAAAGCATTTTTGCAGCTCAATGTTGAAGCTGCAGTTAATAACGAAGGTTTGCATGTTTTCGCTGTAAAACACAATAACATATATTAAACTGTGTGACATTTGCCGCCTTTTCAGGGTTAGGGTTAGGCTTTTTATGTTACAACATTCTCACTTACGGCCATACCACCCTGAACATGCCCAATCTCATCTGATCTTGGCAACTAAGCAAGGTCGGGCCTGGTCAGTACTTGGATGGGAGACTGCCTGGGAATACCGGGTGCTATAAGCCTTTTCACTTCTACGCACAAACTGCACACGGCGCTGATGCTCACTAAGTGGCGACATGCGTTCTTCATACGTTATATCAGTATAACAGTACATGCACAGAGCGCCGGTACGATAATTTACAACTAAAAATATATTTATAATAATGGATTGTATTTATATAGCGCTTTTCTAGGCACCCAAAGTGCTTTACAATTCCACTATTCATTCACTCTCACATTCACACACTGGTGGAGGCAAGCTACAGTTGTAGCCACAGCTGCCCTGGGGCAGACTGACAGAAGGGAGGCTGCCATATCGCGCCATCGGCCCCTCTGGCCAACACCAGTAGGCAGTAGGGTAAAGTGTCTTGCCCAAGGACACAACGACCAGGACAGAGAGAGCTGGGGGATCGAACCGGTAACCTTGTGGTTACAGATGAGCTTCCCAACCCCCTGAAACACGGTCGCCCCAGTACAGTCCGTGGGGGACTAGGCCATTGTTCTTCTCACAGTTGCAGTCTGGTAGAGAAATGTTTATTTCTCGGTCCCACTGTGAGTCTGTCTGCTGCACAGACGGACCTGTGTGTATCAGACCAGCTTTCAACTCTGCACTCAACAGTTACCTCGTTTCATATACTGATGTAATTACAGTGATTTTAGTAGGGCTTATTTACTTTTGTAGAAATTTGGCCCATGAGAAGGCCATAACATATAACTTGGATATGGATGACTCTGTTTTTGGAAAGGGAAGCAGGAGATTGTTGTTTTAGAGTGGATTGAGGATTGTTTTTCTTTATTTATATTTTTCAGTTTATATAAAAAGCCAAGACTTTTTTTTTTATATATCTTGGCTTACCCTTTTCGGTTTTGTTAATATTGGCAATAGTGCAAAGTACTATTGTTGGGTTCGAATATATTTATTATATAGGCCATCCAGTTAAGGTAAATGTCATGTTTTTAGTTGTTAGAATCTGATGAGCAATATTTTATTTTCTTTTTTGTTGTTTTTGTTTTGTTTTTCTGTTTTTCTGTCTGAGGGATTACCACCTTAATGTGGTCAGGGGGTTTGCGTGCCTCAGTGACCCTAAAAGCTAGATCAGCGGAGGCTTTGCCTTCAGGTGGGACACCCAAGTTGGTCAGGTCTTAGGGTAGAGGCCTGACAAAGTGCAATCCAATTACATGACAAAAACAGTTATCTGGAGCACCCCAGCCAACCCCAGCCAACCCCCAACCCCCAGCCACAGGTCCTGTGTTCCTGTGTTCAATGTGTTTAGTTTTACGTTTCCCCTGTGATGTCGTTATGCGCATATGTGTCAGCTGTTTCCCCATGTGTTCCCACTTCCCTCATTAGCCTCCTGTGTGTATTTAGTCTGTGTTTTCTCATTCAGTCTTTGTCAGGTTGTCTGTTGTTTTCCATGCTATGCTCCTAGGTTTCAATGTTCCACGGTTCATGTCCCAGGTAACGTTGTATTTTTAGTTTCCCTGGTTTAGGTTGTTTGTTTAGTCTCGTCTGTGTTTGCCTTAGTATTTTTATTAAATGGCTCACTTTGTTTATATCAAGTTTTGTTTCACGTTCATTGGTGTCTGCATTTTGGGTCCACTCCTTACTACATACAGTCTACCTCAGCCAGACTGTGACAGTACGACTTGATCATGTTGGACCCAGCAGACATTTATTTCAGCGACTTTGAATTTAAAATTCGTGTTACGCAACTGCGAGGACTCTGGATTATTTCCTGCATGGGGAAGCTGGAGGAGGAGGAGGAGGAGTCTATTTGGGCTCAGCCGGCCTTGGATAGCCATGGCCAATCCAAGGTTTATGGACTACATACTTGAGGAGTCAAAAGACTTTGTTATGGGCATGATCTCATTAGGCTCACACTCAACAACACCTCAGTCTACTGAGAATAGCTCAGTTACATTTTCGCCATTTTTCTCTTTGTCGGCACTGAATGACATAGCGTCACATTTTGTCACAGAGACTGTTCCTGCTTCATGTCAAGTACCAGAGTTCATGCATTCAGCTGTCCAGAGACTTTTGTTCTGCAACCTAAGGTGGTCCATTTACAACACCCTCTGCTAATTCAGACTGCTTTTTCTGTTTCAAAGCTAGCTAAGGGCCTAAAACTCAGTAGCTCTGAGCTGGCTGACATGGTTACATTTCGTGTTCCCAGTTTGTGTTTCGCTGCAAAAGAAGATTGTTCCTGTTTATGAGTCTGTTTTCTCAGCCACCTCCTCTGCCTTGTGTTCCTATTTCCAGGGCGGCTGTGGTCCAGCCTTCCCCTGCACTTGTATCAGTTTCCCGAGTGAGGGGGGGGCTGAGGCTCTGTCAGTTTCTGCACCCATACCTACTCCTTGGGTGGGAGTGACTGGTGTCCGGTCCACCCCTACACCCATGCTGGTCCCTAAGGTAAAGTCAGCCAGGACACACCCTTCCTTTGCACCCGTACCTACTCCTCGGGTGGGAGCGGCTAGTGTCCAGCAGGTGCCTCCTGTCCCCGCTGGAGACTCAGATGAGCCCGTCCAGCTGTTTCCCTCACGTTCTAGAGGTTCAGGAGAATTAGCTCAGCAACCATCACAGCTACCACCGCTAAAAACTTCATTACAACTACCACCACTACAGCCTCTACTTCAGTCTCTAGCTCAGTTATTAGCTCAGGTATCTGTTTTGTGTCTAGCTTAGTGCCCTGCTCAGTCTCCAGGTCAGTCTTTAGCTTCGTTATCAGTTCTTTCACCAGTTCAGTCTCTAGCTCATTGACAAGCTCAGTCACCTGGTCAGCACTGCACGGCTTCCACGCCGCCGCCGTCTGTTCCTGCTGGGGGTTCTGGAGAACCGATCCAGCCTCATGCCACGTCAGCTGTGGGTTCTGGAGAGCCCATCCAGCCTTTCCTCATATCCGCTGACGGCTCTGGTGAGTCCATTCAGCCACCACCTGCTCCACCACCTGCAGCTTCCTCGCCGTCGCCTGCAGCGCTGTTGCCTGGTCCTGCCACGCCTGGTCCTGCAGCCAGCTCAGCCTCGTCCACGTCTGGTTTGGCGTCAGTGGCCACCTTCCAGGCCACTGACTGGAGTTCTTCGCCGGTACAGACAGCCTTTGGAACTGCTTCGTCGCCACCGCTGGACTTTTGTTTTGAGCTCCACGTTGTTGGGATTTTTTTTGCTTGTTTTTTTGCACTTTTGCTCTGGCTATTGTCATTTCATTGGTCCTGACTGTGACACTTAGTATTCACATATGTTTCTCTAAATTTCATTGGAAATACATTAATGGCTCACAGTCAGTGTGACAGAAAACAGAGGCACAGAGTTTTAGAAACTAAAAGTATGTCCCCACACGGAGTATAAGTATGGACAAAATAGTTTTATTTTATACTATCAAGCAATAAAGAGGTCATTGTTTAACAAAAACAGTTTTATATCTCCATGTAAGCGCGTAGGATCTCAGTACATATTTCTATGACTGAATTATTCACACGTGTGTGTGTTTTAAGGACTTGGATAATCGATAAATGGAAAAAGAATAAACCAGACAATGAAACAATGATCTTTTATGTGTTTATTTTTAAACCAGCCAAAATTATTAAATTAGAAACTAAATATAACAGCTGCTGGCTATGCTTCTAATATCTGGTTGATATTGTAGTATTCTTTTAGGCTGGACGTCCAAATTGGGTGAGATGACTTTAGGTTTGAATGGAAGTTTAATTTGAGTACATTTGATTTATATAGCACCATTTCACAACAATAATTGTTAAATATAATAAATAAAAGACCTTGAAAATAATAGAGACAAAACCCTAACAATTAAATAATCCCCTATGAGCAAGCGCTTGGGGATGGTGGGATGGAAAAAACCCCTTTTAAGAAACCTTCGGCAGAATGAGGCTCAAGGACGAGCAACTGGTTGGGGATGACAGAAAAGACAAAATAAGAAAAAAAATCAAGAGCATACGAGGACAAGACAACACATGATGGGAGGAAGAGGACCAACATTACTGACACGCAGTATTGATATATTAACACACAGAGTAAAAGACAGAAGTGCTCAGTGCATGATGGGAAGTTAATGAGCAGTTGTGGCCTATAACAGCATAACTAAAGGATGGGACAGGGTCAGCTGATCCAGCTGTAGCTATAAGACTGATCAAAAAGGAAAGTTATGAGTTTAATGTTAAAAGACGAGCGTTTCTCTCGTATCTGTCCTGATACTGCTATTTCATCTGCTATAAACAATAACCATACACTATTATTGCAATCTATACTACAGCTCAAAAGTCTGTAGAGAATTAGAAATGTCTTATTTTCTGACAACAGTAAAAATCTTTTTGATGTTTTACTAAATTAATCAGAAGCGTAAAGAAATATAAATAATTAATGGTAACATTTATCATAAATCACAAATGAGATTTAGTGGAATATCTACTAAGTGTTGTTGAGACAACGTCGGTCTCTCCGATTCTTTTTGTCTTGGTAGAGATCACGCAGAGATGTTTCCAAATTTCACACAATCCTTTTATTACCCATTTTCCTTACAGATGCATCTGGAGATCAGCACACTGCATCCTGTGCAGTCCTACTCTAAAGGCTGATCTGAAGAGTTTCACACAACAGTTACAGTTATAGTCTCTGGTCTCCAATTTCTACAGTAACCCCCCACAATGGAAAAACACTGGTAAAGTAGCCCGGGGTGCTGACCCCCTGACCCCCATCTCCTTTTAAGGTAATGTACATTGGCAATTGTCTGCCCCTCACCCTCAGTAAATCTTGCTACTGTCCTGTGTTTGGGGGTTAATTGCCCCACTTCCCTGCACCCCAGTTCTTTGTTCCCATCCCAGGACTATTTTCTATTTTGTAATCTTAAATCCTATCAACAACAAAATCATACTACGACACACACTAATAAACTACATTCACTATGACCTCAATACCTAATGCACAGTCCATTATTTCTACAGTGTACTGTTATGAAAACAACAGAATGATGATGAGACACTGTGGTAAAGTTTTACAGGTATATTTGCAGATAGTTATCAATACAGGATAAACACTATGGGCTCCAGGAGACGGGGCAGAGGTAGTGAAGGTTGTCTGGAGGCACACTCAGACACTGTCACAGAAGGTTGCGGAGATCCGTAACGCTGAAACATCTGCTGAGAAACCGAGAGTGAGCAAAGGCAAGAACTGAAGGAAATGTGACATGACTGTGGCATGATACGTTACCTTGGTACTGCAATGATCTGCTTGTTTAGAAGCCAGCATGAAGACCTCGTGAGGAACAGGCGAGTAATCAGCTGATTGTTCACAAGTGACTGAGGGACAGGAAGGTGGAGGAGCATCCCCTAAAAAAGACAAGCACACGGACAACAACACAGGCATGCACCGAAAGAGGAGAGAGAGAAAGAAGCAGGCCAGAAAAAGAGGGCAAGGGAACCATGACATCTACAGAGGCCCATTTTCATTTGGTACATCGTGTTGCCAGATGTCAGTTTGTGATGTTACATCCCAACTTGTCAGTCACGAAACCTTTTTCCAAAGATATCAGCACAAACCAAAATCATTGTGCGGATTAAAAACAGCAAATTCTTGAAGTTTGTGATGGATCATCCCATTTTCTGTTTGTACTCATCAGATGTGTTCCAGGTATATAACCATGTGATCTGTCCACACAGGAGTGATTGTTACTAAAAATGGGCCCATGTATAAGTGTGTAGACATTTCCTAATGCATCATGGGTGATTTAACATAAATGATTCATTAAACACACATCTGTGAAAACATTACTGATCATTTTCATGTAATATTACGTTAAAGCAAATGTAAATTATTTATTAAAAGACGACTGTTTGAAACTGACCACAAACTTTTGAGCAGTAGTGTGTGTTGTATGCATGTGTCTGTCTGTATCTGATCAGGATTTTGTCATCAGTGTCAACAAAACGCTCATTTTTTTAGCTAGTGTCTATCATCAAAATGGAGTTGCAGTGTTTTAACTCTGATGGCAATCTCTCCCTAACAAGTCCACTTTATTGCGTGCTCATTTTCTCCTATTAGTGGCTCATAGGAGTCTAACTAATGCACTTTATGCATGTTTCCTTATCTGTCACACTTATCAGTGGCTCATGGTTGCTTAAGGCCTATGTCTGTAATTGACCACAGAGGCAGAGCATCATTCAACCTACCAGCTGCCTATCTTGGGAGCTTTTCAAGGATGACAGACTCCACTTTCTCTGCAGCAAGACAGCTCATAACTTTTTTACAGTGTCTCCCAGTCCTCATACGTCTATATATTCCTCTGTAATAGATAACTATACACTATCATTGCAATCTACACTACAGCTCAAAAGTTTGAAGTCAATTTTCACCTGGTTTATAACCATGTGATCTGTCCATACAGCAGTGATTGTTACTAAAAATGGGCCCATGTATAAGTGTGTAGACTTTTCCTAATGAGTCATGGGTGATTTAACATAAATGATTCATTAAACACACATCTGTGAAAACATTTCTGATAAATTTCATGTAATATTATGTTAAAGTAAATGTAAGTTATTAATTAAAAGACGACTGTTTCAATCTGACCACAAACCTTTGAGCAGTAGTGTGTGTTGTATGCATGTGTCTGTCTGTATCTGATCAGGATTTTGTCATCAGTGTCAACAAAACGCTAATTTTTTTAGCCGTGTCTATCATCAAAAATTGAGTTGGAGTGTTTTAACTCTGATGGCAATCTCTCCCTAACAAGTCCACTTTATTGCGTGCTCATTTTCTCCTATTAGTGGCTCATAGGAGTCTAACTAATGCACTTTATGCATGTTTCCTTATCTGTCACGCTTATCAGTGGCTCATGGTTGCTTAAGGTCTATGTCTGTACTTGACCACAGAGGCAGAGCATCATTCAACCTGCCAGCTGCCTATCTTGGGAGCTTTTCAAGGATGACAGACTCCACTTTCTCTGCAGCAAGACAGCTCATAACTTTTTTACAGTGTCTCCCTGTCCTCATACTTCTATATATTCCTCTGTAATAGATAACTATACGCTATCATTGCAATTTACACTACAGCTCAAAAGTTTGAAGTCAGTTAGAAACGTCTTTTTTTCTCAAAAAAACGAGATTCGTTTTTAGATTTTGTAAATTAATTGGGAATGCAAATAAATATTATTGCTTAAAACTTGCATAGATCACCAATTATGAATGATGTTTGATAAAATATTAACTCGTGTATGGATGCAACAATAATGGTGGTGTATGGATTACAACAATAATAGCGAGTCTGTAGATTATATTACCTTTCCTCAGTTTATCACATTAAATCTCAGCTTACTAGTGACCCAGCATTCTTCCAAGTACAGTAGCGCTAACCAACATCATTTTTTCAAGTAATATAAAAATCAATTTTATATATTACCTTTTTAAACATCCCAATTTTCTTTCTAATGTCATTAAAACAAGTTTGCACATTTGTATAACAACAGTTGGACCTCCAGATCTTTTAAGCTTTCAGTTTTTTTCCTCAGTGTCACACATAGATTAGTTTTCGTCTCTTTCAATAAGAAAGTCAAATCTTCAAACCCTAAAGCAATCTTTGTTTCTTTCAATCATTCCAATATTTTTCATCTCCTGTGATATAATTGCAGTTAACCAGGGCTTAGCTACTCTGATCCACAGTGATTTTGGGGATGTGGATACCTATTTTTTTTCCCACAGGTGCAGAGCCTTTTTCTACAAAATTACGAATAAACTGCATTTTTTAAAAGTACCATTAACATAAATGTAGACTGACAAGTAACTCAACCTTTAACACAGTGATCAGTAGAGAGGAAAGAAAATAACCCATTTCAAAATTCCTAGTTCAGATCAAAATTATTGTTCTGATTAAGGAAACAGTAAATCTGGCCACATTATTGTCCCGATCCTCCAATTTTCCCTTTCCAATGTGACTAAATAAAATTCAACTTTTTTAAATAAAAGCAGATGCACACCCAGATATTTCTTACAGTAAGAATCCTCCAACAACCTTTCAAAAGAAACATTTTTTGTCTTTCCTCAATTTTGAGACCAACTGAACCCACAAACCTGAAGCTGCAGACCCCAAACTAACCAAATTTAATGTTTCCTTAATCAGCACAGTAATTTTTAAGTCTTTGTGTGTTATGTTTACTCACAGTTTTGATGCTTGCTTCTTCGACTTGATCCACGATTAGCTTTGCACCATCGCTCTGCTGTTTTCTCTCTCCTCATGCTTCTCCTTCATGCGTCCTGTCCTCAGATATAATCCAACCAGCTGCCTCCTTGACTTGTATTCGCAAAATTTCCAGTTAAATTTAAAGAAATCCAGAATAGTTTTCCTGCTTCAAAAGCTCTTCCAGTTGCCTCTCTTCTTGTCCTCCTTTAAATGTGCATTTTTGTATATTTGTATTTATTTGACTTCATATTGCCATGACAACATAACACAGAGCATCATGGTAGATTAAAGCAGGTGGTTCTGCACTGTAAAATGTAATATTGTGTTTAATTAAAAATATTAAATAGGCTGAACTCAATTTTTATCAATTTGTTATTAGAACTCAATTTAAATAACTTACCAGTACTTTTTATGCAAAAACGCTGATAAACTCGATTAATTTGAGTTGTCCTAACTTAGAAAAACTAAGTAAGCTGGAAGTTTTGCTTCTCTGGGCGGAAGGATGAAAGATGTGTTTTGAAAATGCCACGTGACTACCGTCCTCCTCCCTCGCGGATCAGTCCGCATGTTCACGGTGCCAGCATTTGTTATGGAATATGTTGAGCAAACCCAGAGAAGCGTCAGCTCAAGAGACTATTGTTGTCATTACTGTGGATCTTTACCTGATACACTGACTTGGTGAGTAAATGTTTACTCTTATTCAAACTGATTTTGTGGCTTCTCTTAGTTTAGCACCAGGTTTAAAATCTTGCTAGCTAGTTAGTGTTAGCCTAGCATTGCTGCTGCCGCTGGGCTCATGTTACTTAAAAATTAACACCACAGCCTTAAAAACCTTACATAAAACTATGTCGGTGAAATTTTCTGTTGATCGTTTGAAATAAATAAGTGAGATAAGAGCCCAGACAAAATTCTTTGGGAGGTGCAGCCGTTAGGTGTGGGGGATGGATAACAGAGCTCTCCGAAAACGTGGAAGCACTTTTGCAAATATGTGATATTTTGATAAATTAAGTAGATATTTGAGCATTACACAGCTACATTCTCCCCTGAAAATATCTTAAAAGGTTATTTTGTGATCCAGAAAGGGTAGTCTGGGGAAAAGGAGGATCGCATTTGTCGGCCACGGTTGTCGGAGCCTGTGCGTACTTGTAAGCGCGGCAATGGCGGAGGAGCGCGGCTAAAAAACGTATTACTTTTTCTGGGTCACAAAATAAACTTTTAAGATATTTTCAGGCGAGAATGTAGCTGTGTAAAGTTCAAATATCTGCTCGATTTATCAAGACATCACATATTTGCAAAAATGCTCCGACGTTTTCGGAGACGTCCATTTTTTTTATGCTTTGTGGCAGCTTTAGAACATCTGTGGCATCTATTAATGCCAAATCTAGCCTTTATTTAACAAAATAAGCAAACTCTATGTTACAGTGATTGCACAGCCATTAAGGATCAAATCAGTTTCTGAAATATGTTCTGTTTTTTTCTCCCTCTGCTTGCTTCTTACTGTCTTTGAGGCTCGGGACCAGCACTCCTGTTGTTGGACAGAAAGACATCAACTCAGTGGTAAGGATTTTTGGTTTTCCAATATATTAGCAACTGTTAGTGACATTTATATTAATCAGGCTGAACTTTAATCATACTTTAGATCAGCCTGTTTTACTTATTGTTTTGTTTGTGCTTTGGTTTGGGGAAGTTGTTTCTTTACTGATCTTTTCCTGTCTTCTGTTATTAGACTTGAGATATGACTGCACTATGCTGTTGCTGTGACTCCAGTTAATTCTACAAGACATGCTGTGTAAGTAAACAAACAACAACAGTTTGGTCTGCATTTCTTCAAACTTAGTTTAGAGGGTCTACACTGTATATAGTGAAGTCTGCAAGTTTTCGAACAGCAAAATTTGTTTTGTGCCCAAATCATTTTGCACATCATTAGAATTAAAGTTATTGGCCATGTTTGCATAGCCCTTTTTAAAATGATGCTTTCATGACATTATTGTATGTTGGGTGGTGGTCAGGGCTATCCAGACTGACAATTGGGACATTGAATGTCACCTCTCCGGTGGGGAGGGAGCCTGAGATTGTCTAAATTGGAGTCTGTTTTATACCAAATGCAGAAAAAAATGTTTTAAGAAAGCAATTAAGTTCATGTTCCAAAAATATGATTGTTTGCTTGCAGGACAACAGGAGAGATGAGTCCTCCGTCACAGATGGTGTGGTCAGTGAAGATGGTCGCCTGCAGGTTCAAGCTCATTGCATCTCCAACCCACATCCACTGCCACTGTACTTAAGGGAAGTTAAAGACTTTCTTCTGCACTTACATTTGGATCACCTCGATCCATGATAGTCATTCAGGCAGTAATGCCTGGACTGGAAACAAGCCATCCTTAAAATAATACAACATTCCAGCTCCTGTGTTGGAATGAAAAACAAATGTGTTGTTTAAATTAGAGACTGCACTTGTGACAGAACAACAAATATTTTATTTTGATTATATAAGTAATGTAAGTACAAAACAAACTTGTGGTAGGCCTAAACTTATTTTCAGAATAATTACATCTGAGACTTTGTTTCATTGTAAGATTATAACAGTGATGGCAATATAATTGTTTGTTGTTCAGCAGAACAGTGTCCAGTATGTTGGCTGTTGTACTTTGTTGTGTTTGAAAATAAAAGTTGGGCTCATTTTAACATCATTACAAAAATTGTTGTTAATTATTTTTAATCATATTCAGGTTACCACAAATTGTTTTTTCATTTAGTTGAACTTGAAATGTTTGTCAGTAGGTAAACAATTAGTATTGTCAGAAAGTCAGAAATATCAAGTTATTCTTAATACTGCAGACTTGCAATGTATAAGTTGTCCTAACAGTCATCTTAAGTAAGCTTTACTTAGTTTTTTTGAGGCAACGAGTTTCCATAATTTTTTTGAGTTCTGGGAACTAACAAGGCTGTACAGTGTACTCAAAATGAGTAAGTTGCCCTAACATGGTCATCTTACGTAAACTTGATCCAATTTTTGAGTTCTGGGAACAAATGAGCTTGTACAGAGTACTCAAAATAAATAAGTTGTCCTAACTTAGTCATTTTTAGCTAAGCTTTACTCAATTTTTTTGAGGCAACGAGTTTCCATAATTTTTTTGAGTTCTGGGAACTAATTAGATTTTACAGTGTGTCCTCTGCAGAAATGCTGGTGTTCCATAGTGATGTAAAAGTATGTTAATAATCTTTAAACAGACACTCGCTGATCCTGTAAGAGCAGGAATTTAACTACAAACCCTCATAGTTCCCATCAGTATCATTCATTCTGCTCTGCCTCAATAGTCACAGTGGCTAGTTTAAGTACGTTTGCCCCATAGAAATCCACTGATGTTCAGTGAGTCCCTTTGATACATATTTAGACCTTCATAATTTTCAGGGTGCATGAGTGTTATATCTCCATCTCATCCTAAACATTTTACCAACATGTAAAAGGCATACGTCCACAAGATTTTGATTTGTTTAATTTTCATTGAAACTTGTTTTATTCTGAATAAATGTGTGAGATGGCCCTCAGGCCTCTAAATCCACGTCCAGGTTTGGGTGACTACTTGGATTAGGGGAGTATTATTTAGAGCAATGTTTGTCACATTGGTTAATTGCTCAACTCAGGCCGTTTTTGTTCAGTCTTTTTCTAACTGAACTTTCACATTTAACATGCTAACTGAAGCCTGCAGTGTCTGAGATGTAGCTCTTTTATTTTCTCTATTGTACAGTCTGACTTAGGGGTGAATTTGCTGGGATTGGTGACTTGCGTTGCATGTTTTGAATAATCTTCTTCAGAGTAGACTTTTGGTGTAAGCTGATAGTGAATGAAGGTAAAGTATAAAAAGCTGCTGTGGTTTTAATTTTCCAAGAGAGGTAATGCACATAATGCAGAGAGTGTGACAAAGTGGAGGAGCAGTTGCAATGCTCTCCATTTGTCCCATATGTGTTTACCTTTTTTTGCACATTATACACATTATTCTGTTTCTATGTATTTGCTATGATTTGCTATTTGTCAAGTAACATTGCTTCACTCACTATCCCGGGTTTGTTTGTGTAGGCGTTTTGTTGCCGGCAAATCAAACATTCTGCAAATTAAGACAAATACTTAGTTATGTTTCTTTATATTTTATTATGTTACAGATTAAGTCATTTGTTCATACTTACTTTGTTTGTCTTTTCAGTCTTCATGAGGGTCAGGTGTGGGGAAACGCCCGCCTGGCATTTCCTCATTTTAAAATCCTGATGATGTCAAACATGACATCAGCAGGTCAAACCAAGTGGAGGGGTTTCTTTTTCCATAGAGATGCTTCCTTTTGTTTGTGTTAAGGTTTAAATGGATTTTTTGGATGTTTTTCTTTTCATTAATACTGCCATTTAGTTGTGTAAATGTGCATATTAGAAGTGTGTAGAGGTTTTGTGTTTTTAAATCATCTGTGTAGAGTTTTACATCCCTCAGTTTGAGTGAGTGGTACTGGCTGGGCAATTGGAGGGAAATTGATGGCCCTATTTAAAGCCAGTCTCTACCAGATGCAGGAGAGGTGAGCTGTGTTACCAGAGCCATGTTATGTTGAGTTTTGTTAATAGAGTTTATTTGGGGGGAAGTTTTGTTAAGTTACATTAAATTAAGTTCACTGTAAATAAATTGCTCACCTTGGAAACCTGAAATGTCTGCCTAGTCTGCTTCCCTACCACCTTCCTTGACGTTCGAGTCTGACTACCCCACAGAGACGAGCGCACGGGGGATATCCAAATTCTAGGAAGGCAGCCTGCTGCTGTACACAGGCGCATTCTTCTCAGTCATAGTTCTTAACAACTTGACTGTTTTCTCAAACCACACAAAGAGTGCTGTTTCCATTCTGGGAAGGCTACTCATTGGTGTAGGTAGCTCTTCAAATTATAAGTAGCTATATATGAGCAGCTATATTAGCTTTGACTTAACATATGTTAAATAGTATACTTTCCTGGTTTCAAATTTATGATGGCTCAAAATTCAAACCTTACAAATTAAAACCCTGAATCATCACCACTTGTGTAAACTACAAGGGTGCCATCATTTTTCTTTTCAATCCATTAAGTACCACATTTTCCACACTGAGCAAGAAAGGAAGTAAGCTCTTCATGGTGACCCCAGAAATTTTAATGTATCACTTTCTAGCATACTACTGACACTGCTCGACATCTTTTTTTTTTCTTTTTTATTTTGCCTGTCCCGTTTGGTTCTTTTGCCATCAGAATTATTGGCTGTGTCCGAATTCAGGGGAAGGATGCTCATAAGGACACTACCTACCTACGTCACAAGGTAGTGTCCTTAGACAGACGGGTAGTCAGGAAGTGAGCGGCTGTGGACAGCCCCCTTTTTTTCTCCATAGAAACTTTATTGAACAAACAATGAGTATTCAAACATAACAGATGGGCTGTGGACAGCCGCCTAGCCTTCAACTCCGCCCTTACTTGCGTGTTTTTCCGGTCGCTAGCGCCACAGCGCGAAAACTTTAAAATGGACCCAGAAATGTCGCTCCGTTGTTTGGGCAATTTTAATTCTCGAGGAGCTAGAAAAATCTTATCGTCGTTGGCCGCACGTTTTGTACCTTAGGCTCATCAGAGACAATCATATCCAGGTAAAATAATTTCCTTTAATCTACACGCATTTAGGAATTACTGAGATATTTACACAGATAATTGAATTATTGCCAGCGTTGTGCCAAAAAAGTGTTCGCCTGCCAAAACTGATTTCCAATGTTTCTGTGTGTAATATGTGTAATATCTTTATGTATGTTGGTAAATAGACTTCGGTGAACATGGTTTACAAAGGGGTTTTATACATACAATAATTACCTGTTGTTCAAGTATCTTTATAACTCTGGTTATAATCTGGGTACAATTGATATATTTGTTGCGCTGTCTGCTGTCCTCTTGGCCAGATTACTCTTAAAAAATAAATTTCTAATGTCAACAAGATTGTTTGTGAACTGGATAAATAAAGGATATATAAAAGTCACTGCCAAAAACTGATTGCAACTTCTACCTTGTTACAGGAATGTTGCTGGTGACTCAAAGTGACTTGATATCATTGATGAGGGAAACATTTGACATATGTTTCACGTATTATAGACCAACAAGTTATTCATAGCAGGTTAAATACGAGCAATCAGTTTAGGGCAAAAACCGGAAATCAGTTTTTGGCAGACGATCATTTTTTGGCACAACATCGGTCATTCTCACACATGTACTGTATCATATAAAATATATAAACTAAATATCTTTGAAACGTATAGAATCTAATCTTTTGTTTTTTTTTTTTACATAGCACTTTATCAAACTGTTGTCTGCTACAGAGTTACAAGTATTATACTAATAATATAGCATCCACCATCTCCTGCTTGCATATTTCTGAAAACATCTTAGTGGTGTGGCAGCCGTCGAGTGAGCCAGCCCTGCAAACCCTGTGGATGGACGATGCAGTGGACAGTGGGAGGAAGCATCCTAAAGCTCTTTGCAGACCACCCTGTGTGATTCTCCACTCCCCGACCAGAAAAGACAAACCTCAGTTGCAGCACCCCATCCACGTCTGATCTTGCTCCGGCAGATTCAGCAACACTGCCAGAGACTTCCTGTAATCTATTACAGTTGTTCAAGAAACGGTCCAGGAACAGGTCACTCAGGTTAATCCTGTGTGAACAACTGAAAATATTGTTTTTCCATCTTTGCATACTGTGTATTTGAAATATTCTTGTTTAATTGTTATTGTTATTTACTTTATTGCTATCAAATAAATATCCAAGTAAAATTGTTCAAAGTTAGCGTTATGTTCATACATGTTAAAAATGCCTGTAAATCAAATTGAGTTCAGTGACAATTACTGTTTGTTCGAATCAATTTATTAATAACATAAAACCTTTAAACTAATGCAACACATATAACAATGTAACAAATATATTCAAATAAATAAATTTCTCAATATATAACTCATTTTGGAACACATCTTTCTAGAAGTGAAAACAGTCTGTCCATCCTCTCCCTGCTCTCCTCTCCTCTGCCTCTCTTTGCTGCCTCATGTCCTCTCTGATGAGGTCTAGCAGCTCATCATCCCTGTCTCTTTTCCTCTTTCTCCCTGTCGTAGGTGGCTGAGCCGCTTCGTCATCACTGTCGTTTTGGTCACCCACTGTTGTGCTTGGCCCTGGAGTGTCCTCAGGGAGAGAGGACATTTGGACAAGAGGCTTAATGGAAGGCCTCTGTCCTATCACCTCATCCATGAGGGCAAACCAGGGCCAAGTAGCAGCAGTGGGCTTCCCACTGACCCACTCTCCTGAGCCTGGATACTTGCAATCCTAAAGGCAGAGGAAATCAAAAATGACAGCAGGCAAATAAAAACACCACAACAACTCTTAGTAATTGCACATTTATTAACTTGTGTTCTTAAGAATTATCTTCTTGATAACACACATACGTACTTTGTATTCTTTAAAGTTATCTCATGTCTTCTGGCCTGCAAGGGGGTGACTTTCCCCTGCAGGCCCATCTTCTCCAGAATTGTCCTGATCACACACAACAAATAAGAGAAGAAAGGAAACCATGGCAACTATGTTAATCCCTAAACCCAAAATTTTTCACAGCAGAACACCAGAGGAACACCGTCTGGACATCACAGGTTCTGTACAGCAGCGGTCCGTGAGTCGTTTGGTACCGGGCCACGAGAGTTGAGGCTCCGCTGTGAAATTTATGGTTTTCAGGGGTTTTATCATTAACTCTGTTTCCCTGGGTCTTTCCCTTGTTGTAGTTTCGTGTCTTATTTTGAAAGAAATATTTACACATTACCATAGCGACCAGAGAGCATTAAGCGGCAGAGAGGAGGATGTTACTCTCAATATTGGCGCATTTTCAGGAGGACGCTGCTAATAAAGTTACACAATTACACAGCACATTCACGTTTATTATTATATTTACAAAATACCAGTTTTTGTCTTGGTCGGATCATTTTATGTGGTTGTATTTATCCGCGATACCTTAAAGGCCGCTCCGTGTCTGACATAAACCGGTCTGTGGCGTAAAAAAGGTTGGGGACCGCTGCTGTAGCATGAGGGTTAATAGGACCGTACTCATATGAATATGATGTGTAAACTGATTTATTCTTGTACCTCCACGCCGTAGCGGCTCAATTCTTCACCCAGTGAAGAGGTGATCGTTTTCTCCTCGTTTTAATAAATTAAGTCGTTTGGTCTTTGTTCCACACAACATATCACCAATTCGAAAAAAATCTAAATTAGCTGTATGTAAGCAGCAATACATGAAAAATCGCGGGACCCCCCATACAAACTGGTTTACGGTTATTTTAAAGAAAAGAAACATGTCTATGCAGATGCCCAAAGCTTAACAAAACGACCACTATAACAATTTAACTTTTGTACAACCAGATTTTCATATACTTACATTTGAAAGTGTTTTCCTCTCCTGCTTCGACCACCATCGTTATCAGAAACAAATCTCCTCTATGACCCGCAATGAATCCTGGGATATAGTAGGACATGAAGGATACATCGGACCATCCTTAGAATTCAGGGCAAAGTAGGACACATTTGTCACCACATTTTGAGGACTCTTTGAATTCGGACAGCCTTCGTCTCGTCGCCGTGACGTCATTGCCTCCAAATATGGCTTTTAAGCATCCTTCCCCTGAATTCGGACATAGCCATCGTCTAAAGACAAAGAAAGATGCCCAACGGATTTACTTTACCAAATGGACCATCCCAGCCTTGCCGTATTGATCTATTTGATTCACCTTTGCTTTTATTGTTTATTTTGTTTTATTTTCACTTGCTAAACATGGGACAGATTTGACTGGGGAAAAGAAAACCAAGAAAAACAGCGGGGAAGAGAAACGGTGATAAAGGGCAAAAAACAAAAACCAACAAAACAAACAGACAAAAAATACATATATCAATCACCTGGATCACCTGTTAGGAAAGAAAAAAGAGAAAACAAGCAATAAATAACATCATCGCGATGATCTATGTGAATATAACAGTAAATACTAAATATTGAATATTATTGCGCAGCACGTAAGATTGACAGCGCACAGTGTGCTTTGAGGTAGGAGCCAAAAAGGGTGTAGTTTGTTTGTGTGAGCACCCGTGTGTTCACCTGTGAGCATGAGCGCGCTTGTATTTAAAAGGTTCCTTCATGTAACGATCTGCTAGAGGGTGTGGGGGGCCACAGCCCAGTCCTCCAGGGCATGAAGCAGGTATGGAGGAGATCCAGGCTCCAGACATCCAGAGGCCCTCAGAGCACACGATATCAAGGAAGACCAACGGAGAGACAACCGTGCCACTATCCCCGAACGAGCTGAGGAGAGCCCCAGATGAGGGGTCACTCAGCAGCTGCTGAGCAGAAGCCAGGGGGTGGTTGCAATGACGTGCCCGTGAGCTCCGCCGGCAGCCAGCTGTGCCAGAGTGACCGAGGGGGGGGGGGGGTCACTGCTCGACATCTCACAGTACAGTATAAGAGTCCCACCACAAGGAGACACTAAAGGCTTTCAAATCAACAGTTTCTGTTTCCAAAGCGGCGCCAACCGTCACCACCGATCATCGTTCTTATGTAACATAGACTGTGGATGCATGTTTAAGTTGATACATCACTTAAAGCCACCACTTTGGCAGGAACTTAAACAATTGAGGTGAATTAACACAAGTTATTCATATTCAATAAACCTGTGCAATTTGTGTTGATAAAATTTGATTGAAACAAAATATCCAATTTGAGCTCCTGGATATTTTAATCCTATACAATTTTCACACTTTATTCCACTTGTGGCCCACGTCACCCCTACTTGCCACCCCTACTATTGACGTGAAGAAAGGAAATGCAATTTGGTCCTTGAAGTTAGTTTTTGTTACGGGGGATTTTGTTGTTGAGTGCAATTTGAAAATAAGTTGTTTAAAAAGCAAAAATGTTTTAAAATGAGGGCAATATGAGCAGAGAGTAAAAACATGTTGAGGGATTGGCTGTATTAGTTCAGTGAGAGAGTTATATGTAAAGAAAACAATTTTCACTAGCAGTCAAAAACTAATGTGTTCACTTATGTCTGCATTTTTATTTTGTTAAATATGGACAAAGTGCTTCCACGTGTCTGGCCAGAAAGAGAGTACCTTTCCTTTTTATTTGTTAGTTCAATAAAAGGTTTCAGTTAGTTAAGAGTGAGAAGTTTTTTGCATTCACGTTTGCAGTTTTGTCTTGTTATACAATATTTGAAACTTAAAGCAAACAAACAAAACACTACATTTTCTGAAAGATTTGTGTGTGTTTTCTTGTTTGTTTGTTTTTGTACTACTTGAACAGTAAAGTGGCCCTCCAATGACATGACAGTACCAGCAGTGGCCCACAGCTCATTTAAGATTGACACCCCTGCTTTAAGGTGGTATTATGTGGATATATGTTGGTTTTATTTAGTTGCTGTCAACAAGTGGAAGGTAACCTAATGAAGCCTGTTATTTCTTTCTGTGGCTCACAAGTTGGAAATTTCAATAACAGTGCGTTATCCAATTACTCAGATTGTCAGAGGAGTTCACATTTCCCTATATAATCGATTAAAGTACCCCATCTTCGATTCATCCGATACAGGTCACCCTGACAACACTGAGCAGTCCCTTCAGTGACAGGCTGCTGCACCCACAGTGTGCAAAGGGGAGATTTTGGAGGCCTTTCCCTCCAGCTGCTGTCAGACTGTACACTGCACAACAGCAGTGAATGTACACCACATATGAACACACTGGGGTCTTTACATATATCAGTGTGCAATACTCAATACCTGCTACTATTAACACCCAAACACTGCACTATGTTTCATTCTTCTTCTACTAGTAATCTGTATAATTGCATCATATATGTGTATATATGTATGTCTGTATATGTATGTGTGTGTGTGTGTGTGTGTGTGTGTGTGTGTGTGTGTGTGTGTGTGTGTGTGTGTGTGTGTGTGTAGATAGATAGATAGATAGATAGAGTGATTTACATATATAAGTACACATGTATTTATTGTACCTGCATAGTCTATATTTCTTCTATTTTTGCATAGCATTATTGCTGTTAGGAATGTTGCACGTGTTCATTTGTTCCTGCCGTGTGTACTCTGTAGTCAAAAATCTCCTGTTCTGCTTTTTGTATTCTGAACTTCTTGAGTGGACAGCCAACAATCCTACAAATAGACTAGATTTGCTTGAAAGGTTTGTTAAAACAAATAACTGGACCTTACTTGTTAAGCTCAATGTTCTCACTGTCACATGGAGACTTTCAGGTTGCTATATTTGTCTCACGTTTACTGTCACAAATAAATGTTTTTTCCCTAATGAATATACATTTTAGGTCTAAAGTGTCTAAAATCTGCAGTTTTGGAACTTTTCATGTGGGATAACAAAATTAAAAAACAAACAAACAAAAAAAAACACTCCAAAAAAACAAGTGATACATGTGATGAAGGACTGACATAATTTGATTCATAAGACTTTATTTGATATTCACATACTGTAAGCAGAAAACAGCTTTAACAAAGCAAACTTGGTGGAAAGGACTAACACCAAGCTTATCCATCTTTTCCTGTAAAGAAAAACTGAAAAATCAAACTGTTAGGTCTAATTGTTGAATGTTGCCATTGTGTTTCTTAAATTTGTACAGTCTTAGTTCAAGCAGTAGGATCAAAGCCATTCCTTTGATTCTAACCACCTCTAACCACTTTGTGCTGGGGGAGGTTTTATTGCAGATACATCCTATCTGGAAGATCTGCTTCTTTTGATGTAAACTTCCTGCGTTTACGACCCTTTGGTCAGCAGGAGGTAACACACACACACACACACACACACACACACACACACATTCTTACCTACATACAGAAGTTCACACATATACATATAATGCCTTGCTGTGTTTTGTGTGAACTGTCTCTCAATAAAAGGCAGCGAGAGGAGGCCGGATTTGGGGTCATTTTCGTGCTGGACACAGATGTGGCCTCCCTTGCGCAAGTAATCGATCGAACGCTGTTGCCTTGTTTTTCTTTCATGATGAATAAGTCTCTAGAACTAGCGGGGTTTGTGGGAACAGACCCAACACAAACTAAAGTAATAAATTACAGATCTATTCAGATGGGTATAAAAGTTAATGTTAACAGTACCAAATTCATGGAACACGGCCGTGAAATTTGCTTTGTCGTTGGGGGGGCCTCAGACACTTCAGCACATCTCCTATACTGATAGGAACTAGAGAGCTGGGAGCTGGACATGTCTGTGGCATTGGTGCTGGTCAAACAAATTCTCTCAGCTCCTCCTGAAGAGTATTCTTGAGATCCACAATTTGCTTCTTCATTTCTGCGAGAATCTCCGCTTTAAATTTATTTATTTAAATTCCAATTCAAGTTATCCTGCCACTTTAGATCTCCTTTTACTATGCCACAAGCAGAGTTTTCATACGAGCTATGCAAAGCATCTGCTTCTGATTGCAAAGCCTCTTCACACACCTGTTCAAATGAGAAAGGTCATGCCTTAACACACATCGGAGATCTTGTTGTATCTTGCCCTCTCTGAGGCCCAAGACAAACTGATCATGCATGTACAGGTCGGCACGCCAAGGGTCTTGTGGCTCTTTTATCATGACCTATCTCCCTTAAATGTAAAGTGAACTTTCTAATAGGCTCTTCTGGCCTTTGTCTGCAGTCATAAAACATGGCACGCAAGGTACCCACAGCTGTTTTGTCCCCATACAGTTCTTTAAATTGAAGAAAGAACTTATCTGGCGTATCCCACTCCACTTGCTCCAAAATAAGAATTTCACGTTGTGGTTCTCCTAATGCACTCAGCTCAAAATCACACTGCTGTTCTATAGACCACTTTTGAGCATGGAGCATTGCACTAATCTGGCTCTCCCAGTCTTCATAATTAGCGTTAAGCCATGTGGTAGGACTTGACTTAAGCGGCCAAAGAAGTGCAGGAGACTGATGCTGTCCAGTGTAGCAAGTTATTTATTCACCATTTTGTGACCCAAACAATATTTACAGAGAAACAAATAAGAAACTCAACTCTATAATTAACTCAGTTCAACTAAATATAACTGAACTTAAATCAACGGAAATTATGGTCAAACTGCACACAGCTATCCTGACCTGAACCTTTCTCCTCAAACACCTGAGTTCTACTTAAATAGTCCACTTAACCAAACGATTTCTCCTCTGGACTATTCCATTCAGTAAGTAGGTAAGATGAACATGATTATATTCAAACCTCTACTGCCACTCTTTACTAGCAACATAAACTCTATGGTGTAATCAATACAGATTACAGCAATAAATCTATTTCTCCATAAACACTCTAAAATCAACTTTATGAAATTACAAGAATTCTTCCCCTTCTGCACTTGGTCTCATCCTGTGACCTCAGATGAACCCAGAAGCTATAAAGCAGGAAGTAAAACTACATTTCCTCCTTTTGTTTCTGGAAGACAGGTAGGTAAGGTAAGTTCAAACAATACAAATTAACAGTTGAAATAACATGTTAACTTAACGAACTTGTAGGAATTTACTTAAACCAAGATGTTATATTATATAATCTGTAAAAGTGCAAAACATAAACAAACCCGGGATAGTAGAAGTTTGCCTATTGCAGACTACATATGAAATATGGTTAAATCAAAACAAGAATGTTAACTAAGAATATGGACAAGTGGTACTCTCACCCACTTTGTCACAAGCCACAAAATTCTGGTACACAGGGTGCACCAATAAAAAATGGTGACACCATATTAACGGTTTCAGATAGTTCATCAGCCATATTGATCAGTCTAAGGCAGGTGGTTTTGTATGCTGGTCACAAATCCTGTCGACAAACGCCAAATATTACGTACGGCTCAAAATGACTCCCGCACAAGAACGTGGTAAGCTCTAATATTGACCAGTAAGAAACCACCACACTCACACTGCAATGGGGTACACAAGATTTAGTTTTCTTCCTCCAAGTCAGACTACAGGCTGAGGACTCAACTCCGGCCTGGAATCCAAGGCCCAAAGCCATGAACTCCTTCTTTTTGCATGTTGTTGCAAGTTAAAATCCTAATAAAACGTCTAATTATTTATTTACCTGCTGACTGCAAAACAGCCACCACACTTCCGGCTGTCACTTCTCCTCCATTAGAAGCTGCAGCAGACGACATCATGCCTGCAGCGCAGGAGCCTGCAGCTATTCCAGCTGAGTTGAAACCTGCAGCTCCCAGAAGAGCAGGAGCACCAACTACAGCACCTACTGCAGGAAGACAAGACATGTATCAGACATGGATCGGGCTTTGATTCAAATTAGTTAAAGATAAATAAACTGCTTACTTGCTCCTACAGCAGTACACACAGCTGTCACTATAACACAACATAAGAACACACATTAACATCTAACTGGGCCATAGCTCAGCACACAGCTGATCGAGGATTTCGATCAAGTAACTGAGCTACAGAGAAGACGGAGAGGCTTTATCCTACGATGGAGTATTAGAGCCACAAGAAAAAAGTTGATATGGACATTACTGTTCCACAACAAACTGCTATAATTACTATTTCTGCTACAAAATTCCTTATTTAGATGAGTTAATGAAACAAATTGATCAGCCGTTGTGTGGTACAACATTCACCCTCTTTATTGCACAAGGATGTAACCATCGATAACCTCGCATCTGTCCATTAGATCGTGGCTCAAGAGTTGGCAGTTCGTCTTGTAATCGGAAGGTTGCTGGTTCAAGCCGCGGCTCGGACAGTCTTGGTCGTTGTGTCCTTGGGCAAGACACTTCACCTACCGCCTACTGGTGATGGTCAGAGAGGCCGATGGCGTGATATGGCAGCCTCGGTTCTGTCAGTCTGCCCCAGGGCAGCTGTGGCTACAACTCTAGCTTGCCTCCACCAGTGTGTGAATGTGAGAGTGAATGAATAGTGGAATTGTAAAGCGCTATATAAATGCAATCCATTATTATTACCAGCCCTTTTGGTACAACCTAATACTTATCACCACACTGTGTTTATGAGCTAAAACCAGGGAGTTTTAGCTCATGAGCTAAAACCCCTGGTGAAAAGCATTTTAAGTTGTGTTCTGGTTATTTTAGCTCATTTTTCCTTGCTACTAAAACCGATTCTGAAGTACGATTTCACCAACTCAGATGATATACAGCAGCAACCATGGCAGCTTGCCTTGAGACAGCTGTAATCTCCACATTTCGACTTTATTCTCAAAATGATCGATAATACCTTTCTTAACGTAGCCCTAATACTACATTGTATTATCCTCACTGCAGCACAGTTACATGTAATTGTTTCTTGGAGCTTTCACATTTATCATAATTTTTTGAGTAATTGCTGGGAATTTTTTTTTTTCCTGCTGAGTACAAAACAGCCACCGCACTACCTGCTGTCACTCCTCCATTGGCCACAGCAGCTGCAGCTGCTATTCCAGCTGAGGTGAAACCAACAGCCCCCAGGACAATAGGAGCAGAGATCACTGCTGTACCTGAGACCAGGAAGAAACACTTGGTTACTGATCATCAGGATGCTTCACAATGAATACATGTCTTGATATGTATGTATTTACCTATGAGTTTTAGAGATAAAAATAAATAAATAAGCAAATAGGTTTGTTACCTGCCCGGCTGTGATGGCTAAGGTTGTCACTGAAACACAAGAAAGAAAACAAAAGATCTTACCACAGCTCAGTCTGGAAATATTAAGACATTTTCTGTAATGCTAGAATCATCAACTCATATGATGTAGAGATGATTTGAAAAAGGCAGCTGTACTCACATAGACCCATTGTTCCACTCAGGGTGAGGAACCTAAGATTGGACTGTGTCTTAAACAGAAGTGAGCATGAGCTGTTATTTCCTGGATAATGAAATTGAATCGGCGTCACTGGGTCTGTGAAGTAAATAAACTTCCTTTAGTCGTCATAGAACAAGTGATTGTGAGGCTGGATCTCAGGGGATTTGACATAGTTATTTATTTGATGTTTTTTATTATGTATTTCACACACACGCGTGTTATTTCAAGGATTTTTCTTTCTATTTAATCCTTGTGTTAAATAACTTGCTTAAAATAAACACAAACAAAAAGGAGGTTATGATACGGAGCGTGTATGAATGTTATTTGGGTCACTGAAAATGTCTTTGTATTATGTGTGTCCTTTCTTTGGGGTGTGGTATGTAACAGAAGAAAGACCGCAGGTACCAATTAGTGTAGAATTTCCTCACATACTTGAGTCATACCTTGATTCTGGTTTAATCTTGTTAAGAAAAATAATGAGAAACAGAAATGGAAATAAAATGGGTGAGTATAAAAGGCTTATTACAGCAGACACAAGAGCAGAAGGTGAGATGAGTTATAAAAACAACCAACGTTTGAGAAGCCCTGGACAGGAGATCCTATGAAATGGCAGCACTGGAGATCATGACAAGACACACGTTCAGGAAAGTTTATTATACTGCATTTAATCCCAGTCATTTTCAGAGAGAGATTAAACATTGAAGGCTGATTTATAACAAGTCCCCACACAAACATAGATAAAGCACTAAAAGTACCTCACTGACGAGCAAGAAGTGCAATAAATAATTGAGAAGTGATACATGCTGTATGGGCGTCGCACATATGACGAGTTAGGAGTGAGAACGTGTTGATCTGTAGGGAAGCAGGAGACTGTTGTTATAGAGTGGATTGAGGATTTTTATTCGTTATTTCTATTTTTCAGTTTTATTTTTCAAGACTTTGTGAATTGTCTTTTTTTAAATAACTTGGTTTACCCTTTTTGGTTTTGTTAATATTGGCAATAGTGTGAAGTACTATTGTTGGGTTCGAATATATTTATTATATAGGCCATCCAGTTAAGGTAAATGTCATGTTTTGAGTTGTTAGAATCTGATGAGCATTATTTTATTTTATTTTTTGTTGTTTTGTTTTTCTGTTTTCCCCCTGAGAGATTACCACCTTAACGTGGTCAGGCGGTGTGATGGCTGCAGTTACAGCCACACAGTGGTAATATCAGTGTAGAGGCTTACACACAACACTGCATTCACATTTGTCTTTCTTTAAATATAAGGTTTAATTTAGAGGATAATAAATAACTGGTTTTGGTCTCAGTTAGGTTTTTGTGTGTTTTACCCCTTTTTGTGAATTTTGTGGGCTGATCAGCCACTATTTAAGTTTCCCCCTTTGTCTCGTTTAGTGAGGTCAGTTTGTTTGAGGTATCAGTTTTGGTTGTTGTTAACTTTGAGTAGAGTTCTGTTATTTTGACCTCTTTTATGGGCTCAAGAGTTTGATTTTTTTTTGTATAATTTAACCAACTATGTTGTTGGGTTAAATAAAAAAAAAAAAAAAAAAAACTTTTTTCTTTTTTAGGGACTGTACTGCGGTGGCCCTGAGAGGCCAAACGGACTGCAACTTAAGAAAACACCAGCAATAAGAAAAACCCTGCAAAAGCACACAAAACACAAAGGAAATAGGAAAAACAAAGCAGAAATAGGAAAAAAAACTGATTTCCAAAAGCACAAGGGAAGTGTTTCTGGGGAGACAATAACCCGACGGACCAGTTGCAGGAACCAAAATATGCTAAGAATTGCGCTGGGAGACACTTAAAAGAAGTGGAGGATCTATCGGTTTTATGAGGAAAGAAAAGATGAGAGGTAAGTGTGTTAGCCTAACTATTAGCCTAAAAATCCGTCATCATATGAATGATGATAAAACACGCCTACCATGTTTTGAGTTCCTGCAACTGGTCCGTCAGGTTATTGTCTCCCCAGAAACACTTCCCTTCCCCTTGTCTTTTTCCTATTTCTGTTGTGTTTTGTGTGTTTTTGCGGCGTTTTTCTTACTGCTGGTTGCAGTCCGTTTGGCCTCTCAGGGCCACTGTACTTTAACCTGTGCCTGACTTTCTTTCAATGCCCGATCCATCGCAGGGGGTTTGCGTGCCTCAGTGACCCTAAAAGCTAGATCAGCGGAAGCTTAGCCTTCAGGTGCGACACCCAAGTTGGTCAGGTCTTAGGGTAGAAGGCTGACAAAGTGCAATCCAATTACATGACAAAAACAGTTAGCATTTGAATCTTCTTTTTTTTTTTCAGTTTTATTGGAGAGAAGGCCGGCATTTCCTTAGCAGATGTCTTAGAATGAAGCCATAACATTATAGGACATAGGAAAGTGAAAACATTTCGTTTTGGTGTGAACTCTTCCTCTAAAATCTGATTCGGATGTCGTATAATCTAATTAATGATATCGTCATTTCTTCTTCCAGAAAACATGCAGGGCTTGCAATCATTAAAATACTGAAACCATCATAACATTTTGACTTTGTAGTAACAAAAACATTTAATAAAGACACGTGCTTATCAGTTCCACTTTCATTTCAGCTACAACCAGCTGATTAGAGGTCATGTACCAAATGTTAGCGCAGTATACAGCCTGGATATTGAAATTACTTTTTTTATTGCACAAAAGGACAAGAGAGATTTCTTTCATTAGCAACCACAGCATTTTTTTTTATCATCTAGAGAAAACTGAGACATACTGTTGAAATTGCACTTCTTTTTCCAATATTGAGATAGCTCAGAAGTGAAATGTGCAGTTCAACTACTTTACACAGGACATTTTCACTGGTGGCATGTATGTAGCCCTCGATGTAAAAATCAGTTTAACATCTCTGCCTTAAACAGTGTAAAGACAGTGTATGGGATGGAAATCATGAAACATCTGTACTTTAGAGTGTGCCTACATCTTCAGTGCCCTTGATCAGACCGCCAGGAAGATCAACATTGGGAAATTTGTGCATCGGAAAGCCATGGTGCTTCTGGTGACTGATGTTGCTGCTCGTGGTATAGACATCCCCCTGCTGGATAATGTCATCAATTACAACTTCCCCTCCAAGGCCAAACTTTTCTTGCACAGAGTTGGTGAGCAGCTGTATGCAGAACGAACAAAGTGATTCAGCCTCTTTAATTTGAAATGATTAGGCCAGCATTACGTGTATTTTTCCCCTGTCTTTTCCCATCAGGGCGTGTGGGACGAGCGGGCCGAAGTGGCACAGCCTATAGTCTGATTTGTCCTGATGAAATGCCTTATGTCTACGACCTCCACCTCTTCCTAGGGCGACCAGTTCAGTTTGCTTCACCTGAACACACACAAGGTAGACTCTACTGCATGCCTGTCAGGTCTTAAACTGACAGATGAACTGTTTAACTGATGTGCTACACATTTGAGGTTGCTCTTTTTATCTGTCACTATATTGAAATGTCTGCATTTCTTTTCATACTCCAGATTCAGAAGGTGTGTTTGGTCGAGTCCCTCAGAGGATCTTGGATGATGAAAGTGCTCATCTCCTCAGCCCTTCCCAGGAGGGTGGCACGGATGCCCCTCCAGTGGTTCTCCTTGGGCTCTCGTACTCTGGGGCCTCTGGATGTCTGGAGCCTGGATCTCCTCCATGCCTGCTTCATGCCCTGGGGGACGGGGCTATGGCCCTCCACACCCTCTAGCAGACCGTTACATGGAGAAACCTTTTTGTATACAAGCGCGCTGATCCACACAGGTTTGCACACGGGTGTTCACTGTTCGTAGACTTAAACTACACCTTTCTTAGCTGTTACTTCAAAGCACATTGTGCGCTGTCTGTCCTGCGTGCTGCACAACCACATTCAATATTTAGTTTTTACTGCTGTTCACACTTAGCCAGATTAACGTGATGGTGTTGTGTTTAGTATGTTGCTTTGTTTGTTTGTTTTTTTGCTTGTTTTCTCTTCTTTTTCTCTCAACAGGTGATCCAGGAGATTTTTTTTCTCTTTGTCTTTGTAAGTGCCCTTTCTCACTGTCCCTTTTCCCTTCTGTTTTTCTTTTCCCTCCTCTCTTTCTTTCTCCCTTTCCTATCCCCCAGTCATGTCTGTCCCATCTGTAACAACTGAAAAAAAAAGAAAAAAAAAAAGAAAGAAAGTGCTCAACTGATCACGTCTCACGAAAACTCCCTGGACCTGCAAAATCTGCTCCGTGTCTCAGAGAACACCTACAAGCGGCCAAACCCCTCGCCGGAGTCCATCAGACAGGTTAAAAACATAGATCTGTCCTGCATGGGTGTCCATCCAGTACTTGGTAAGTTCAAAGGAGGATAAACTATAAAAAGAAGAGAGAAATTATGAAAATAATCAAAAGGAATAGTGAGGAACTGATGGCAGTTAAGTAAGAGAATTTGATTTAAGTTGTTTCAGGGTGTGGTCTGGAAAAAATGGAACTGGAGTGCCTTCAAATAGTCGATGCCATCAAGAGCTACAAATCCAAAGCGGTGAGTTTGATGCAGACACGTCACAGCGCTGCATTTTCTGGTAAAAAGTGTTCTAGTAAGCAAAGAAACATATATTTCTCTCCTGAAATAGACCATCTTCGAAATCAACTCCAGTAGTAAGACACCAGCCAGTGAGGTGATGCGGGCCAAACGCTCTAAAGACACTCGGCTAGTGGACAAATTCAGCAAGCAGAGAGAGGACCGAGCCCTAGAAAGCAGGCTGCAGCAGCCAATCAACCCCACCACTACTGCTGACTGTGACATCACAGAAAAGGATGAGAGTGATCTAAATGTAAGCATGGGTGAAGTATTGCTTCTTTCTTTCTTCCCTGGATCGTTGTAGTTGCAGGTTTAGGTCAGTTTCATAAAGGATTAAGCACACACATTGAACTCCAGGAAATCATAAATCAAAATGTGGATATTACCTGTCCACAGATTCATGGTGACGTAACTGCTCTTTGTTTGGCGATTGTAGAAATGGTTTACATGAGCTAATAGCTGAGATTCAGAGGTTTCTGCAGCACTTATATTTCTGACCTCTCGTTATAACCGATTAAACGCGATCTCCTCCCTTTTGCCCCCATTTTTGGTGGTGTAGGTGCAAATGATCATGCATGACATTCTCATAATAAATCAGATAAGATACTGCAAATAATTATTTCTGCATTTGTGCAATTGAAATGTATTGAAAATGTGTATGCAATGATGCAGTTTTAAAGATTTCGCCTAAATAATTTTTTGAGTGAATGAGCCTAAACATGACGACCTAACCAGTGACACCGTGTCACCTGTGACACACACACACGTATGACTTTGCCGGTTTCAGCTGAAACAATTTCAGTGTTTCAAACCATGTTCCAGGGTTTTTGTTTCACCATTTATGAGGTTTCAAGAACATAAAAGACAGATATGAATGTTTGAAAATGTTTTAGATGAAAAGATTAGATGACAAATACTCAAAGGATAAATTTAATTGGTTTATTATTTTATAAATAAGTTGAAAAAGAAAGTTAAACAAGCAAGTCAAAAAAGAAAAAGTTAAACAAGTAAATAATGAAACAAGGTAAAATGAAGTAAGAACAAAAAGTTAACAAGTAAATAATGAAACAAGGTAAAATGAAGTAAGAACAAAAAGTTAACAAGTAAATAATGAAACAAGGTAGAGGAGAGAACCCCAACAATCCCCTCTGAGCAAGCACTAGGCGACAGTGGGGAGGAAAAACTGCCTTTAAATGGGCAGAAACCTCCGGCAGAACCAGGCTCAGGAGGGGACAGTCAACTGCCGGGACTGGTTGGGGGGGTGAACAGAGGTGGAGCAAGACGAGGCTACATCAGGTGAGGAAGCAGTAGAGTCCCTCCTCCAGGGCAAGCGGAAGCATTTGTTCTTCTTTTTCATGCACTTTTCTACAAGAGCTTTTTTCTCCAAGATGAGGGTTCTCAACTCATCGATTGTTACTGCGTTTTGCTTCTCAAGCTTCTTGCATGTTTGTTCCACCTCTTCTAATGTTGCTTGTTTTTCTTCAAGCTTTTCTTTGAGTTCTTTGGATCTTGCCTCCTGCATTAGCTTGTCCTTGTGCATGTCTGCATTTCTCTGTTGTACTTCTTTGTGCATGTCTTGTAGCTCCTCATTTCTTCTGTGGATTTCTTGGAGCGTACGCTGCAGGTCGTCATGTATTTTGTCTTGTTCTTGCTTTTGCGCCTGCATTTCAGTGTGTTTGCGCTTTAAGTTGTTGTATTCCAACAATATCCCCTTAGTGAGCTCGGAGTTGTTTCTTGCCATTTGATCCATCCTTTTCTGCATGTGTGAGCATTGTTTGTCCAGTATTTCTTTTTCCCCTTCTAGTTCACTTGTTTTGTCCTTCAGTTCATTACAAAACTGTTGCAGTTTTAGATTTTTACCCTCAAGGTCTTCAACAATACGTTTCTCTTCTTTGAATCTTTCTTGCTGTTGCTGTTTCTCTTGAAGAAGGTCTTTACTTTGGCGCAGTGTATCATCCAACTCTACTTTCAGCATTCTGTATTTTTCCTCCGTGACTTTGAGTTGGTGCTGCATGTCTCTTTGCTTTTTCTCCTGTTCTTCCTTCTGTTGGAGGATTTCTTTATTTTTTTTCACAGCTTCATCGAAATTTGTTTGGAGCAGCCGATTCTTTTGGTCCATATATTGGAGATCCCATTCTGTCTTCTCAACAGTAGCTTTGCTGTCTTTAAGCTGGTCAGACATCTCCTTTAGTTCTGCGCTCTTTTGCTTGTTTTCTTTAATCAGAAAGACGATCTGCTCTCGGGCTTGTCCAAACTTGATTCCCCAGCCCTCATTAATTATTGTTATGTCGGGCTGGCGTTGTTGTCTTTCCTCCAGGTTTTTATTTTGCGCTTCCATCTGTCTACACTTCTCCTCCAGTTGAAGTTTCTCTTCTTCAATTTGTTGAATTTTATTCTGGAGATGGTAGTTTTCCTTCCTACTGTCATGTAATGCCCTTTGGATGGCTAAGAGGTCATTTGGGGAAATTGGCCGGCCACGACAGGAAGGAGAAGCGGCGTAATCTTTTTGTCTTGGTTGGTGTCTTGTTGGATACATGTTGAAGGTTGTACACGACAACTTTGAAAAGGTTTCCAAAAGTTTCTGTGGTGAACGTTTGAAGGCTGCAAACACAAATGCTGCGAAGAAACGAACTACAAATTGCTGTTTCTCACCCCTATTTAAGGACAAACTTCAAAGGATCAAAGGTCCTTAGGGTGTCCTTGTGACATCACCACTCCGTGAGCCAATGTGATTGTCGTGTGACATTCTGGAATGGGGATATTTGTTTTTAAACCGTTTTCAAATTTAACTTAATATTTGACTGTTTCTTAACTGACCTATTTAGCTGATTAAGAAATTAATTGCCACGAGCATCCCTAATGTTATATAACAGACAACAGCAAAAAACACTAATAGAGGTTTAATACATTTTTTTATTTTTATTTTTTTAAATTATCCCACTTTTTATAAGAGGGAACATTATTTAAAGAATATGTATTTAATTAAAAAGCTCTCTATTCATGTAAAGGGTATAACAAAAAAGGTGAGCTTCCTGCTCGAAAATGAAATGACCAAAATAAATGGAGCATTTCTCTGCAATTACAAACTCTGTGTAAACAATCTTGGTTTCAAAATAAGGCTAATGCTTGTGAGATGTCATCACAGGTGTAAATATTACTGCAGATGTTACTATGTCAAAGTCTCACAATTGTCTTATGTTTATTTATATAGGCAAGACCTACTTTTCACTTTTTTGCTTTGCTATATGTTCTTAAGTGTATTAGTTTGCCAGCAGCATGAACATGTACTAGTGTCAATAATAATAGTACGATGGATTAGAAAACCTGCTCACAAGTTGAATAAACACCCAGGATTGTTTCATCATTTTCATTCAAAACCAATATTTGAGTCAAAATGAGAAAGTTGTTTGTGATGTCTGATGGAGAAGAAGCAAAATAAAGTGCAGTTTTGATGTAGTTGATGTTGTATACAAACTAGAAGAGGAAGAGAGTAGGATCTGTATTTTGTCACTTTGTACCATGTAATTCTTTCTATTTCCACCAGGGGGTGTTTTCAGAGGTGGTAGGTGGTAAAAGAAGAGGTCAGCAGGAAGATGGCGAAGAGCGACCAAAGACCAAGAAAAAGAGGCAGTCAGGCAAAGATGAAGAGTATTATATCCCTTACAGACCTAAAGATTTTGACTCTGAGAGAGGGTGAGGCATTAAACTGTTGCATCTGTTTTCTTTAAAAAATGTGAATGGCTGTGTGTTTTATGCTGTTTTGTCCTGTGTTATGCGTCGACAGGTTGAGTCTCGGTGGAGAGGGCAGTGCTTTTGAACAGCAGGCCTCTTCAGCTGTCCTTGATCTCATGGGAGATGAAGGCAATCGCCTTAACCAGCAGAAGAAAATGATGATATGGTACAAATTTCCCTGTGTTTGACTCAATATCCATAAAATGGTCATTTAAAACTATAATTTAAAGTCTTTTTCCCCCCTTCTTTTCTTAGGGACCGTAAGAGGAAGCGTTTTGTGAGAGAAACGGGAAAAGAAGACCAGAAGAAGAAGATCAAAACAGACAGCGGTCAGGTTATCAGTAACAAGAAGAACAGGAAGAACTTGTATCCTTCCAACAAAAATCTTCTCTGTGTGCTGCTCTTAATGACCCTCTTCTCTACTCCTATGACAATGTTAAGCTGTACTGTGAAGATGTTGTATCACTTGACAACATGTCAGTTATGAGGAGTGGAAGAAAAAATACAAGATTGATGATACAGGATCTGGATCAGATGGAGAAACAGGCGGAGGAGGCAGGAAGCCAGCAAGAGGTAGGAAGGCATCAAAATGAATAGCACAAAAATGTCTGCCTGTTAAATATAGACCATCAGCCACCATGTTTTAACTCAACTCTAAAAGTCGCCCGCGGGCACCAGGTCGCCCGCAAGGACCACATGAGTCACCCGCGCCTGTTCTAAAAATAGCTCACCATAACAACTTACCAGTAAGCTGCATCTATTTTTATTTTTTCTTGCTATTTTTTTTTTAAATCAGAATTGCATTGGTGTCAATTTGTTAGAGATAATATATAAAAAAATGTTTATTATTAAATATTAGATCAGTGCTAGCTGGTCTCCACGGAAACAGTTGCCGTGAAGACCAGCAAAGGTGAGGAGATGAGGAAAACATGGCGGAAAAAAGAAAGAAAACATATCATTTTCACAGTGAATGGGAGGAAGAGTTCTTTTTTACCACTGTGAAAGATTCATGTGTGTGTCTCATTTGCGGTGCGACTGTGGCAACGGCAAAGCGGCACAACGTGGAGAGACATTTCCGAACGTGTCACACAAGCTACCATGCTAACTACCCAAAGGGCAGCACACTGCGAGCGGAAAAGGCCCGCGAGTTAAAGGCAGGTTTGAGCAAACAGCAGTCTTTTTTCACGAGACCGGTGAAAAACTCCCAAAAAGCAACCGAAGCCTCATTTAGAGCTATACATTTCATAATTAAGAAAAAGAAGGCATTAAAGTCATAAACCGACTTGGTCAAGAGTTTGAGAACAGGTTTTGTGACCTTGATCAGCTTGAGCCATGTGTCTCATTTGTTTCCAATCCTTTCATGAATGTGGACACAACATGCATTGCTGAGCAACTAAGTTCAATGTTCAGCTTGGATGCTGGACAGGTGGAAATCGAAATTGTAACATTGCAAAATGACGTCCACCTCAAAGCCTATCAGGGTGCACCAAACTTTTGGTGCCTTGTTGACACAGAAAAGTACAGTGGTGTATGCACAGCAGCTATGAAGGTTGCCAGCCTGTTTGGTTCAACCTATCTTTGTGAATCATCCTTTTCTGACATGAACTTCATCAAGAACAAACACAGAACACGCCTCTCTGATGCACATCTGCAAGACTCACTCAGAGTTGCAGTGTCAAGTTATATCCCAGATTACAACACACTGGTGAACAGCATGCAATGCCAGGTTTCCCACTAACAGACAAAGAAAGCCATATTAGATGTTCTCAGTGGCAACATTACAGTGTCATGTCAAAGTTGAATTTAATTATTGAAAAACAAATGTGTTTGTTAAGTGTAACATGTGACAATTTGCTTTAAAATGCTGCCAATTTGGTGAAAAGTTCTGTAAAATTTGAAAGTTGATTTTTGTATGTTACATACATTATTTTTGTATGTATGTAACAGTGCATGATTTGTTAAAATTTGTTAGTGGTAAGTGAAAATGTTGTAGAAGTGATCACTTCAAAATGTAAATACTTGCAGAGATTTCTAGAAATAAAGCGTTGCATATTGATATTTATCTGTTTCCTACCTTGTTTCCTACTTGCATTCTTTATAATTATGGTGAAAAATAATTAACATAATTAGTGTCTTTACATAGATGAATATCATTAATTATTAATGATAAAACATAATTAAGTTCAATTGAGGAAATTTGTTATTTGAGAAGTGTGTGTCAAACTGGTAGCCCTTCACATTAATCAGTACCCAAGAAGTAGCTCTCACTTTCAAAAAGGTTGGTGACCCCTGGTGTACATCTTGTTGGATTCAGATGTGTAAATCCACAAAAAGCAGTAAACCTCAGCTCAAGATCAGCTGATCACAGACTGTATACAGGTTTCAGTTCAAGGAGACAGATTATTGTAAGTAGCCTCTTAACAGCTTAGTATTGACATATGTTTCTCTGTTTCTCTAAATTACATTGGAAATACATTAAAGGCTCACAGTCAGTGTGACAGGAAACAGAGGCACAGAGTTTTAGAAACTCATGCAATGTGAAAGCCCTTTTTTCTGACAGTTGGAGCTCCAACTGCTACATCCTCAGATTGGCACCATTAAACAGGATACATCTCTAAATTAGAAAAGGATGATGATTGAGCAAGAGTACAGTGACAGCAATAACCTAGCACAGCCGTTTTCATAAAGCTAAAAACTAAACCTCTTTCTAACAGGAAGTTGTTACTTTGGTGCCATTACATAGTTTTTTAAAAGTATGCCCCCATACGGAGTATAAGTATGGACAAAATAGTTTTATTTTATACTATCAAGCAATAAAGAGGTCATTGTTTAACAAAAACAGTTTTATATCTCCATGTAAGAGCGCAGGCTCTCAGTACATTAATATTTCTATGACTGAATTATTCATATATACATGTGTGTGTTTTAAGGACTTGGATAATCGATAAATGGAAAAAGAATAAACCAGACAATGAAACAATGATCTTTTATCAGTGTTTATTTTTAAACCAGCCAAAATGATTAAATTAGAAACTAAATATAACAGCTGCTGGCTATGCTTCTAATTTCTGGTTGATATTGTAGTATTCTTTTAGGCTGGACGTCCAAATTGGGTGAGACGACTTGAGGTTTGAGTGGGAGTTTAATTTGAGTACGTTTGATTTATATAGCACCATTTTACAATAATAATTGTTAAATATAATAAATAAAAGACCTTGAAAATAATAGAGACAAAACCCTAACAATTAAATAATCCCCTATGAGCAAGCACTTGGGGATGGTGGGATGGAAAAAACCCCTTTTAAGAAACCTTCGGCAGAATGAGGCTCAAGGACGAGCAACTGGTTGGGGATGACAGAAAAGACAAAATAAGAAAAAAATCAAGAGCATACGAGGACAAGACAACACATGATGGGAGGAAGAGGACCAACGTTACTGACACGCAGTATTGATATATTAACACACTGAGAGTAAAAGACAGAAGTGCTCAGTGCATGATGGGAAGTTAATGAGCAGTTGTGGCCTATAACAGCATAACTAAAGGATGGGACAGGGTCAGCTGATCCAGCTGTAGCTATAAGACTGATCAAAAAGGAAAGGTATGAGTTTAATGTTAAAAGACGAGAGCGTTTCTGGTTAAACAGGACAGGGACAGGAAAGCTGAAGGCTCAGCCTCCCATTAGACTCATTAGACCTCACCAGAGTGAACAACTTTCTCTGCAGCAACACAACTCATAACTTTTATTCACACCCTGTCCTGATACTTCTATTTCATCTGCTATAAACAATAACCATACACTATTATTGCAATCTATACTACAGCTCAAAAGTCTGTAGAGAATTAGAAATGTCTTATTTACTGACAACAGTGAAAATCTTTTTGATGTTTTACTAAATTAATCAGAAGCGTAAAGAAATATAAATAATTAATGGTAACATTTATCATAAATCACAAATGAGATTTAGTGGAATATCTACTAAGTGTTGTTGAGACAACGTCGGTCTCTCCGATTCTTTTTGTCTTGGTAGAGATCACGCAGAGATGTTTCCAAATTTCACACAATCCTTTTATTACCCATTTTCCTTACAGATGCATCTGGAGATCAGCACACTGCATCCTGTGCAGTCCTACTCTAAAGGCTGGTCTGAAGAGTTTCACACAACAGTTACAGTTATAGTCTCTTTTCTCCAATTTCTACAGTAAATCCCCCACAATGGAAAAACACTGGTAAAGTGGCCAGGGGTGCTGACACCCTGACCCCCATCTCCTTTTAAGGTAATGTACACTGGCAATTGTCTGCCCCTCACCCTCAGTAAATCTTGCTACTGTCCTGTGTTTGGGGGTTAATTGCCCCACTTCCCTGGACCCCAGTTCTTTGTTCCCATCCCAGGACTATTTTCTATTTTGTAATCTTAAATCCTATCAACAACAAAATCATACTACGACACACACTAATAAACTACATTCACTATGACCTCAATACCTAATGCACAGTCCATTATTTCTACAGTGTACTGTTATGAAAACAACAGAATGATGATGAGACACTGTGGTAAAGTTTTACAGGTATATTTGCAGATAGTTATCAATACAGGATAAACACTATGGGCTCCAGGAGACAGGGCAGAGGTAGTGAAGGTTGTCTGGAGGCACACTCAGACACTGTCACAGAAGGTTGCGGAGATCCGTAACGCTGAAACGTCTGCAGAGAAACAGAGAGTGAGCAAAGGCAAGAACTGATGGAAAGTGTGACATGACTGTGGCATGATACGTTACCTTCGTACTGCAATGATCTGGTTGTTTAGAAGCCAGCATGAAGACCTCGTGAGGAACAGGCGAGTAATCAGCTGATTGTTCACAAGTGACTGAGGGACGGGAAGGTGGAGGAGCATCCCCTAAAAAAGACAAGCACACGGACAACAACACAGGCATGCACCGAAAGAGGAGAGAGAGAAAGAAGCAGGCCAGAAAAAGAGGGCAAGGGAACCATAACATCTACAGAGGCCCATTTTCATTTGGTACATCGTGTTGCCAGATGTCAGTTTGTGATGTTACATCCCAACTTGTCAGTCACGAAACCTTTTTCCAAAGATATCAGCACAAACCAAAATCATTGTGCGGATTAAAAACAGTAAATTTTTGAAGTTTGTGATGGATCATCCCATTTTCTGTTTGTACTCATCAGATGTGTTCCAGGTATATAACCATGTGATCGGTCCACACAGGAGTGATTGTTACTAAAAATGGGCCCATGTATAAGTGTGTAGACATTTCCTAATGCATCATGGGTGATTTAACGTAAATGATTCATTAAACACACATCTGTGAAAACATTACTGATAATTTTCATGTAATATTATGTTAAAGCAAATGTAAATTATTAATTAAAAGACGACTGTTTGAAACTGACCACAAAATTTTGAGCAGTAGTGTGTGTTGTATGCATGTGTCTGTTTGTATTTTGTCATCAGTGTCAACAAAACGCTAATTTTTTTAGCTGTGTCTATCATCAAAAATTGAGTTGGAGTTTTTTAACTCTGATGGCAATCTCTCCCTAACAAGTCCACTTTATTGCGTGCTCATTTTCTCCTATTAGTGGCTCATAGGAGTCTAACTAATGCACTTTATGCATGTTTCCTAATTTGTCACGCTTATCAGTGGCTCATGGTTGCTTAAGGCCTATGTCTGTACTTGACCACAGAGGCAGAGCATCATTCAACCTGCCAGCTGCCTATCTTGGGAGCTTTTCAAGGATGACAGACTCCACTTTCTCTGCAGCAAGACAGCTCATAACTTTTTTACAGTGTCTCCCTGTCCTCATACTTCTATATATTCCTCTGTAATAGATAACTATACGCTATCATTGCAATTTACACTACAGCTCAAAAGTTTGAAGTCAATTTTCACCTGGTTTATAACCATGTGATCGGACCACACATCAGTGTCAACAAAATGCTCATTTTTTTAGCTGCGTCTATCATCAGAAATTGAGTTGATGGCAAACTCTCCCTAACATGTTGACTTTATTGTTTGCTCATCAATCTACTGTACAGCTCAAAAGTTTGAAGTCAGTTAGAAACGTCTTTTTTTCTTAAAAAACCGAGATTCGTTTTTAGATTTTGTAAATTAATTGGGAATGCAAATAAATATTATTGCTTAAAACTTGCATAGATCACCAATTATGAATGATGTTTGATAAAATATTAACTGGTGTATGGATGCAACAATAATGGTGGTGTATGGATTACAACAATAATAGCGAGTGTGTAGATTATATTACCTTTCCTCAGTTTATCACATTAAATCTCAGCTTACTAGTGACCCAGCATTTACCCAAGTACAGCAGCGCTAACCAACATCATTTTTTCAAGTAATATAAAAATCAGTTTTATATATTGCCGTTTTAAACATCCCAATTTTCTTTCTAATGTCATTAAAACAAGTTTGCACATTTGTATAACAACAGTTGGACCTCCAGATCTTTTAAGCTTTCAGTTTTTTCTCAGTGTCACACATAGATTAGTTTTCGTTTCTTTCAATAAGAAAGTCAAATCTTCAAACCCTAAAGCAATCTTTGTTTCTTTCAATCACTCCAATATTTTTCATCTCCTGTTATATAATTGCAGTTAACCAGGGCTTAGCTACTCTGATCCACAGTGATTCTGGGGATGTGGATACCTATTTTTTTTCACAGGTGCAGAGCCTTTTTCTACAAAATTACGAATAAACTGCATTTTTTAAAAGTACCATTAACATAAATGTAGACTGACAAGTAACTCAACCTTTAACACAGTGATCAGTAGAGAGGAAAGAAAATAACCCATTTCAAAATTCCTAGTTCAGATCAAAATTATTGTTCTGATTAAGGAAACAGTAAATCTGGCCACATTATTGTCCCGATCCTCCAATTTTCCCTTTCCAATGTGACTAAATAAAATTCAACTTTTTTAAATAAAAGCAGATGCACACCCAGATATTTCTTACAGTAAGAATCCTCCAACAACCTTTCAAAAGAAACATTTTTTGTCTTTCCTCAATTTTGAGACCAGCTGAACCCACAAACCTGAAGCTGCAGACCCCAAACTAACCAAATTTAATGTTTCCTTAATCAGCACAGTAATTTTTAAGTCTTTGTGTGTTATGTTTACTCACAGTTTTGATGCTTGCTTCTTCGACTTGATCCACGATTAGCTCTGCACCATCGCTCTGCTGTTTTCTCTCTCCTCATGCTTCTCCTTCATGCGTCCTGTCCTCAGATATAATCCAACCAGCTGCCTCCTTGTTTCCTCCTTGACTTGTATTCGCAAAATTTCCAGTTAAATTAAAAAAAAGATCCAGAAAAGTTTTCCTGCTTCAAAAGCTCTTCCAGTTGCCTCTCTTCTTGTCCTCCTTTAAATGTGCATTTTTGTATATTTGTATTTATTTGACTTCATATTGCCATGACAACATAACACAGAGCATCATGGTAGATTAAAGCAGGTGGTTCTGTCCTCTGCAGAAATGCTGGTGTTCCATAGTGATGTAAAAGTATGTTAATAATCTTTAAACAGACACTCACTGATCCTGTAAGAGCAGGAATTTAACTACAAACCCTCATAGTTCCCATCAGTATCATTCATTCTGCTCTGCCGCAATGGTCACAGTGGCTAGTTTAAGTACGTTTGCCCCATAGAAATCCACTGATGTTCAGTGAGTCCCTTTGATACATATTTAGACCTTCATAATTTTCAGGGTGCATGAGTGTTATATCTCCATCTCATCCTAAACATTTTACCAACATGTAAAAGGCATACGTCCACAAGATTTTGATTTGTTTAATTTTCATTGAAACTTGTTTTATTCTGAATAAATGTGTGAGATGGCCCTCAGGCCTCTAAATCCACATCCAGGTTTGGGTGACTACTTGGATTAGGGGAGTATTATTTAGAGCAATGTTTGTCACTTTGGTTAATTGCTCAACTCAGGCCTAACTGAAGCCTGTAGACTCTGAGATGTAGCTCCTTTATTTTCTGTGTTGTACAGTCTGACTTAGGGGTGAATTTGCTGGGATTGGTGACTTGCGTTGCATGTTTTGAATAATCTTCTTCAGAGTAGACTTTTGGTGTAAGCTGATAGTGAATGAAGAAAACTATAAAAAGCTGCTGTGGTTTTAATTTTCCAAGAGAGGTAATGCACATAATGCAGAGACGAGCGCACGGGGGATATCCAAATTCTAGGAAGGCAGCCTGCTGCTGTACACAGGCGGATTCTTCTCAGTCATAGTTCTTAACAACTTGACTGTTTTCTCAAACCACACGAAGAGTGCTGTTCCCATTCTGGGAAGTCTACTCATTGGTGTAGGTAGCTCTTCAAATTATAAGTAGCTATATATTAGCAGCTATATTAGCTTTGACTTAACATATGTTAAATATTATACTTTCCTGTTTTTAAATTTATGATGGCTCAAAATTCAAACCTTACAAATTAAAACCCTGAATCATCACCACTTGTGTAAACTACAAGGGTGCCATCATTTTTCTTTTCAATCCATTAAGTTTCACATTTTCCACACTGAGCAAGAAAGGAAGTAAGCTCTTCATGGTGACCCCAGAAATTTTAATGTATCCCTTTCCATTCTTAGTTACACTGTAGCAGGTGACAGTAATTAAAAGCTACACTTTAGCTGTGGTGTGTCAAACTTATTTTAAAATAATACATATGTACAGTACACTGTTATTGACTCCAAACATCCTTTGTATGGAAGACAGTGGACCAAAGCCCACTTTTCTTTTCCAGCCCTGGTTGCAGTGACATGGCAGTACATTTCTGACGATGCAATAACACCGAACAATCACATTTTTGTTATATATTGCTTTGTGATGGCCCACCAGAGGGCTCCACTCACACCCAGGTAGGGAGGAAGGGTTCTGCTGGTTTTTGGCACAATGTGTTCAGTTGTTGTTTCGAGATGAATAAAGTCAGAATGGAAAGTTACAGCTCCTGTGTCGTCTCTTTTGTGTGATTGTGTTTGAGCAACTATTTTCTTTTTTCTTTGAAGCTCAACTCAAGACTTTGAAGCTCAATGAAAATAGATAGGAGTGTCACAGCAGTGTATCACCCTCAGACAAATGGCCTCGACGAAAAGACAAATGACAACATAAAAAGGTATTTTTTATTTGTATGTAACATTTCAATAGCTTTTAAGACACTGTCACTATTATGTTTGTTTTTTTTATGTCCACATGTAGAGCCCTGAGAAAATTAGTCAACAGTCAACAGAGTGACTGGGATGTGTATCTGGATGCTACACTGTTTTCTTTGAGGTCCAAGGTCCACACCACAACCAAATACACACCATTCCATTTAATGTATGGGAGAGAAGCTACGTATCCTTCTGAAGTTCCTGATGAAGTCCCGGTAAGTATTTTTAAGGAATTCTATTTATGCTACAACTATGATAATGCATAAATAAAATGTAATCTTAATTGGAAAGCATGCATATCGATATTGGCTGCAGATTTAATCTTCTTTGCTTAACTTCTATATGAAAGACACATTTTAAAGATAAAGTAAGTGACTAATTACTTCTTTGTGTTTGTTTCTTTATGTAAAGTAAGAAATGGTGAGGACACCTTTCACTATAATGTTTTCACCTGTGCAAGTGTATCAAGAGTAAAAAGTGACTATACAAAAAACGATAGGAGTCTATCTTTGTGGCTTTCTGTGCTCTTTTAAACATTAGTTATTATTGTTCGATTTTTCAGTTCATGCATTATTTGCCTTTCTGATTTTAATTGTTAATTAAAATGTGAAAATTTTAGCTGTCCTCCATCATTCTCCCTGAGGAGTCGAGTTACAATGACTTTGTATCTTCTACAAGAGACGCACAAGACCAAGTTAAAAAAACTGTAGAAGAAAATATGGCAAAGTCCCAAGACTTACAAAAGGAAGCCTATGCCAGACGAGTCCAGAAGAAGTACGGAAAACTTGTGTACAATGTTGGAGATGAAGTTCTTCTCCTGAACATGAGGAAACGTGAAAGGAAGGGAGGAAGACTTGATCCAGATTTTTCAGGACCCTACACCATTCAGGACATCGCTGGCAAATGTGTGAGATTAAAAAACACGGAAGGAGCAACTTTAAAAAATCTGTACAGCATTGACCATATTAAGCAGTACAGAAGAAGCCACCATTTAAATGTCAGTGACAATGAAAAATGCCCAACTCACAGTCAGCCAGTGAACAGCAGCACAAACCTGTAGATGCCCCCATGCCATCCTACTGCTAACCCTCAGTGCCAGCAAAGTCCAGAGGATACCAGACCCTCTATTATTCATTATGCACCCAAAACGGCTGACAAAAGTTTTGGCTCCCACCAGGAGTTAAATTCAGTTCCAGGACCAGAAACGCTTGAACAAGAACTTCCCTCCTGGAAACAAAGCTTAGAAAATGAAGGTGGCATAGTGAACAACTCTTTTTGACCAGTTGGTCATTTGTTGCCAGTTTGGCGTTCCAACTTGATTCACTGTTGCATGACTTTGTTTTGTTTTGAAACATGCAACGTGCACTGAGCTTGTGGAAGTCTGGAAATGGATCTGCCTGTCAGTAAGTTTCTCTTTTGCCCATCCACTGTACCTTTCCTATTTCTCTGCGTGAAACTGCATGTTTATTGTGCTGACTTTTTTTCCCTGTTGTGCCCCGTTGGCCTTTACCCGGCTTTGCCACTAAAAATCTCATGCATGCCTGAGCTAACTTATCATATTTTTCTTTTAGTAAAGAGGCTATGGGGTGCAAAGGATACTGGGCGCTTGGAGTCAGTTGTTGGACCATACAAGCTATTTGATTCCTCTTTTCAAACACTGCAGGGGTCACGGTGGCTTTCTGATGAGGTAAGAGAACTTATCATTATTGATTCTGATTTTGAAGTGCTGCTCCTTCTGAAGCATTTGCAGTGCAAACACCATTAATGGTTTAAAATGTGCGGGTAGGTGGGGAGGTTTATATTACAAAACTCCGATAAGGTTTCACCCATACACTTCAGTAGGAAAGACTGTTATCAACCACAACACAGATGTTGTGACATCTGTGACATCATAATACCCAGTTCCAGTATATGCAGAAAGAACCTTTATCGGCAATTATATTCCTTTCTAAGTTTTTGTGTACAGCACTCAAGCAGTTACTTCAGAAATTGTTGCTGTTGGTGTATAAACTCTGATTTTTCAAAACAGGTCATTGATGCATACCTGCACCATCTCATTAAGAGACGAAAGGTGTCACGGCGAGTGAGATTTTATTGGACACAAAATGCAAATAGAGAAACAGCAAACGGGACTGAAGACTATCTTAACTGAGAACAACTAAACTACTGAACACAAACCAGGACATGAACATGAAGGAGGATGAGCAGAGAGAACACACAGATGAAGCACGGTGGATACACAGACGGACCAGCGACTACTACAACAGAAGACACGACTTAAATACACTCAGAGAAACACAGGGAGATTACACACAGGTGGAGGACACAGCTGGGAGTAATTAACGAGACGAAACAAAGGGAGGTAAAACTGAAAACACTCACATAAGACACGGACTTTCACAATAAAACAGGAAACAAGAAACCATCACACAAAGACGCAGACTCGACACTGAGAGGCAGACAGAATATAACACATGGAACTCAATGCTAAACATGAGACACAAATCTTGAAACACGAATAAACAGAAACATGGAACTCTAATAATAATAATAATAATAATAATAATAATAATAATAATCATAACACCCGAAAAACAAAACAATCATTCAAAAATAAACCAAAACATCAGAACTCAAAATGCTGGGTCGAACCGACCCAGAACTGTGACAAAAGGTAAGTAAGAAATGTCCTTTGCCCACTTATTTTGAAATACAAAAAATGTATTTACTGTTCTATAACATTTTTGTATACTTATACAGAATGCTGCATACCTGCTCTGTTCAGTAGTTGCAAGCTCGTTGTTTTCTGAGCAGTTCAGATCCCTCACCAAGGTAAGTTGGAAGTTCAGAAGTGGTCCAAAAAGTTGACTCCTTTCTATTTCTGAGGACAGAGTTCGGTTCCTTTAAAGAAGACTATATTTGAAAACACCCTGAGACGCATGGTACCTAAGTAAATCGAAATTATTCTAAACTTCCAATCCCACACATGAAGTTCCCAGTTGAAGACGTGGCTGTGCCCTGTGAACTTTGGTACACACTGGATTCTTGTGGTATGTGTTCATTTAGTTATTAATTAGCGTAATTTGTTGTGAAGCAGTTTCTTGCTCAAAGTGTTATTTTTAAATAGGTTTTCAGTGGCAAAAACTATTTAAATTTTTAATTTATTTACTTTTTTTTTTTTTTAGATTGTCAACATTTCTGCACAAAAAATATTGCTCATAGACCCCATGGGGAATGAAGGTGTTTATGACAGGAAAATTCTGTGCAACTGGAGGTATGTATGATACTGAGGTATTATTCGTAGATAAAACATTTCTTGTTTCATTATAAACTGTTTTTTCAACAAGGAATTTTCTAAGGATGAGAGGGCATGAAGACACCGTGGAGTGGCAGTTACAGACTATGCAACACAACAAGCAACAGGATTCCAGGAGTTGCGGCGTTTTACTGTTAAAGGTAACCCTTATTCAAATAATTCCATTTATTGTTGGCTATAATTAAGACTTTATATTATAATTATTATAAATCTCACAGTTTGCAGAACACTACCTTGCTTTTGAAGAGGTCAGTGAGATGTTAACCACTACGGAAGCAGTTGTGCTGGAGCGAATGCAGATAGCTTGGACCCTACTTGAACATCGAGATAAGTCCAGTAATGTCCTTATCACGTTAGAGTGTGTACTTCCAATTTAAATAGTGCTTTTCAAACAGCACAGTACAAATAGTACTTTTCAAACACTTTCTGATAAGACCTTTCTTAAATTCTAATTTAAAAAAATTCAGGAGACTAATTTGCCATGAAGTATTTGTGGAAAAAATGTACTATTATTTTTTAATTATTCAATAAATAATGTTTAATTAAAAGCAAATGGCCATGTATGTGTTTCAGGGAACGCTGAGGACTACTGCATTGTTTGCTCTATGTTAGGTGCTGGCGCTGATCGCAGCATGATTGAAATGGTAAAAAAAACAACAACAACAACAAAAAAACCCCACATAAGTCTTAGTATCATTACTTACTAATCATGTTTAAAATGGTATCTAATAGTATTTACCAAACATAACATGAGCTATTTATTTTTCCTTTCCAGGTGCAGTGTGATTCTTGCCAAAGATGGGCACATTTTGCATGTGCAAAATATAAGGAGAGCAACTGAGAATATAAATGCAAAAAATGTGAGGAAAACATGTAACAACTTCTAATAAAAACAGCTGTCTTTCCCCCTCCATTTCTCCTTGTATTCTGTGTCAACATTAGATGAATTTGTGCTGGTGGCATGTTTTTAAGTGTGATTTGGCCATCAGAACGTCCTACCTAGATAAATCCAAGCAGGAAGCATGTTTTGATAGTGTGATTTGGCCTTCTGAACATCCTACCTATAGATATGTACGATGGAGGCATAAACCATATCTCCTGTAGTTTACAAGCAGAAAGCTGTTTGTTAGCTTCTTACTTAAAGAATTAAACCTTTCTTCATGTTGCACTGACAGACCTTATTTCTCCAATATGGGAAAAATATGCTCTCTCTTTCAGAGGCAACATGGCTTTCTGTTTTTGTGGAAACTTGTGGTCACTTTGAGAGGACTTTCTGTGTTGTCCATCTCCCTTTTCTGTCTGTGTGCAAGTAAACCAAGAAAACAGAAAATTACCCTCAGTCATTTTTGACCATTTTGTCCCAATCGGCCCATGACAGAAATGAGGCTGGATGCAGCAAACAAATATTATTGCTATCCAAAATTATTTTCCAAAATTATGTGGTGCGTGCTCTTAACCTTTAACCACAGGGGTCATCCTTAATCTCACAGTTGTGTACATGATTTAAATATTGCTAATCAAATTACAGTTGAACTATGCACAAAAACATTTCGTAATTTTATATGTAAAAAGAAATGCAAAATACTTTTTTATTTGAAAAATATTTGTCAGATGGAATCAGCAATATGGCATAGTGGGAAGCAGTCACCAGAAAATAATTCAATTTCAAAGGCACATATCACTGAAACAGTTAAATTCCTTGCATGTAAAATTAACACCCTGCATGCTTAAAATTTAAGCACACAAAACAGGCATCACACGTGGGTGTCTGTGTGGCAAGCACTGCAGCAGTTTAATGCTCTTGTGTGTAACTTTGCTTTCAAAGCTTAAATCAGTTTAATTTCTGACAGTATGGAAGGCAGAAAAAAGCAAAGAGGAAGACTGGCAGTGTATTTACAACAAATGACTTTATAGAAATCCTCAAAAGTGGCAGATTCAGACAAACAAAAACATCCTCCACAATTTAGCAATTCAAGATAAACTGGATCAATTTTAAACATTAAATTTGTACTCTACATCAGGACATGAATGTCATCACATTTCTGTGGTCCTTCTTTGCTGAAGAATTTAAAAGTATTATTCATTCTAAATAAATATCTATTATTATCAAAAATTATTTGCTATTTGCTGACAATGACAAGGGATGGAGGATTTTTTTTCCTAATCATTTCTTTAGGAAAAGAAGCAATCAAACACTTGGAAAACACTTCAGTACAAACAAAATTGTATTACTGAAAAATTAGCATAAAATATGAAAAATTAGCATAAAATATCAAAATGGAATGGTAAACAGGCTGGCTCAAATGTGCTTTTCTACTCTGAGTGCTCCACACAACTTGCCTCATTCACACAAGCACTTTTTTTCTAACATTCACAGAAATTCATACTTCCATGGATTCATCAAAGAGCAACTTGGGGTTAGTATCTTGCCCAAAGATATGTGATATGCAGACTAGAGTCGAACCAGACTAGAGTCGAACCAGCTAGCACCTACCTATTATTGGTAGGTGCTAGCTGTGTTTCCATACAAAGCCCAGGTTGTAACTGATCTCAAAGGAGTGAAAGCGCAACCTAAATCATCAGTAGAAAAGCTGCTGACACACCCATATAACATAGAGAACCACAGCCTTTAATGAGTATGAAATAAGCACAGCTTTCAGCAACAATTGCCAACTGTGGCCACAAGATGGAGGCAATATAAAGGATGGAGGTGAACAGATGAGGAGCTGAAAGGAGAGATAGATCAATTTACTTTGGTACATTTCAATTTATGTATATTTTTAGGTTTGTCCTGATGGAGTGCCGTTGCCTTGGTGGGTGGCTGTAGGTTCGGAGGTTATCTACTAAATGGAATGTTGTTTGATCACTTGCTGCTCCGGTCTGAAGAAAGCAGAAAAAAGTGCTTGTATGAATGGGTGAATGAGGCAAGATGTAAGAGCGCTTTGAGTGCTCTGGTAGAATACCTCTGCTCTATTTATAATTTTAAAAAACTCAAAATGAGGCAAATGAAGAAGGTTGGTGTGCAAAGTATCTGGCAGAGTAGCATATGAAGGCTCAAGCAGCTTACACAGCATATGAGATTTTACTTATACAATCTGAGAGTTATCAGCTATAGATATATATATATAATGTCAAAAGTCTTCCAAAACATTAGAAAAAAATGTGTCCAGGGGTTTGGAAGTATCAATGCAGTAATGCATACAGAAAATTTACTTAAAAATCAGAATGGTGTCAACTTCTTTAGGACTCCATTTCCACAGAGATGCAGGCAACTGTACACAGCAATAAGTGGGTTATCAAAAGGATCCCTTACCTTTTACTACAATTTGGATTTGCATGTCACTGGTCTGTCCTTGGACTAGGAAAGGAGTCTTCTCCAAAATATAATCAAAAAAAGATCCAGAGTCCTGTTTGCAGGGTTTTCTGTGGTAGTATTAAGGATTTTATGTCTATATGTTGAACTTACCAACCCAGAGAGTGTGTCTCAGGACAATTACTGAAATTTATTTACCTTTTTTGGCGATGACAGTTTCAAGCAACCCTTGCTGTATGGAGAAACTGATGGCATGCATTGTTCAGGTGTAATTTTGGTCCATTCTTCCAGACAACCAGTATTCAAATCCTGAAGGTTCAGTTGGCCCCTTCTATAAACTCTGAGCTTTAGAGTGCACAAAAGGGGCCAACTCAGCAACATAAGTGGTTGGTTTTGCATAGTGCTTTTAGCAGTTCTAGTACTTTTAATTTTTTTCTCTGAAACCAATTGAGACTTTCTTTGGCTGTGTGTTTTGAGATCATTGTTCTACCATGATCTTTGTCACTTTCAAAAAAGCTTCCTGTGCATGCAAATGTCTAAAAATATTTGTGAATTTCTCTCTCTGTCAAAGCATCCAAATCATCCAGATCCGCAAATAGAGGATGCGTTAAAGCGCCAGTGTAAAGCTGGGGCATGTGGGCTTCCACTTGCGTTATCTATACGAAAACAGAGCTTTTAGTTTCAAAGGAAAAGCAGAGATTTGAAAATCTATAAACTCTCTACAATACTGAATACATGCTAACATATGATTATGGCCATATGGCTTAAAAAAGGTACTGGTAATGGTGTGGTAGTTTATCTGCTTGGGAAACCATAGACCAAGGGTTCCCAACTCCAGTCCTCAAGAGCTAATGTCCTGCAGCTTTTAGATGCAGCATTACTCCAACACAGCTGAATCAAATGGTTGAATTGCCTCTTCAGCATGTCATCAAAGTTGGGGTTAGAGAGATGAAGGAGCAACCTCGGGGAATTAGGTGGATGGTGAAATTCAGGTGACCTAACAGTGAAAGCAGATACCATTTAGAGATAGAAGTGAGAAAGAGAAATGACTCTATGTCCAAATAGATGCCACTGCAACAGAGATGAATGGGATGAAATATCTGTGAAATATCAAAAACTGTGGGTATCAAAAACTGAGCAATATCAGAAAAAATAAAACATTATAATGACAGATATTAGCCATAATGGTTACGTCAGCAATACACACAAATCACATTGCAAACACATGATGTTTTAGGGAAGCTCAAAGCATCTTTTTCGAAACTTCCTTCTATTAAAAGACACCATCAGCATTTGGGATGGAAGGCATGTGAGGAAACGCTTAGTTTAGTAAGTTTAGTGAGGAATGAGGCAAGAATACAATTCCTGCTTGTGAAATGTTAAATGAGGACAACAGATTTCACAGCGTAGTCAGATGAGGAGCTGTCATGGTCTGTGGCTATCTGGCCTTTTTCCCCTTCATTATGTATGAAGACATCATGTGTCTTCTCAGGAAGAGAGAACTTCTTTATCATCCAAATTTACCAAATCCATAAAAAAAAGGATGTACAGCATTGAATACCACAACTGAAATGTTTCATATCCTGACATTGCAGTGCAGTGTGATCTGCCTTTTTAAAGTTAGTGTGAGCTGTGTGGAATACACATGTATTTACAGTACAATTAATGTGAAAAAAAGTGAAATACATTTTTAAAACTGCACAGTTTTTCATAGTACATCTCAGGCCATTCATACTCCGTGTTGTAAATGATGGTGCAGTGGTAAAATGTTATTGTGTTTTAGGTAAAATAAAGGTGAGATTCAGTTATCTTTGAGTGCGATCAAATGTCAAATATGGGGTCAGGGAGACACACTTTAATCCTTCAGGGCCTCTGAGGCAGTCAACAGTTGTACGACTGCCTCAGAGTGTCGGCAGTCATACAACTGTTTCCAACTAAATCTAGCTGTTTGTCTTTAAGAAAATGAAGTGAGAGTTGCGCCTGTTCATCAACAAATAAAACAGCACTTTTACATCAGACAACAAATACAATGTTAAAGAGACTCAATTAAAAGAAACACATAAATTCAAGTACAGGTGCTTCATTAACTGACAATGTTTCATGAATGTAAACAAATTTATTTACACTTGAGGTGTATATTATTATTATTATTATTATTATTAGTAGTAGTAGTAGTATTAGTAGTAGTATATTATAATATTGTTATAATTGTTGCAGCCACATGACATTATTGGTCTTGTTCAAAGAGTCTTGTGTTGATGCCTGCATGTAACCTGTCTTTCTGTCTGTATCAAGAAGTTGTCTAAATTATTTTGTTGAAATGAAATATATTTTGGAAAAAGAATATCAGCTTCTAAAGTGAGGCAACTTTAATTATAATGGCAAGCAAAAAGTAAAAGAGCTTTTTCTTATCCTTTTTATTTTAACAAGGTCTTCCAAACTGGAAATGTACTCTCAGAAGTGACCTTGTATCTTTTAAACTGTATGTCAACAGAAAAATAACCGGATAGTTAGTTTTGAACAATAGCTATAATCTCAGAAACACTGCCCAATCCTGTTTCCTCCTCTTAAAGAACATTTCCACATACAAGTACTGCCTATTCAGAAGTGACCTTAAAAGACATCCTCAATAATATAAGAATTAATTGTTTAAGTGACTTCTTAATATAAGAAGCCCTTAAACAATAACTTAGGTAATAACTTCTATCCTGTTTTTCATGTGTATTTGTGACATTTCATTTCAGTATTTGAGCACGATCTTTTGTAATACCTCTGCAATGGGTTTTGCATCCTGTTTAAATGTCTTCCTCAATCTTTAATTACTTCCATTTCCCTTTCCCATACCAATTGTTTTATTTATTTATTTTTTAAAGTTCCTGATAACCCTGTGACAGACTGACAACCTGTCCAGGGTGTATCCTGCCTATCGCCCTATGGTGGCTGGGATAGGTTCCAGCCACCATGCGACCCTGAGTTGGATAAAGAAAATGGAATGATGGAAGTTTCCAATGTTTTCCACAAGAAATCTGGTGAAACAACCCTGAACTATCCATTTGTTAAGTGTGGGGTCTTTAGTCATTTCCTAGTCCAAATTCTTAATTTTTCCAGAAGAACACTAAGAGTTACACCTTGAAGAGTTACACCTTTGTTGTGGTTTGCTGCTATATATATATATATAATTCTTTTACTTCCAATATAAAATTATCAGTGTGGGTATTTTATTATAATAAAACAGCAACACTTCTATAATAAAGTTAAACTTTAACACTTACATTTGCTAGCTGGTTGACATCTAGTGTGGAATCTTCTGACTACTGTTGCATCTTTAACATTAAACATTAAACATTTTTCTATTATGTCCGAATTATTATTCTCAAGTGTTATTGAATACAACATGATGTATATTTTGTAAATTAGTGTCCCCCATCAGAGTCAGAAAAGAAGATAAAACAGACTATACCTAATAATGAGATTGACAAGCCTGTGATAACATAAGCAGTATCAGTTTCACAGTCTGACTGCTCTTCATCTCCATTCTAAAAACACCAGCATGGCAAGAGCAATAAAAGTCAACTTGAGCTTGACAAATGGACTTCAGGAACCAAAAACTGATGACTATGTATCTTTTATATACAGTGCATCCGGAAAGTATTCACAGTGCTTCACTTGTTCCACATTTTGTCATATTACAGCATTTTTCCAAAATGGATTAAATTAATTGTAACCTTAAAATATTAAACACACTATGCCATAGTGACAACGTGAAAATGTTTGCTTAAAAATTCATGTAATAAATATGTTTCATTTAATAAATATGTTTATTTAATAAACAAACCAAAAAAGTATTCTAATATGTACATAAGTATTCACAGCCTTTTCCATGATACTAAGAATTAAGCTCAGGTGCATCCTGATTCCATTAATCATTTGTCAGATGTTTCTACAACTTGACTGGAGTCCATCTCTGGTAATTTCAGTTGACTGGACATAATTTGGAAAGGCATAAACTGGTCTATATAAGGTCCATCAGTTGACAGTGCATGTCAAAGGACAAACCAAGCCATGAAGCCCAAAGAATTGCCTGTAGACATCCAAGACAGGTTTGTATCAAGGCACAGATCTGGGGAAGAGTACAGAAAGAAATTCTGCAGCATTGAGGCTCCCAATGAGCACATCGTTTTACGTTATCCATCAACGGATGATGTAACTCCTCAGTAAAAGCACTTTTAGGTGAGTGTTATTGTGATTTGGTGCTATGTAAGTAAAATTTAATTGAACTGAATTACAAGGCATACGACAGCCTGCCTGGAGTTTGCCTAAAGGAACCTGAAAGGCTCTTAGACATAAGAAACAAAATTCTCTGGTCTGATGAACCAAAACATTGAACTCTTTGACCTGAATACCAAACGTCATGCCTGAAGGAAACCAAGCACAGCAACATTATGCCTTGGCAATGTTTTTCAGCAACAGGAACAATGAGGGGAAAGATGAATGCAGCAATGTATAGCATTATGCTTGATACAACTTGCTCCAGAGCGCTTTGGACCTTGGACTAAGGCAAAGGGTTATATTCCAACAGGACAATGATCCTAAGCACATAGCCAAGATAATAAAGCAGTGGCTTTGGGACCACTCTGTGAATGTCCTTGAGTGGCCCAGCCAGAGACTAGACTTGAACCTGATTTAACATATCTGGAGAGATCTGAAAACCAATGCTCTCCATCCAACTTGATGGAGCTTGCTTGACAAGTTCTACAAAAAAGAATGTGAGAAACTGCCCCAAAATAGGTGTGCCAAATTTGTAGCATCATACTCAAAAAATACTTGTTGCTGTAATTGCTGCCGAAGGTGCTAGCATTGAGCCTAGGCTGTGAATACTTATGTACATGTTAGGGGTGCTCAGATATCATAGTAAAGTGGTATATGGGAACCAGTCCATTTAACATGTTATATTTTCTTTTCTTTTTAATAAATTTGCAAGAATTACAAGCTTCAACTTTTTTCATTTGTCACTAGGGTAGGGTATTTTTTGTAGAATTTTGAGGTGAAATGGATTTAGACTATTTTGGAACAAGGCTGCAACATTGAAAAATGTGGAATGTGAAGGGCTGTCAATACTGTTGGGATGCACTGTATTTTTTGCATTTTTTCCATATATTTTTTCTAGTGGTCTGAAAGTAGTGAAGATGTGCATATACAAGGAGGGGTGGGGTCTGCGGCGAATAAACTCAAGCTGTTCACTCAACTGCTATTTCCTTTGAATACATCACTACCAGTGGCTCGGCTTTAAAACACCACACACTCATTCAGCCTGTTGGCTTGCAGACTCAGAGGCAAGAGGAGCAAAACAGTGTCTTCTTTTATTATCAGACACCACTGATCATTGCTAAGAAGCAACCATGGCCATCAATAAATCCAAAATAGCTGTTGGATTTATAGTGGCAGGCAGTCTGACTTTGATTTTTGGGGCAATTTCTGTAATTGTGGGACCAACAGTAATAAGCAACCAAGTTGTGAAGGTAAGTATTATCGTTATATGAATACTTCAGAGTTTTATCAGGGTGTTCTGTTTATTTCCTGTTCCATTTTAATTTCTTTGTCTTTTTTCTTTTGCTTAAGCGAATATAAATTTGTGTTTTTCTTTATTTTGCATAAAGGCAAAGCTTTTTTTTTTTTTTTTTTTTTTTTTTTTTACAATAAATAGACTTCTTCACAAAAGATTTAGTTAGACTCATTCAGGTTGACATTTGCAGGTATAGCAACCATTTTATTGTATATGGAGTGTTTAAATAGCTTATCTATTATCTACAAAGAGCACTTGTCTTTGACTACATATTTATTGTGTCAGGTATTTGCATATGTAGTCTGTTTACTCCTATTAAAATTTTATTTAACAAAAAAATAAAATACCAATGTTTCACCAATGATGAATCAATTTTTCCAAGCATGAAGGTTGCAGACATTATGGCACTGACTTCTGATCTGTTAGCTGAATGTTCACATGTCCAGACTACAGTTATCTATTTTAGATACACATATGTGCTGGTATATGTGTATGTATATGTATACATATTTATATTTAGTGTGTACGTGTGTGTGTGTGTGTACATGTCTATACTTATAGATACTTATAGATACTTATAGGTATCTATTACTTACATAGTAATAGTAGCAGTAGAAGAGTTAAATTTATGTCTTGCATATTTCCACAACCCTCTATCCATAATCACATACTGTGTATGCTACCGTTGTATATAGTGTATTATCCTGCTTATTTTGTATTTGTTTGTATTTTATTTGTATTTTTCTCCTGCTATTTGTACCTGAGCTGAGGTAGCGCACAAATTTCCCCGCCGTGGGATCAATAAAGTCTTATCTTATCTTATCTTAACTTATCTAGATATGATATGATGATATTAATTGATATTTCCAGTAAAACGTCTGAAATCTAAAAAAGGAGGCTCTTAAGTGTTCTTAAAAACTGCTTCAAACGCGTTCTTATATCTGGACCCACTGCTTTATCTAAATGAGGCAGAAATCTTTTTGGCAGGAGATTGAACTTCATGTGAGCTTTTATAGACCATCCATTCATCCATTCTCTTCCGCTTATCCAACTCAGGTCAGGGTCGCAGGGTGGCTCGAGCCTGTCCCAGCTTTCATAGGGCGAGAAGCAGGGTACACTCTGCACAGGTTGCCAGCCTAACACATAAAAACAGCATCTGGTATTCCCGTGCGGTATCCCATCCATGTGCTGTCCAGGCCCGACGCTGCTTAATATTCAGGATCAGACCGTCATAAGCCATAGCACCCTGTTGCCTCACAGCAGGAAGGTCCTGAGTTCAGTTAATAAAAAAAAAAAAAAATCCTCAAATGCAATACTCGATCTGAATGTTAAACTTTTAAAATTAAAGTAGAATTATAGATGAAAGGTGGCAAAATATTTTTCCTTGAATAATATCACATAAATCAGAATAAAAGTATGTAACCACAGACTGTCTTTGAACTTGTACTTGAATGGTACAATAATATGGTTACTTCCGGCGCCCCTCTTGTGTGGCAGCCTGTTACATGAGCTCATTTCTGAGCCATTTCCTATTTTCCTCCTTTAATACTAAAGGTAAGCATACACTATGCTTACAGCATACCAAAAGCTCTTGCCACTTGGGAGACATCTTGAAAGATCGGGCAGTTACTTAAGCTTTTACTTATGGCTTTCATTTCTGTGGAAACCCGGAAATAAAAATACACGTAAAGAATCGCAAGCCATATCTGGAAAAAATTAAGGCGTTCTTTCCCAACCCGATATAGAGAGAGGGAACTCCATTTCCCAGAATCCTCGGTAGGCGTGTCAAACAGTGCAAATACGGCGACAATAAAAAGCAGGTCACAACAATATCGATCAGAGAGATGAGCGACCCACAGAGATCTCAGAGGAATATACGTTTAATTATAAGTTTTGTTTCATGTCGAGACTCTGGTGGAGTCATTAAGCTGACTCCGTTTATCTTTACCGACAAAAAGTGAGGACACGGACAAAACAAAGCTACGAAGACTCACTGACAGCCTGTCAATATGGCAATTAAACGACCTAAAGTCGCTATTGGATTCGTAGTGGCAGGTGTGCTGATGGTGCTTTTCGGCACAATTATGTGTTTTGTGGTGCCATTAGTCATCGACGATCAAATAGTAAAGGTAAGAAACGTCCTGACACGGATAGTTAGCATGTTTTAAACCTGTGCTTTAATGTGCTGAGTCAAGCAAGATTCACCTTTAATCGTACCCGAGGACTTAAGTACTTCAAAGAGCCTCCAGAGTTAACCAGTAAATGATAACAGGCGCGTGCAGATAAGCTAATCACTAAATGTATGCAGTCAGATTAAGTAACAATGCTAATAGCTCCGGAAAAACTTTCTGAGGCTTTTAAAGAGTCAAGCATGCCCAATGTTAGTAAAATGATTTGATTAACTAACTAAACTATTATTGGTAATGTCATTTATTTCCATATTAAAAATCACAACAGGCTGAGGTTCTTCAACTTTCTTTTCACTCAATATATCCCGGTAAAACGATACAAGTAATATTATTATTTAAATAATGTGCAGAACAGGGAAAAATACGTGCAAAAGTATTGCCTACTTCCTTAGTTTGCTTTGCTTCTGTTGTCAGTTCACAGTGCTGCTTTTACCCGTTAGCAGCTAACTCTGTAAGTTGCAGTTGGTTCCCTTTTGCAGTTGACCTTTGCAGTTAGGGCACATGCAGACCGCTGTCATCCTACCCTGTTTGAGCTAAATATGAGGCTACAAAACATATAAACATGGTGAGAAATATAGCATTTCTACGTACCAGGTGTTTGAACTGTACTGCACTATCAAAGACTGGATGTATTTAATTATTTTATTTTCATTTTTCATATATAAAAGTCCAGAAAACATACAGTTACATAGTGTTTTCACTTTCTAACTAATCACTCAACGTGCTAAATTTAGTAATTACATAAGGAGCACCACAAAGAAGTATTCCTAAAAGGAATAGATTCATATCATATCATATTTGTAGGAACATTTGTGACTATAACAAAAACCTAAATGTAAATAATAGATTAAAATTATAATGAAATGTAATGTTGTGTAACTTAAGATGATGAACCACAATCTCTGGATTTGGGACCTTTTAGGTAAATAAAATAAAATAAGAAAAAAGCAATTTGAAGGTGTCCCCTTGAATTTAGATTTTTTTTTTCCCTCTATTAGTTTGTGGAAATGTATAAAAACCTTAATAAAGAAAATGCTCATTGTTTTGCTTTTGTTTTTTTCCTCTCTTTCACATCAGCACACAGTAATTGATCCAAAGAATGATCTCACATACACCATGTGGAAAGACATCCCTGTGCCATTCTTTATGTCAGTCTACTTCTTCAATGTCCTCAATCCTGCTGAGATACTGAAAGGAGAAAAGCCGATGGTGGAACAGAGAGGACCTTATGTTTACAGGTACACAATTTAACTCCTGAAGACTTGTGCTCAACCTTAACTATCAGTTAAAAACTTTTGTTGGATACTTAAACTTCAATAAAGTTTGCTACAGTGAAACTCCAAATGTGCTTATTTTTTGTAATAAAGTTAGATTCATAAAATTAATAATTTTATTAATAAATTAGAAATTTTATTAATGGTATAATACTCTGTATGTCCCAGAAAACTCCTGTTTTTAAAAAATGTAAAAGAATTAAAGGTCCATTTTGCTGGAAGGAACTTCATTGGTAAACTGGAGCTAAGTGACCATGATAGCATAGTGTACGGTGGCTAGATGACACTGGGTCGGAGGTGTATGTTGTACAGGTTATTATGAAACTAGATTCAGTTAAAATCAGTGCTCCAGCTCCAGCTGTTTATGTTTTGTGCATTATTTCTGGATTTTAAATCTTTCTAGCTATTTTGCTAATTTATGATATTGTTAATTTTGTGCATTAAGTAGACCTTGAGTGTTTTGAAAGACACCAGCAAAAGAAATGTATTATTAATGTCATTAATAATGACTGCTTAACTGCTTTCTACAAACTTATTACTGTTCTAGGAGTTTACATCCTTTGCTACAATTTTAGATTGCAGCAGGATCTCTTTTACAACTTCATCTTAAATAATCAATTTTTGCTCCCGTTTGCCCTTTAAGAAACTGGTTGAGGAATCGGTGGTTAGATGTTAATTGCAACGATTGCCACCTACAGATCTCGTTGAATGCCATTCATCAGTAAAACAGATAACATTAAACTTAAGCCTTACCCAATTTAACCAAAACTTAATTTTTTTCTTCAAAACCTAGAACATAGAACGTAGAAGTGAAAACTAATTTTAGAAGTAGAAGTGTAAAAAATTTTAAACAAGTGTTATAAGCATGAGCTACAATTTGTATCCATCCAAAAGGTGTTTAAGAATCATTAATTTTTTAAAATATATGGCTGAACTTTTTTTACATATTGTAATATGACAGTGAGCATGTTTCAGTCCAACATTTTTGGTCATGTCCACAAGAGCATGTGTTCACCTTTTGTGCACCTTTTGTGATTTGAATGGGGGGGGAAAGCATTCTGGAAGGATGTGATTCTTATTTAAAGGAGAGAGGTTGCAAATGGTAGACCACTTCAGACTCTTCTATTGAAAACAACTATCAGGACATTCCAGAAATAAATTAAAATGATTTGGCTGCAACAACCTGAGACACCAGAAGAGCTTTTTATTTTTTATGGTTTGTTGTCTTTTCTGTGTCTGATGTTTTAAGGTCTGTCAATTTTTGACTTTCTTGTAAGGATAACTGAATCCATTAAACCCTTAAGATTTGTGTACAGAGGTGGACTTGAAGCACAGGTTTTGAGTGGACATATTACTTTTCTTCCAGAAAGCTGTGTCAGAAGGAAAACATTACATTCCATCCCAACGGTACAGTGTCCTACAGGGAATACAGACAGTACCACTTCGAGCCCTCCATGTCTGCTGGGAACGAGTCTGATGTTGTCACAATTCCAAACATGTTGGTGTTGGTAAGACATTGTTGCCACCTCCTCACTTCTTATTGTTTGGTTCAATAATTTCCTCAGTTTGGTGCTTTTTCACCGCCTGTGGCTTCTGTAATTTTAGGGTGCATCAGTGATGATGGAAAACTTGCCCTACATACTGCGCCTCATGATGAGTGCAACCTTTAAAACTTTTAAAGAAGGTGCCTTCCTGACCAAGCCTGTAGGGGAGCTTATGTGGGGTTATGACAGTGGACTAGTGGATTTTCTAAATCAATACCTGCCAGGAATGATTCCCACATCAGGAAAATTTGGCCTCTTTTCAGAAGTAAGTATTAGAAATGCTTTGTTATGCTCTCTATCTATCTGATTACTATGAGCATAATAGGTTCAGTTTAAGGAACAGATTTGTCTTTTACATGAAATTTCTTTGAGCAGGTAAAGAAAGGTGTCTGCCTTTTATGCTTTCTTTAGTTCAACAACTCCAACACTGGCCTGTTCACTGTCTTTACTGGACAAGATGACATTAGAAAAGTCCACAGAGTCGACTCTTGGAATGGTCTGACGGAGGTATGATGCCAGCAGATTGTGTTTTGTTGCTGTTGTTGTTGTTTTGTTTTTTTTTGTTTTTCTTCCCCTCACACCATTTTATTTTTCACACTGTAACTGGCCTCTTTCTCTTTGGTGACAGCTGCCATACTGGAGGACTGCTCAGTCTAACATGATCAATGGAACAGCTGGGCAGATGTGGCCTCCTTTCATGACGAAAGAGAGCACTTTGCCTTTCTACAGCCCTGACGCGTGCAGGTAAAATGCTTTGCAGAATTGTACTTTTTTTTTTTTCTCAATTCTGCCTCTCCCATTATTCCTTCATATATTTACCCATTGTTTTTCCAGGTCTATGGAGCTGGTTTATCAGCGTCCTGGAGAGATGTACGGGATCCCTCTATATCGATATGTTGCACCCAAGACCCTTTTTGCCAATGGGACGGATTATGCTCCCAATGAAGGCTTCTGCCCCTGTAGACAGTCTGGACTCCTCAATGTTAGCACATGCCGCCACAGTGAGTAATGATGATCAGTGTAGGAGAAATAAATATTCAGTCCATCACAGCATTCCCAGAGGTTATTAGAACATTTTAAGACCTACCACTACCCATTTCTTTATATTTTGAAAAATGAAACTTATAAAATAAGTACGATAGTGTTGGAAGTCTGGGGTGTTGAAATCCCAAATTTAGATTCATCACTCCATGAAACCTGTTGCCACTGATTTTCAGTCAGCTCATGGTCCAGATGTATTTCTCAGGTCCCATGTAAGGTCTTTGCTGGATTTTTTTCCCCCTATTTCATGAGGGCATGACTTTCAGATAATGATTGTCTGCTGTCGAGTCTTTTTTTGTTCTTTTTTTTTATTTTGTTTTGTTTTTAAACCCTGATATTTTTTTTTCTTATTTTGTCCTCTGCCTGTCCAGTTTCCTAACATCTTTATAAGAAATCACTACACACAAGTTAGTATGCCAAGGCTTATTAACTTTTCAGTTAATACCACTTTGTGAATCACCTTGATGGCACAAAACTATGCACTGACAAAATGCTAGACCTTTTGGAATTTTTCGTAGATTCATCTAAAGAAATTTCTGGAACAATTATGTTATTTCTTTATTTTTTTCACAGGCTCTTGGTAATAAAATTCTTAAAGATAGAATTTTAAAAAGTTGTCTCATGTGTACACAGAATGCGAAATTTTATTTTTGTCCACGAAAATAAAAACTGCCAGTTTTGAAACCCGAGGCAACAAGGGAAATGGCTACCAAAAACTACGCTGTGGTCCCTGAATCTGATCTAGCAGCAGGTATATAGTTGCCTTGACATCCACCTTTGTTGTAGCCTTTATGTCACATACTCATTATATCACGGGACACTCAGCTGCGTTGCTATTATGATGGCCACGCACATTCGGTGGTACTCGATTGGCGTGGAAAACAGTCTATAAGAGCAGGTACTAATGGAAAAGGGGCTAAAGCTAATTGTTCTGTTGAGCTTCAAAACAGTGTTAGAACCATGTGAGCTGGCTTTTGCCGGTGGTTCTCAGCAATTGGAGCAATTTCAAGCATTTTCATGCAAGCTTAGGCATTGCATTAAAATGCCTAAAAACCTCATAAGTTTCCAAAAATTATTATCCCTTTGGCTAACGCTGCTGAAATATACATTTTAAATGGATTTAGGGTATTTTCACATCTATTTGTTCAATATGAAGCTTCTTGCCTCAAGAAGCTTCATATTGTAAGGTAAAGACCCCACAATAATACAAAGAAGAACCCAAAAGCAATTTTTTTTTTTTTTTTTTTTTGCATTGCGATTGCTGTGTTCACATCTTCACAAGCAAACCACACCAGGTGGGAAAACAAATCAATTTGATTTAAACAGGCTAAACAACACCACAGGTATGAAAACATCCTTAACTAAACCAATGCGATCTTAGAGATATGGCAGGGATTGCCAATAAGCCATGAGTTGTGAGTGTACTTGATAGATTTTTCAGTGGTCCAGTTGATTAATGTTGCCATTCTTTGAACATTTTAGACTCTCCAGTTTTCATCTCTCATCCTCACTTCTTTAATGCTGATCCTGTGCTGCTGGACTACGTGCAGGGTCTTAATCCCAGTGAGGAGAAGCACGGCCTCTTCATAGACATTCACCCAGTGAGTACACAGCACACACAGCACAGTGTGTACAGTTGGTCATCATAATTTTGATTCAAAGCTCATAGGTTAGCAATATTTTCTACTGAAACTGGATGCAGTAGTTATTTGTGGGCTTTTTTTGTTTGTTTCTTTGTTTTGTTTTGTTTTTTTGAACACATCTCTTCCCATTGCTTATTAGAAATCGCATATACTTAATTTATGCTTTCATGTTACTGTGAAGACTCCAACTTAAACTGCAACTCTTTTTTTTTTTAAATTTGATTTTATTTTGGAACAGACCCACTTGCAAGACTCGCAAGTGAAAGTGCATTTGTGATCAATGAAAAGTGTGTAACATTTTGTAAATTGGCTTATATTTAAAATGAATGTCATTAGTCTGCAATATTTTTGTAAGGACATTAGAAGTCAGCCCTGTTGTCCTTGAAACCTGCTGTGATCATGAGTGTGGCTGGACTCTTGCATATCATAGACCTTCTTTTTATTTGTCATTGTCAAGTTTTATGGCACAGAGAGAAACATGTAGGGTGCATTTTGACATTTAACCTATAAGAGGCCATCCTGATAGCAAATTTGTGGAAGAATTTGGTTAAAGGTTGTATCGTATCATTATCACTTACATCCAACTGTTAGATCTTTTCTACAATACAAGACCAAGTCTTAGTCACTTTCTCAGTCTTCCTCAAACGCTTAAAGTTAGTTTCCTTTGAGTACAAAAGAAGTGTTATCACAATGCAATCATTCAGTCATCACTAATGCAAAATAGCAGTGATAAAGAAGTAAGCTAAGGGGATGAGGTTTAAAGTTAATGTTTATTTTTCTGGATGGTAAAGCAATAGGAAAATTGATATGTAGTTTTATTACTGTACAATCACGCAGTAACCTGTGTGCTATAGTACAGAAAAAGCCAATGACTGATAAGACTAAAAAGATATTCCCATGTGTCATTCCTTATGCAACTCTGCCTGTGTAAAAAATCACCTGCAGTGTTTTTAGTGATAGCTGTGGTTGTGATAAGGTAATTGGAAATTTGATTATTTCTCCATGTTATCTATTGCTTCAATAAAATAATAAAAATCACAGTTGATACAGAAATGATTTTTGCTTCATAGATTAAACCTTACAACATTGTTCAGTCAATTCCATCAAGCCCACGTTGATATCAAGTTAATAATAAAGGGACATCAGTCGGCATGGGGTTCCATTAAGTATAGTGTTTAGTTTGTTGTTGTGACTAAGAGTGTAAATTTTGAAAACAAGAAATGGTACTTTCTTCATCTAAAGATGAATTTATATAAGAACAAATACATTTATAGGCCATCTTCTGAGCTAAGACTGCGGTTTACTGGTAAAGTAGATCGGGAAAGGCAATACTGCACCTGTGAAGAGTCACTCTTTACTTAAGGCCCCATGTTATTTAAGAGCAAAGATAGTGATTTGATAAACATACAAAAAGTAATTTATTTAAATATATTAATGAAAAAGCAATTAACAGTACATTGACAGGCAAAGAAGTCTGCAAGAGCTTGAATATCATCATTTTCACTTTATGCTGCTGAGTGATTCTCTGATTTGCGAGGTTTTGCTCAATTTGATGGATTCATTAGATAATTTGCATTTGTCACCATTTGCTGATGCTGATTACATTTTAATCAAAGACATAATTGAACTCTTCCTTATTAGAAAATATTGTTTTTATAGTATTGTTAGAAAATGGCTTTTAATTGTTTACAATAAAAACAAATGAGCATTTAATAAAACTAACATGTAAGCATGTTTTCACTCTAAAAAAGTATTTTTCTTTTTTATTGCTGATGAGAGATTTTTGCAAATCAGATATTTATTTTAGTCATTATGAAAAGATGTACACATTTTTACATTTGAAGTCATTTACGCATTAAGTTATTATAATCAACTTTTAAAAATTGCATTGCCTTTAACCTTTATTGCTAATGTTAAATGTTGAGTTTGCTAAAACACTACCACTGGTACAGTTTGTTCTTGAATTCCTAATACAATCTTTTTTCTATAACGTCATTAAGATAAGGTAATTGGAAATTGGGCTATTCCTGTATAACTGCTGTTGTTTGTCAGTTAAAGGGTTGTTAAAAACGTTCTATGATGCCAATAAAAAGTCAGTATTGATAGTGAAAGAGTTTTTACTGTCCGGATAAAAGCTCACAAGATGTTAAATGGATTTCAGCAGGGCAACATTGACACTTAAGTTAATAATTAAGAAACATCAGATGGCTTGGGATTTTTATGGCTCTATCGTACGATAGAGCCAAGTATCCTGACTCTTGAACATGGCACTGAGGAGACTGGTTTTATCTCTTAGTTTTCTTCTCTTTCTCTCAGTGCCAGAAATTTGAATCTTTTTGGTACATTTAGTACATTTAGTTTGTGCTGACATAAAATATCAAGGAAATGATAGGGAACTCGTGTGTGGTATTTTTACAAAAGTAATGTTACATGAGACACATGACTTAAAAAATATAACTTTAGTATTACAATAAAATGTATGGCACTCATTTCTGTCATACATGTATGTTATGCGCATTTTTCTTTTAGATCTTCTGTTCTGTTTTGGCTCTGCCAACAGCTGCATTCCTATTGTCTATCCTCAGCTGTCGTCTTTCTCTTGCCTTCAGCCCATATTAACTTTTTATCAGAGCCACATGTCTGGAAGTGAACTTTGTAGTTTGTTTTATGGACACATTGAGCTAAAATCTCTTGGAAAAAATGTCAATAAAAGATGAGAGAATCGTGTACAGCAGTAGATTAAAATATTTTGACAGTTTAGTTAACTCACAAAATGTAATAGAAAATCTGGACCTTATTTATTTATTTATTTATTTATTTATTTATTTATTTATTTAGCTTTTCAAAGCTGATTCACTACAAATCACTGCAATCTGTCAGCTGTGCTGTTGAGATAATTGTATTACACTTCTTTTAGTGAGGAGACTTTTTTCAGTGTGTATAGATCTATGGATTTTTTTTAAAGTGTAGCAGACCATGTTTTCTCCTTTCAAGCACTTCTTTTCATGTAGAGGGTAAAGCAAGTCTGTACCTAGGCTACATGTAATTTCCTGTGGGTTCAAAAAGTAAATGGTTGCTTTCAGCTTCAGGTTACTATGCAAAATGTCCTGTACTGGAAATGGCTTGTAGGCTCACCCACATTGAGTTTGGCAAAGCTTTTAAAGTTAAAATTACTTGAGGCCATTTTGTAGAGATTAAAAATAAATAATATGAAGCTAAAAGTGAACAGCAGTTATGTGCATCCTCCCTCAGATGAACCAGTCAAACAGAACATTTCCTCCTTGAGTTTATTGTTAAAATTATATGTGACCATATCTTTAATTGCTACCTGGAGATTTAAATGTTCCAGCACATTTATGGTGTTTGAGGTATAATTCCCTCCTTTTTTATTCCCAGTGTGAGATCTGTATATTTTTGTTGTCTATTTGCAGCAAACGGGTGTCCCTCTGAATGTGTCCATCCGCCTGCAGCTCAACCTCTACATGAAAAAAGTCTCAGGAATTACGTAAAAAACTATTCCCTTAACCACTATCACGCCAGAGACATTGTCATGTATTGTTTTATATGTTGTGATCATTAAATATGAAAGGGTCTTAGATATTTCCTGCCTTTCTTACCATTTGCTATGTAACCTTGGAGTGTGAAGTTGAATGTCTTTGTCCTTCTAGTGAAACTGGAAAGATTTCTGATGTGGTGATGCCTATGATCTGGTTTGAGGAGGTGAGTTATTAATGATATAGATGATGTAGTGTCTTTACATCTATTCTTCTGCATTTTTTTTTTTTTTTTTTTTTGCACAAACAGATTAAAATTCTACAGAATGGTTCTCTGTGTGGATTAAAATGTTGTAAATGTTTTATTTATCCTCTTCAGAATGGATATATTGATGGCCCAATCGTCAATACGTTCCGTACAAACTTGGTTGTTCTACCTACTGTTTTGGAATACCTACAGTACATCCTCATAGGGCTTGGTCTGGCAACCATCATCGTCGCTGCTGTGGTGTATCACAGAGTGAAGGTAAAGCTGCCACACAGGATTCAGTCCAGCATGTTATCTTGTTTAACTGCACGTTGCATTTTGTTTTTATGTTTTGGTTTTTTTTTCTTCCCTACACCGGTGAAAGAAAAGGAGTAGGAAAGCATGCCCTGAAGATGCTCTCATTGAGTTTCAGGATTAAAATTTGTAAATTAGTCAATAAGTAAATAAACAGAGAAAAAAGTAAATTGGTAGTAATTACTTTATTAATTAATATTATCTCGATCAGTTGCACTCACTTCTGCTCCTTTCCTGGCATTCATGTGACAGAATCATTAACTTGATATCTAACCCCGCCTCCCCCGCGCGCCCCGACTGACTCGACATTGGTTCATGTTACTGTGGTAACCTCCATCACATTATTACTATTACTGTCTGTTGATCTTCAAACTAATGCCATGCAAAATATCAGCTATGGCTTAATTAGGTGTGGCACAGTAAACAGTAGTGCTTGTCAGTAAGCATAAGTAAAAAAGTCTTGTGTTGAGTCACCATGTTATATTGTCTTTTGTTTTTGTTATTAAAAAAACAAAAGCAAAAAACAAGTAGTTTTTGGATTTGATCGCACATGAAAAGGTAGGTATTGTATTGCCAGATATAAAGCTGTAGCCATTTATACTAAGCTAATTTTTATTTTTTGCTTGCCAAGTAAATGTAGACATGGCAGTGTTATCTTACTATTCAACTGTCAGTATAAATTATCATTAATGGCAAGCCCCCCCAATTTCTTCATATATTGTATGTATTTATTTCTTATTTTACATTTAACAGTTTAGATAATTGTTTTCCCATTTTGTTAAGGTATGTCACTAGGCTTATGAGAGTCAAGAAGGTAGTAGCAACACTGGCCCCAAAATGTAACACCAAAATGTGGTTTGCCTTTTTTTTTTTTTTTTTTTTCTTTTGTTTGAGCCAAAGTGTACTTGCTGAGAAGTTCAGATTTCAGTAAAGTTATTAAGTGAGTAGTGGCAGCTGTTAATATCAAACTTAATTTTTTTTTGTTGTTGTTAATTAATTAATTTGTTTATTTATTTTGCAGCGGTCTAACTTAAATGTTTCAGTGAGCTCCACATTTATCGAGAATGTTGGGGTGTGTAAAACCTTTCACTCATTCAAACCTAAATCATTTTGCCAGATCAAATGATTATTTGATTTAAACTGTAGTGACTGAATTCATTTTTGGAGTGGAGTTTTTAAAGACTGGTTAGAATGGAGGGGAAAAGATGTGTGGTTTATATCCTGAAATTGGAGAGATTTCCTGCTTTTGGGTTTTTGTTATTAGCATGAAAGTACACACTGAATATAATGGTGTTAACAATCCAAATTTCTTGAAACATTATTGGTTTGAGGTTCTCTGATACAAATACTATGGTTTTGATTTTACAACCTACTTTTTTTACTTGGATCCTGAACATTTTTTTTTTGCACTTTATTTGATTTGATTTGATAGTTTTCATTAAATTATTACTATTATTATTATTTATAATTCAATGCAACATAAAATTAGAATGATAATCTTCCATGTAAACAAGCTGACAGTGTCCATTTTCACAAGTATCTGATCATTTTAAAAAGACTAAATTAATCAACTGCATGTCCCTTTGATTAATTGCATGGTGAAATCAATTATCACCTCAAAATACTCCCTGCATGAATCCTTACAGTATCTCTCTACACAATCTCTAGCAGTCTAATATGAAAAACCCAAATGACTATCAAAATCCCATTAGCAACCTTCTCTATTTCAATTTTCGGATTGGCTGATTTTTAAGGCAATTTGGTCATCTTTTAGGCAGCCCAGAAAGAGCCGGTAAAAGGCTCACATGGCCTTGAAACAAAGAAGAAAAGTATCAGTACTTCAGGTGGGTGCACACATGCAGGTGAACACATGTACCCTATAAATGTATTGTTCATTTATGTTCAAAGTTTTTTAAAACCTAGAACACCTTGGCAATAAAAGCACATTTTCTGCCTAGACTGAAAAGTTAACTCAAACTATTGTTTTTGACTGATAGTATTTAGTCTTCCAGTTCAACCATGACAATATGGATGAACAACCACCTTTTTGGGCTTTTACAGCATTGTGATCAGTAAAATACTTCCTGGGTCTAGTTTAAGGAATGATTGTTTGTTTTTAAACCAGGTTTGCTATCAATGTAACCATTTTGTCTCTTACTAAAGTAAAGAAACCTGTGTGTGTCTTTGTACTTCTTTTAAGCATGTTCATGAGGACCAAAAATTGGCATGTCATTAAACTCTTTAAAACTCTTTTTTTGGAAGAGGGAACACACATCCTCCTCACAGATCTTTAGTAAGTAACGGGTCAGAGGAGAGAGGTGTGAGGGTTGTGAGGGCTGCAGGTAGTCTTTTTGTGTAGGTATGAGCAGATGGGAGGTGTGAATGGTTGTCTTTAAAATTTGCAGTAGAAGGTGTTAAGGTCATCAGGAAGCTGGGGATGGTAAATGGACATATTCTTAGGCTACGTCCACACTAGCCCGGATAGATTTGAAAACGGCATTTTCGTCTGAAAATGCTCCGCGTCCACACTAGCGTTTCAGTCGTTTTCACAGAGTTGTGCGTCCACATTGAAACGGCTGAAAACGCTTACGTTCCAGTCCTGCGCATGCGCAAAAGCGAGTGAGAATTAAAGGATTTGAAAAAACGCTATCTGGAGCATGTACAAACTGATATTATCAAAACAACTGCTGTATAATGCCCTCCGCTATCTTTGTTTAATTGGTCACATGACTGCATCACATGACTAAAATGCGTCATCATTTTAGAAAGTCTGCATTTTTGAGCGTCCAAACTGTGACGGGACAGCTCCGTTTTGAAATGTATGCGTTTTCAAGAGCGTTTCCAAAACGCTGCGTTTTTCCTTGAGCAAAACGCTGCGTTTTGTTGCCTTGAGCAAAACGCTGCGTTTTTTTGCCTTGAGCAAAACGCTGCGTTTTTTTTGCCTTGAGCAAAACGCTGCCGTTTTTTTGCCTTGAGCAAAACGCTGCCGTTTTTTTGCCTTGAGCAAAACGCTGCCGTTTTTTTGCCTTGAGCAAAACGCTGCGTTTTTTTTGCCTTGAGCAAAACGCTGCGTTTTTTTTGCCTTGAGCAAAACGCTGCGTTTTTTTTGCCTTGAGCAAAACGCTGCGTTTTTTTTGCCTTGAGCAAAACGCTGCGTTTTTTTTGCCTTGAGCAAAACGCCGTCTCAGTGTGGACGGGAGGCCAAAACGGAGAGAAAATGATGCGTTTTCAAACGAAAATGCATTAGTGTGGACGTAGCCTTATATAGCACTTTAAATACTCCAGGAGAGTAGAAAAGTGCTCTATACAACACGCCGCAATCACCCATACACACCCATTCACACAAGCACTGTTATCTATACTTTCAGTGCTTTCTAACTGTCATTCATACGCATGTATACTCCGATGGATGCATTGGAGAGCAAGTCGGGGTTAGTATCTTGCCCAAAGATATTTGGCATGCAAACTGGGGGAGCCAGGGGTCGAACCAACCTTCCAATCAGCAGCTGACCTGCTCTACCTCCTACAGACAGCTACAGCCACAGGGGTGGCTGTAGCTGTCTGTCCCAAACTCGGGGCACAGATTTTTCTTAAGCAGCAAACATATTGGAAGCAACTTGTGGTAAACAGAGATCGTAGAAAGTGAATGATGTTCAATGACTTAAAGCGACTACAGGTGAAATTTATGCTGGAGAAACTACCAATAAGAGCAAAGGATACTACTGATTGACATACGACCTGCTTGTAAATTCATTAAAGGTTCAGATAGGCAGCTTGACCCTGGAAACTCTGCAAGCGACCGGGTGGCAGATTCAAAGTAATCTGTAATTAGTGAATCTAGTGTGTGCAGGGCTTTGGAGTTCCTACCAGTGTTTGTTCAGGTACATGGCACAATGTTATGGAGCATAAAGGTATTTATTGGCATTTTTGATGTGTTTTATGTCTTCATTTGTATTTTATTATAGTGTTACAGTGACTTTAATGAAAGTGAAAGGAATTAAAATCAAGTATTTATATTATGTTTTTCCTAACATTACTTGAATCTTTTCCTGGAATTTTTGATTAGGAAAATGCAAAATGTGACCACACTTAGTTTCATTAACACTGTTTTAATTCCCAGTACTAGTACTATTATATTGATGTTTGACCTTATCCAATTTGCAAAATAATAATCCACATCAGTGATGTGGAATATATTATAGAATATATTTCTTGTGTTTCCTCAGAATATCTCAGTGTGCTTGTCCCAAGCTAGAGGAGGTGGCAAGGGAGAGGAGAGCTGGATGGATGGATAGATGGCAGTGTGTTTGCCAGACGGGGTTTTAACCCTTTGCAGTTGCAGTGGCTACTCTTTTCATATTACTGCTGCCTTGGACTATCCAGAAAAGTCTAAGCAGTCATTTATTGCCCAGTTATTGGGGCTGAATGTATACAGTGTCTGCTCAAATGCTACTGGATATTACGAAGTCTTTTATATGGAGTTTTTTTTTTTTTCTTCATCCAACCAATTGATTTATCAACAATTTCTTCAAACTTCTAGCATTTTCAGGTTGGCCATGACTAGACCACAGGGTGATTTTATTATTCAACTAGTAACCTTTTTATTTTGTTCCTAACACAGACTAATCAACCTGACCACAGCAACCTACCGGATGGAATCAAATGTAGTTCAGCTGAAGAGAGGGGCCCTCTGCTACAAGATGACATGAACTGAATGATGCGCAAATAAGCCCATCCAGCTGTTGTTGTGGACTTACCAGCATCCTCCAAGTATAATTTAACTGAAACACTGTCACAAGTGGTTTTGCAATTGTGTGTATTTATATACATATTAATAAGTAAAGCAATAATGCAATCTTTTCATATAGAATAAGATTTATGGAACTCTAAAGTTCAGTATGTGTTTATGTTAGGGCTGCATGAGTTGAAACTGTTTTGTCTCTCAAGGCAGAACAAGAGAAGATTTGAAAACCACTTTTTTTTTTTTCCCTTTAGTTCAAAATCTTCCAAAACAAATAGGCTATTCTTTCCAGTTGCCAGTCTAAACCCATTAAGCCTGTTATGATCATCATCACATTTGAAATGGAACAATTTATAATTTCATAATTTTATGCGTCAGCAGTAATTACTGTGGTGATTATTTATATGGTAACTTGAAAGAAATGTTTCGGTGAGTTAAAAAAAAAAATAGAACCATCCAACATAATGGTCTTACCTGTGCCATGAAAGCATTTATCTGCTTTAATTTTCATATGCACTGAGGATTAATAGAGAGAAGTTGGAACTACTTGTCGAGGCTCAAGCTGTCAAACGTCTGACCATCTGTGAGTCAAGCAGAGCTAATGCACTCCTGTTTCTGTATCACTGTATTCTGTAAAGCTGTATTTCTTGAAATGTATGAGGATAATGCAGTTTGGTGCTAAGCACCTTCTTAAAAAAAGTTAATAAATTAAAAGAAACATGGAGGTTAAGTATAAATGTGTCCCTGTTGTCATTACGTGGTGTGTTTCTGTTTTTCATATTTGAATTTCTTCTTCGTCTTCTTCGTCTTCTTCTTCATCATCATGTATTTTTTGGATAGGTTATCTATGCTACATGTTGCATGCAAATAGAAAACATTGCCTGAAAAACTCTTAATTTGTCTGCTCCGACTCGCTCTGTTGTGACAGACCAGGTACACAAAGACAGAGCAACAGAAACAATAGGCCCAAAGGTCAGTGATAGCAGTTCTCCAAGAAACCAGTAAAGATTTGGGAATCTGGCTTGTAGTGGTGAACAAGTCAGGACTACCAGGTCCCTATACTATGAAGCTCATGCAACACACCCAGGTTATCTTTCTGTTATCTGAATTTATTTCCCCTAACATTGTTGATTGGAATATGGAATATGGAATATTGCTGCTTTATAAGAAAGCCCTCCGCAAAGCCAGAACATCTTACTATTCGTCACTGATTGAAGAAAATAAGAACAACCCCAGGTTTCTCTTCAGCACTGTAGCCAGGCTGACAAAAAGTCAGAGCTCTACTGAGCCAACAATCCCTTTAACGTTAACTAGTAATGACTTCATGAACTTCTTCAGAAATAAAATTTTTATCATTAGAGAAAAAATTACCAATAATCATCCCACAGATGTAATATTATCTACAGCTACTTTTAGTACCATTGATGTTAAGTTAGACTCTTTTTCTCCAATCGATCTTTCTGAGTTAACTTCAATAATTACTTCCTCCAAACCATCAACGTGTCTTTTAGACCCCATTCCTACAAAACTGCTCAAAGAAGTCCTGCCATTAATTAATTCTTCAATCTTAAATATGATCAATCTATCTCTAATAATTGGCTATGTACCACAGGCCTTCAAGGTGGCTGTAGTTAAACCCTTACTTAAAAAGCAATCTCTAGACCCAGCTGTCTTAGCTAATTATAGGCCAATCTCCAACCTTCCTTTCATATCAAAAATCCTTGAAAGAGTAGTTGTCAAACAGCTAACAGATCATCTGCAGAGGAATGGCTTATTTGAAGAGTTTCAGTCAGGTTTCAGAGCTCATCACAGCACAGAAACAGCTTTAGTGAAGGTTACAAATGATCTTCTTATGGCCTCTGACAGTGGACTCATCTCTGTGCTTGTCCTGCTAGACCTCAGTGCAGCGTTTGATACTGTCGACCATAATATCCTATTAGAGCGATTAGAACATGCTGTAGGTATTACAGGTACTGCACTGCAGTGGTTTGTATCATATCTATCTAATAGACTCCAATTTGTTCAAGTAAATGGAGAGTCTTCTTCACATGCTGAGGTTAATTATGGAGTTCCACAGGGTTCAGTGCTAGGACCAATTCTATTTACATTATACATGCTTCCCCTAGGTAGCATCATTAGAAGACATAGCATAAATTTTCACTGCTATGCAGATGATACGCAGCTCTATCTATCCATGAAGCCAGGTAACACACACCAATTAGTTAAACTGCAGGAATGTCTTAAAGACATAAAGACCTGGATGGCCGCTAACTTCCTGCTTCTTAATTCAGATAAAACTGAGGTTATTGTACTCGGCCCTGAAAATCTTAGAAATATGGTATCTAAGCAGATCCTTACTCTGGATGGCATTACCTTGGCCTCCAGTAATGCTGTGAGGAACCTTGGAGTCATTTTTGACCAGGACATGTCCTTCAAGGCACATATTAAACAAATATGTAAGACTGCTTTCTTCCATTTGCGCAACATCTCGAAAATTAGAAATATCCTGTCTCAGAGTGATGCTGAAAAACTAGTTCATGCCTTCATTACTTCCAGGCTGGACTACTGTAACTCATTATTATCAGGATGTCCTAAAAACTCCCTGAAAAGTCTTCAGTTAATCCAAAATGCTGCAGCAAGAGTACTGACAGGGACTAGAAAGAGAGAGCATATTTCTCCTGTTTTGGCTTCCCTTCATTGGCTTCCTGTTAAATCCAGAATTGAATTCAAAATCCTGCTCCTCACATACAAGGTCTTAAATAATCAGGCCCCATCTTATCTTAATGACCTTGTAGTACCATATCACCCTATTAGAGCACTTCGCTCTCGCTCTGCAGGCTTACTTGTTGTTCCTAGAGTATTTAAAAGTAGAATGGGAGGGAGAGCCTTCAGTTTTCAGGCCCCTCTTCTGTGGAACCAGCTTCCAGTTTGGATTCAGGAGACAGACACTATCTCTACTTTCAAGGTTAGGCTTAAAACTTTCCTTTTTGCTAAAGCATATAGTTAGGGCTGGACCAGGTGACCCTGAATCCTCCCTTAGTTATGCTGCAATAGACGTAGGCTGCCGGGGATTCCCATGATGCATTGAGTTTTTCCTTTCCAGTCACCTTCTCACTCACTATGTGTTAATAGACCTCTCTGCATCGAATCATATCTGTTATTAATCTCTGTCTCTCTTCCACAGCATGTCTTTCATCCTGTTTTCCTTCTTTCACCCCAACCGGTCGCAGCAGATGGCCGCCCCTCCCTGAGCCTGGTTCTGCCGGAGGTTTCTTCCTGTTAAAAGGGAGTTTTTCCTTCCCACTGTCGCCAAAGTGCTTGCTCATAGGGGGTCATATGATATGATTGTTGGGTTTTTCTCTGTATTTATTATTGTGCTATCTACTGTACAATATAAAGCGCCTTGAGGCGACTTTTGTTGTGATTTGGCGCTATATAAATAAAATTGAATTGAATTGAATTGAATTGAATAAATGGTCACATGAAGCTGATTATCAAGTTGGTAAGTTAACCAAGGATTTTCCTGGCATGTTCCCCAAACAAGGGTGGTGTTGGCAGCATCTGACCAATCTACAAAAGAGGTATTTTATGAATCATATGACTCTTCTTCCACAGGAAAGGACTGCTGCTACCTGTATGAGTGTGACTATTTAGACTTGAGTTTGTTTTAGAATTTAGATTTTATTATATTTATCCCCGTTTATTGTTGTGATTTATTATTGCCTTTGTACTGCTCTTTCTAAACGTTTTAATTTGTACTGACTATTGCACTGTAGAGGCTGGTGAGAAACAGTATTTCATTTCAGTCTCTCATTTCGTATGGTATTACCCAAACTTCTTGAAGTTGAAGGAAATGGTTTCAGTGACACCTACAACAGAAACATTATCTAGACTGCATGAAAAGAAACACACCTACCTGTTCCTTAAGTTAGGGCAATGAGGGTCCTGGCAGTCCCTGCATCTGTCCTGGTCCCTAGGGTAAGGGTGGTCAGCACCCTATCTAAGCCTGCACCTGTAGCCACTGACAGAGGGAGGGCAGATAGGGTCCCTATTCTCATTCCATTTCCCTGGGAGGGGGTGACCAAGGTCTTTCTAGCTACTTGCATTCTAATATCATAGCTTTTTCCAAGATGAGGATGGCTAGGACCCAGCTTAGCCCCACTCCTGTACCTATTCCAAGGGCAAGGGTGGTCGAGGTCCAGCTCACTTTTGCCTTTTCCTAGAGTGAGGATGGTTAAGGCCCAGCTTAATCCCAAGCCCATACCAACTCCAAAGGTGGGCCAAGTAAGATCCGGCTTAAACTTACCTGATTCCAGAGTGAGGACAGCTAAGATCCAGTCTTCCTCAGCACCCACATCTATTCAGTGAGGCTGTTGTTAGCCCTAACAACAGCCCCAACTGACAGAGGAAATGGATGGGTATTCCCACAGTCCTAACCCAGCCTCTAGAGTCAGCTGTGAGCCCAGCAAAGCTCCAGCCTCCCCCAGATCTTCCTGAGTCTTCTCCAGAAGACTACTTCTTCCAGAGAATCCTCCAAAGTGGCCTCCAGCACCTCCAGAGAATCCTCCAGTGTCTCCAAAGAACCTCAAGCCAAAGCCTAAACTGGAATCCAAGGGTTCTGAGCCTCTGGCCAAAGCCCTTGTTTTTCTTTCCCTCCTTTCCGGCCCCCTTCACCCTCCTGGATCAATGGGACTCTCCTGCTCCTTGTTTTATATATCTCAGTCTCTGTCTCAGTGTTTGTTTTCTGTGTTATTTTGATGGTTAGGTTTAGGATTGGAGGTGAGGGAGAACCCAACTATGCTCCACCGTCTCTGGCTTTATAACAGTGTGGTGAGCCTTCTGCAGCCAATCAGCACTAAAAATAAATCAGAAAGGAGAGAGCACATTAATAAGAAAGATTAATAATCAGGGCTCTAGAGTGCGACCAAATTTTTCAGTGGTGCGACTAAAAAAAAATATTTCGGGTAACAAAAAAAAAAATCTCTGCAACTCTCCGTGTGGTCAACAACAGACACACATTATGCCCCTATCGTGGACTAAACCAATCAGAGATAGTCAGGGGCGGGACCTCTCTGATTGGCCGTGGTCCAGTTGAAAGTGCAGGTGGAAGAGAGAGGTGAGTAGCTTGAATAAAGCGATATCAATTCATTAACGGATTCCACACAAAGACGTAAACACAGCGCGGACCCGACGCATCAGAATCAGCTTTGTCTTTCTCGGCCTTCTCACCCCACGGCCCGAACACGGACACGCTGTCAGAGCTTAGCGATTCTGATGCGTCGGTTCCGCGCTGTGTTTCCGTCTTTTTTGCGCTGATTCTGAGCTGCAGGTTTTGTCTCTCTCCAACCAAAATTTGCCGAGCCAGCAGCAAAAGAAGCAGCAAACTACGCTTCACATTTGATCAATGTCGTCATGAATTCCCTCTAACTTTTGCTGTTTTGCTTCCACCACGATAAAAATCACACTTCATGCACATCTCTCTCTCTCTCTCTCTCGCTGTACTTCAAGAACAGTTTCCCATCTCAAATCTCTGTTTTCTGCATTATTCATTCGCTTATTACCCACCAGTCTACCGTTGTTTACAGCGCTGTCGGCCGCTGTCTTTTTCTTTTCTTTTTCTTTTTTCACTTAAATGACCTCGGACAAGAAAGCCTAATTTCTGCTGTTCAATACTGAAGAAATTTAAACTTCTTAAAATTATGCAAAATTGCAGAATGTTGCAGAATATTTTTAAGGTTATCTGCTATAAAACGCCAGACCAGGAAAATCTCCTTCATGTTTTTCTGTGTTTTATTCTCAGTTACTTTGGCACAAAGGCATCTGCTGTGATGTTCACAATTCTGATGAAGTCTCATGTGTATCAGTACTGATAAATGATCAGAATTATAATATTTCTGACTGTCTGAGGCTAAATTGAATCGAATCAGGACTTTGAGAACCGGAATCGAATGGATTATAGAAATCAGTGATGATACCCAGCCCTAGTGAGCAGCCTAGGCCTGACAGAAGTGGATGTAGCTGTGGGTAATAAGAAAAGATGAATAGAACTATTGATAACTTTTGTGTTAAGTTAAGGCCTGATCCGTCTGAAATTCATAGCCATCAATCTTTGAATGCTGAAAAAGCACAGTGTATCCAGAAAACACATTATATGCTGCAATAAATGCACTGCCCAAGTGTCCCCTCTCCCCACTGCCTTTCAGCAGCAGGCAGCAGCAAACAGGTCGTCAGGCCAAGATGATGATTAAGTTTAACATTTTCTACAATATTGACAAAGCACTTTAAGCACAAGTTTGTTAGTTAATAATTTAGAAATGAATATTGTCTGTATGGACTTCCCCCCAAAGAAAGTGCACATGTAAAACTGCGGTGTTAAGCGATGCGGTTGAAAAATTTGAGTGCGCCTAACTTTTGTGCCGGTACGCCTAAATTTTTAAAGTTAGGCGTGCGCCCATGTCAAAAAGTTAGTCTAGAGCCCTGATTAAGAACTTTTGTTTGACTAGACGTTAACACAATAATAACAAGGACTGACATGACGTGGCATGGGATAACTTGGTGTGGGGATGTGGCAACCTAGGCGTGGACCAAGAGGGGAGTAATTGAACCAGAGGTGGGGGACTGGAGCGTGGCAGGTAATGTCTAGTGATCACACTGAGGAGAGAGGAGAAAGGGGTTAGTGTGGTAATGGCTACTGAGTGCAGGAGATGGTGACTATAACTAAACTGACTGCTTACTTGCAGGTGGAGAGAGATGAGCTTTGAGGGGACGTGATGTTAGTTCGGGTGAGCAGAATGGTACGAGAGGGCTGACCTCAGTTCCAAAGGTTCTGATAAGTGGTGGTGGCAGGAGGGCAGGCAGGTGAAGCACTGAGAGATTTCCAAGCGAGACAGTGAATTATCTAGGAGTGCGGGAGGTGGGCTAGAGCCAGAGAAATAAGTCGAGTGAATTTCCAGGTAACTACAGCACAAGAGAAGAAGGTGAGTAAACTTCATAACGACAAAAGCATAGGTCATAAGAGCCGGATACCAACATTGGATAGTTGAAAAACTAGCCGTGAGGGGACGTCAACATGGTATTTAAGTCTCCCTACCTGATTGTCTCAAAACCAGCTCCATTTGTGGAGAACAGGTGAGGGGATGGTGGCCCTGCCCAGGAGCGGATACCAGGTGACTCAGGAGAAAAGTGGAATTTTCCAGCTACTCACCCGGACTGTGACACATAGAGGGTTTGTTTAACAGAGGAAGATTAGATGGACAGTTAAACGTAAGTGGTAAATAAAACTTGACATAATCTGTATAGCAATGAAAATGAAAGCCTTGCTTTCAAGAATTTTAACATAGTAGGAGCAGGTTTAGAGAGAAATTAACCCAGTGTTTTATGTCCTCATGAAATGAAGAAGGCAATATAAACCAATTCTACAGGAGGCAGCTCTGCTTATTGGTCCCCATTAAAACAGCAAAGTAGATGCCTCTAATCTTATTGGGTGTGCACTCGTTCAAACACACACATACACACACTCGAGTCACGTGTAATAGTCAATACTTAGATCATCTGTACATTCATTTAGAGTCTGGTTGTGTGTAGTTGCAGCATTTTCCTTAACAGGCTCTATAGAGAATAGGACCGAAAATTTTGGCATCTTGTAGTTTGTTACTCTTCCTTACAAAAGGCAATATAAATTTCTCTTCACGGGCAATCTCAGATTCAGCTTCTGTCACATCAGGTAAGAGAACATTAAAATACCATCTTTATCTAGATGTTTTTCATATTTGTCAGTGTATTTTGCTATTAAATTGATATTTTGATATTTACCTCTTTAGAATGCTAAAACATATTTTATATTCCATCTTAAGTAGCTTGAACATAAATTACAAATCATTTAGGGTTTAGTAGACAGCTGTCAGTTTTAAGAAGAAAGTGAAAGAATTATTGTGAATGCTTATTTGTTTTTTCTACTGATTAGCCTTTTTTAGATGATTACTTAGTTAAACTTTAAAGAAATTCAACAGAAAAAAGGAGTTAAACGGGTTGTAGAGCTTTTAACCTTTAAAGCTCAGTGAACATTTTAGCTATTAGCTCTAGGCTATAGATACAGAAGTGTTATGCTTTTGGCTTTAGCAAATTTCTCCTGCATCTATACAGCTGAATAAATGGATTGCATTGAAAAAAAAAATGTAACTGCCAGGTTTTTGAGCATTAAAATTATAGCTCTGGTTCTGCTACATCTGCAGCAAAAAAAAAAAGAAAAAAAAAAAAGAACAAAATAATCTATATTTGTTAAATCTAACGCTGCAAATGCAGATTCTGTGGAAAACTGTTTTAAATTAACGCAGTCCCAAAATAATCCTGTGACAAGTTGCATGTTGTCTCTGTCTATAGAATCATAAGTTTGTTATTGTACTACACAATTTGTTAAGTTAAGACTTGTAATGAGTAGCTGGAAAACTCGTAAAACTCATAAAATTTGGTACTTTATTTTGCACAGCATTTGCATAACCTAACATTTATTTACCTTTTACCAGTTGCTTCCCAATGGACATTACAGTGTGAGGGTACAAACTAAAAGATTGATGGTAAGTTCATGTTGCTTAGGATAAGTTCAACCATTGGCAACCACTGGCATGGTTGAGCTTATCTCAACCCAATGGTTCTCTCAACCATGAGCTTATCTCAAGAAAATAATGCACAGTTTTGCATTTTCAATTCATAACTGTACCCATGACTAGACAAAAGCATCAGTGAAATTAATTTGATGTAATACTGTGCAAAATAAAAAGCCTGTGTAAGAAAAATGGAATTAGAGGCTGCATGTATGAGCTGTACATAATTGACCTTATGTGCAGCAGTAGAACTTGGGGTGCCTACTTTAAATCTGGCAGAAAATATCTTAATTGGTGGCTTAACTGGAATTTCTGTGGTTATTGGTGTTCATGTATATTAAGAGTATTTGGAAACACATTTTCATTGAAATAGCCTAAATGTGTTATTTTATTTACATAAACATACAATCTTACCCCCAGCCGGTCACAGCAGATGGTTGCCCGTCCCTGAGCCTGCTTTTGCCAGAAATGTCTTCTTTTTAAAAGGGAGTTTCGCCTTCCCAAGTTTGCTAAAGTGCTTGCTTATAGGGGGTTGTCTGTTTGTTGGGGTTTCTCAGTATTATTGTGGGTTCTTTACCTTATTATATTAAGCACCTTGAGGCAACTGTTGTTGTGACACTATATAAATAAAATGAATTTGAACTGAATAGAGTACATGTAATTTTTGAAGACAAGCCTCTTTGAACCACACCCTAAACCCAATATTTAAATTTTTGCAACATTTTAAGTGCTAGCATTGCCATTTTCAGGGATTCTAGTCTAATCAAACCTTCAATGTCTCTAATCAAAGCATCCCAACATGAACACAAAGTGATATTACCTTTATGAAGTAATAAAGTCAAAGTTATTTACAACTATTTCGTTTTTCCCAAACATGTAATCTGCTAAACAGATTCATAGTTTGGTTTAAAATTGATTCAAGGAGTAAACTCTGGCAACCATTAGCTGCTTTAAAATAATTTTGAAAGGTAGGCAAATTTGAAGTGGCAAGAACATTCAACTCATGTTTGGCTAACGGGTGAGTGGCTTCACTACAGGAACATAACCAGGATCTCTGACAGGGAAGAGAGATAGTGTTGACAGAGGTCAAGATAAGGTTATTGTAGATCGAGTCTTGGTGTCACAAAGTAAGCTCAGGAGGAGCACTTGGTCCTCCTGGCAAACACTCAACAAAAAAATATGGGTGGAGAATGGGCGAAAAGGTTGTGAACAGATAAGTCCTTTCATCTGCAAGTAACAGGGAAGATAGACTGGAGCTCACAAGTGGCTGAAGGAGTTCAGTCACCTAGTAAACTGAGCTCCAGAGAAAATGGTTTCTAGAACTCTGAAGTAATAACTGGAGGGATGACCAAGAATCTGGGTTAAAATTCTAGTGTTAAACAAAGAAGAGCACAAATTCAAACAGGTAACAAAGAAGGCCTGGCAATCACAATGTTGGCACAATCTGGCAGAGAACTGTGACTCAGCCCAGCCTTAAAACATGCAACACTTGACTGCTCAAATCAGGACAGATGCCAAAAGGACAGCTCAAGTAGGATGACTCCAACCTGACATTTGTGTTTTAATTTGATCATGTGACAGTGATAATGCACAGATAACACAATTCAGCTATTTACTGTAACCTAATTGCGGTGTTCACCGTATGCACATATTACTAACAAGCTCTGAAAATGTGAAGTATAACTGCATGCTTACAATGCTTCTCATAACTCCAGTTGTACGCATGTTATTTTGCCTGTGCGTGCGTGCGTGTGTGTGTGTGTGTGTGTGTGCATGAATCCACTCATGTGACTGTCCTTCACAGTCAGTGGTCAGGCTTCAGTAAGTAGTAAGTAATCACAAATGACATGTATTGATCAGCCTAGAAAACAGCCTAAAGCAATAGCTTTAGAAAGACAAAGTTATGTCATTAGTGGAAAGAGACACCCAGTGATAGCTTCACCATGTACTAAAAGCAATGATATGTCTGGGCATCTAGGATTTTTATTTTTTTTTATGTTTTTGTATTTTTTGCAATAATAAACTGACAGAACATTGTCAATGCTGAAATAATGATTAATACTTGTATGGGTTAAAACTGTTTTTATATATGTAATAGGAAATGTTTTTATTAAACATTGTAATTTTGTAAATATTTTAATATGTAAGCACTTCATAGAAAACTCCTAATATAAATGGGTACAATTTCATAACATTGCAACCAAAATGGCTCATATAAATAGTTTATAAAGCTGGTCAACCAAATGTTTATTTGCCACTGATATCTGTTGTCCCGCCTTTAGAGGGTAGGTGACTTATGATGATATTGTAAATAACTTGCAATCGAGAATTATTTGCAAAAAAAAGTTGGAATCTTTTGCAGAGGAAATGATGAAGAGATTCATTCATAAGTTCCTACCGATCATAGCACAGAAACAGCAATGAAGTTCAGACAATGGACTCATCTGCTAGATCTCAGTACAGAATTTGTTACTGCCTTTTACAAGATCTTACTGCAGTGACAAGTGTAGTCTGGACTGGTAGGGCTGCAGGTCTGATCCTGTGGTGTCCTCGGGATTCCCATATGCTTGTTTGCCATTAACCTAGGGACCATTTTTGATCTGAGGACACCACAAGGGTTACGCGAGGTTGGCTTTTAACCTGAAGAGCCTTGAATGGTGCGCAAAACTAGCAGCCATCTGGCTGATGGAAGTAGAAAGGAATTTTTCCTTCCTACTGTCGCAAAGTGCTCATTGGGGTTCACTTGTCATTTCCTCTCTAACGTTTTGCCAACAGCACCTTGAGTCCTGTGTGACCAAGCCCATTACATCTTAAAGACCTCATAAGTACCACAGCATCCCAATAGAGCACTTCTCTGTAAGAGTGCAAGATTGTTGTGATTCTTAGACGTTCCAAAAGGACGATGTAAGCAGAACTTACAGGTACCAGGCCCCTCCCCAGTGGAATCAGTTTCAAGTTTGGGTTTGGGAAGCAGACATGTTTTTTATAACTTCAAACTTTCAGTTTGAATAAAACGTTGATGGAAAAAAAAGACCACATAGGGAATTGCCACCTGGTGCTTTTTCTCGTGCTTCAGTATTCATATTTCCATGGTAATCTTCTGTCATCTTGTTTCTGTTCCAGGATGGATCACCATGAATGGCAACAGGGAAGAAGTAGGGGTCATAGGCACTATGATGATGATGATGGTGAGTAAGAAAAAACACTAACTGAAAAAAAGTTTTGCCATGAGAGAGAAAACTGAGGAAGTGCCCTGAATTTTTTTTAAACTCTGAGGTCTAAGTCATCTTCAGTGATGATCCCAACCCTTGCCCTGAACTATAAACCTTTGTTTTGGAGAAACACAAAAGGTACATGCTTCCTCACCCTCTTCCTGCCACTATCCCCTGTTTCTTCTGTCACTCCAGTTACTGCTAAATGTTTCTCCAGTGTCTTCAGAAATTTGTCAAGTATAGGTGACGTCCTTACCCTCTGCAATTACGTTGAACATTTTATTACTTTCTAACAGATTTTGCTCTATTATCCTTGACAACATAGCTCCACTTAATTTAAAAACCCAGAAAAAACTAATTTAGGTGGTATTCCCAGACTAAATACATCTACTTGTGAACTGTGCTTCTAGGAGGGCAGAGCACAAATTGAAAAACAGATACATTTCATGTATGACATCTGATTTTTAAAACCTGTTAGATGCTGCATAATGCTGAAACCAGTCAGAAGTTTTTAGAATACGTTCCCATTTTCAGAGCACCCCTCAAGCTCTGACTGCATTGATCAGATCCAAATGAAATGTTTCTCTCTCCATCTCAGAGGCCCAGCCATTCTACATCGGTGTTCCAGTTTCCCACCGGCGGAAAAGGCGCAGACATCACTCCTATGCCAGCGATGCCAACCGTGATTCACGACATACACACTATGATCACCATACACAGCGAGAACACTCACATCGAGGATATTATAACAAAGACGAGCACTATAATGATGAAGAGGATGGCGAAGAGTGTCGTGAGCATGCCGATCCTACAGGTTAGAAATCAAAAGTTTTTCATAAAAGTATCCATAAGTGTTGAATAAAAGTGACTGTTTGCCTTTTTTTCTTGTGTTTTTTTAAGATTGACATACTTAATTTACTCCGTCATCCAGTAATTATATAATAATAATTACAATTATTGTATAACTAATAATAACAGTAATTAAACTGCAACATATTACCACTATGCACAAAAGATCAGAAAACAAGTTCATGCAAAAGTATCACTAGGCAAGATACTGAACCCTGAGTTGCTCCACTGCATTCATCAGAGTGTGAGTGTGTGTGACTGTTGGACAGAAATTACTAAGTGAATGGGTGAAAGAGTCTTGTGTTTCACAGTCAGTTCATCATATACATTCATATATACATTGGGTAAAACTGAACATGTCACCAATGTGTTACTGACTTAAAATTTTCACCAGATGTCAGTAACTACCCATCCAGTACACACATGCAAAGAAATCAAACCATAGATGTCCATGCATTTTCTCCATGTGCCATTTACAGCTGTTTCCTGCACTGTGTAGCTGTGTTATTTGTCATTAGTACTCATAAGTTATGAGTAACTATGATAAATAACACATGGAAAAAAGGATTAAATGCACATAGAAATGGAGATGCAAAAAGGCTTGGAAAGTCATTACACCAGCTGAACTCTATCAGTAATTAGAAAGCAATCCTGCTACTTAATGAATATTAATACCAGCTGGTTCTGTCCCAACTGATTTAAGCAAGATTTCCTCACCCTAGGAAAAAGCAGAGGAGTAAAAAGAATTATTAGAAGAGCTTTCCAAGAGCCAAGGACCACTTGTGGAGAGCTACAAAAAGACCTGGAATCAGCAGGGACAATTGTTTCAAAGAAAACAATAAGCAATACACTCAACTGCCATGGTCTGTATGCATGCTCACCATGCAAGACTCCATTCCTGAAGAAAAACTATATTGAAGCATTTAGACAAGCCTGTGAAATACTACAAAAATCGAACTCTTTGGATGCCAAAATACACACCAAAACGCACTGAACATCACCCCGGAAACATTATAGTGTTCTCCTGTGAAGTCTGGAGGTTGGAAAATCATGGTAGGTATAGGGGATAGCATCTCTTTCATTTGGTAAGTTTTCCGGAAGCGTTTGTTAACCACTGTGTTTATTGGATGGTACAACATCATTTGCACAAATGTAATGAGATTGATTGTTTTTCTGCCTATCAAGCTGGATGGATATGCTGGCATGCTGTAAAGGCTGAAATTCATTAGCTGTGAGCTGATACTGGGCAATTAACATTAGAAATCATTGCACTTGGCATTCATACATTCATTATACTGCAGTTTGTGATGTCTTTTCAACCAGTTGAATAAGTTAGTGTAGCTTTCCAGCGCAGACAACTCTTCAGCATGCATATGATTTATTTTTGGTTATTATTAATGCTAAATATGAAGTATTTTGAAGTATGGTGATCTGCTTTGAGGGGCAGGCTCTTCACCTTCTGCTATGCCAGACATTGATTTGTTACTAATCCAGACCAGAGATAAAAAGATCAACAGGTAATGAAATCACCACCTCTTGATCAATCAGTTCTCCAGAAAATAGACCCATCTTCTGTACTACAAGAACTATGGGGCTACATGGACACTGTGACTCTAACTCCCATGTTCAGCATTTCTACTAATTCCTTCTGAACAAAATTTCTTTTGTGTTTAGTTTACGCCAGGATGTGTTACAAAATGTTGCTCTCTGATATTGGTATAATCAGGCAGGGGGAGAACACATCTGCAAAACGCTGCAGCAACATCCGCTCTCTAGGCCTGTGTGAGATTGCCATTACAATGGAGGGAGGCAAGAATGGTTTGCTCTGTGGATGGTAGAAGCTGGTTTGAACAGATTTATTGCAGAATAACTTACACAGTTCTTTTAGTGTGTGAGACATGAATAATGAGCTCTGGTCAGTCAGTATCCCTTTCAAGATGCCGACTCGGGAGATTTCCTGAAACAGTGCCTGTGCCACACTCTTTACAGAAATGGTGTGCAGCGGCACTGTTTCGGGATAGCCTTCATAATATTGTTGTGATTTGGCGCTACATAAATAAAATTGAATTGAACTGAATTGATACTGCATTGCATAATCTACCAGAAAGAAGATATATCCCTATGCACCTCGGTTAAATGACATATGAGGTCCAAGCTGATGCCCTCAAACAGAACCTCAATTAACAGTCAAGCACAAAGACACTTTTAGAATTCCCCAAATGGCTGGCCAATAAAATTGGACCATTATTTGCTCCAAAGTTTTGTCATAACCCATATGACCTCTTATCCCATATTCATAGAATAACGTCAGTGTACTTTTGATCCTTGTGTGATCAGTTTTTATCACTTAGTCAAATGATAACTATAGAAGTGTCGTCACCAAACTACTGTAGTGGGAAATCTCCTGTGGACTAGATAGCTGGAGCTGACAGAGCCTCCAGAGAAGGCCCTTCTGTCTCCTCCTCCTCGGAGAACTGGGTGGCTTCCAGCCGATGTTGTGACTCCCACCACCTCCCTCAGCTGTGCTGAAAGGTGATCCTTGGGCAGGGTCGCAACAACATCCAAGCTGCCCAGTCAGTGGCAGTGGACCCACTCTGCAGTATCTGCTTGGGGAATACATTTTATAAGTTGTTAAGCTGTACCTTCCTAAAACTACTGAATGAAGTGCAAAGTGTACGTCACATTGTCATGGGAATTTCCATTTTACTGGTATATTTTTATGTTCTTTAGAGATTTTTATTACTACAGTGGCTTGCAAAAGTATTCGGCCCCCTTGAACTTTTCCACATTTTGTCACATTACAGCCACAAACATGAATCAATTTTATTGGAATTCCACGAGAAAGACCAATACAAAGTGGTGTACACGTGAGAAGTGGAACGAAAATCATACATGATTCCAAACATTTTTTACAAATAAATAACGAATATATAATGAGACCAAAATGGAACTTTTTGGCCAAAATGCAAAACGCTATGTGTGGCGGAAAACTAACACTGCACATCACTCTGAACACACTATCCCCACTGTCAAATATGGTGGTGGCAGCATCATGCTCTGGGGGTGCTTCTCTTCAGCAGGGACAGGGAAGCTGGTCAGAGTTGATGGGAAGATGGATGGAGCAAAATACAGGGAAATCTTGGAAGAAAACCTCTTGGAGTCTGCAAAAGACTTGAGACTGGGGCGGAGGTTCACCTTCTAGCAGGACAACGACCCTAAACATAAAACAAAACATATCCATGTGTTAGAATGGCCCAGTCAAAGTCCAGATCTAAGTCCAATCGAGAATCTGTGGCAAGATCTGAAAACTGCTGTTTACAAACGCTGTCCATCTAATCTGACTGAGCTGGAGCTGTTTTGCAAAGAAGAATGGGCAAGGATTTCAGTCTCTAGATGTGCAAAGCTGGTAGAGACATACCCTAAAAGACTGGCAGCTGTAATTGCAGCAAAAGGTGGTTCTACAAAGTATTGACTCAGGGGGCTGAATAATTACGCACACCCCACTTTTCAGTTATTTATTTGTAAAAAATGTTTGGAATCATGTATGATTTTCGTTCCACTTCTCACATGTACACCACTTTGTATTGGTCTTTCACGTGGAATTCCAATAAAATTGATTCATGTTTGTGGCTGTAATGTGACAAAATGTGGAAAGGTTCAAGGGGGCCGAATACTTCTGCAAGCCACTGTATTTGGTAACATCTCTGGAGTAGATGGTAGTCATGCGGACAATTTTTGTGGAGGTCATATGATCTGTTAAATCCCCTTAATGATTGGTTAGATGCTGACAATGCCACCCTTTTCATGTGAACCACCCCATTCATGTGACCATTTATTCTTATCACCAATGTTAGGGTAAGAGAATCTAGATAAGGGAAAGATATCCTGGCTATGTTGAACAAGCTTCGCAGTATAGGGCCCGGTTCATGAAACTTCAAGCTGCACGGTGCAGGGAACAGCTGTGACTGGCACATGCAGACACATGGCCAAGCACTGTATTTGAGAGCACCTAGTTGCTTTTACTTTGCATTTGAAAGAGAGTGTATTTTAATTTATTTTAAATATCGCTCACTCATTTAATTTTGGGAAGGCTAAATTTTATTAATTTAATTAATTGGGCCGCCCTACAGCCTAGTGTGGTAGTTTCTCTCATAGTCTGTGTGTATGCAATAGGAAAAGGGTGCTTTTTCTGCATTGTGTTGTGGATTACTGCCTCAAGTGAAGGGCTTCACGGATCTCAAGGGCCTGGACAGACTGGATGCTTTAGTAGTTTTTAGTGGTAAAGAAAGTGAAGCTTGAAGCATGAAGCTTTAAATTAAATGTCAATCTAGATGATCTTCACACATCACTCTAAAGTTAGGATAATTACTGAAAAACATTGATTTGTGTCCTGGTTACCTCCTGGTGGAGACATGTACATCCGTGTTTATTATCTGATTATCAGGCTTGGATAATTTGTAGAAAGTAGATGGAACTTATATGAATGCACTGAAAAAATTAATTTTGCCCTTCAAACTGTGCTGTTTTTTCCCCCCTTTTTGGCAACAAGGTATTTTTTCTGCTGCAGTACCATTAGTGGCCACTGTGTTACTGGAGGCCTAGGTAATCCCATCCAGATCAAGCATCTGGTTAGACACCATATTTCTAAGATTTTTAGGGCCCAATACAATAAACTTAGTTTTATCTGAACTTAGAAGCAGAAAATTAGAGGTCATCCAGGTCTACAGGAACCCTGTAGAACTCCATAATTGATTTTAGTGTGTGAAAAGGACACTTCGTTTACATGAAGAAATTGGAGTCTATTGGAAGTACATATGATTCAAACCACTGCAGCGCAGTAGCTTTAATATCTACAACAAGCTCTAATTGTTGCAGTAAAATATCATGGTCAACAATGAGGTATAGCAGCTCAAGCACAGAGATGAGTCCACTGTCAGAGGCCTTAATCATTTGTAACTTCATATCATATTTACAATTGAAGCATTAATTAAATTACATAGAGCTATTTTGCTTTACCTTAGCACTCAAATACATTCTATACAACGTGTCTCATTGAAACCATTCACACCCATTCAAAAAAACACTTTTTCTATACTTAAGTGCTTTCTGTCTAAAATTCACACTCTGATAAACACATTGGAGAGCAACTTGGGTTTGGTATCTTGCCCGGGGAAACACAGCACTATAAATACACACAGAAGAGCAATTAGTCACAGAATCAGATGACAGAACCAATCAGCAGCTGCCAGCTCTCCAATCAGGAAGGACCTGCAGAGACTCCTAAAGGCAGAGGACACACACAGAACAAAATCTAGCCACCGTGATCCAAAATATGGCCAGGGCTGTACCATCAAGTAAAACCTTATTCTCCCACTGCGGCGCAGCAATAGCACGCAGTGGCCACTCCGGACCAAAATGATGTTGTTTTAGTGCTTAGTTTATCACTGTTAGATGCAGGCCTTTTTATTTACCTTCGGAATTCACTACTGTGCTCATTACAGCAGTATACATCCCACCCAGCGCTAACACTAAAGAGGCGCTCTGTGAGCTGTACAGGGTGATCAGCAAGCTGCAGAACTCCAGCCCCAATGGACCGTTTATTATCGCTGGAGATTTCAACCATGCAAATCTCAAGTCAGAGCTTCTGAAATTTCATCATTATGTAGACTTTGTGACGAGAAAGGCAAACACACTGGATCATGTTTACACAAACATTCCCAATGCGTACCAAGTGAAGCCCTGCCCCCACATTGGTTATTCAGACCACTTGTCTGTCATGCTAATTCTGGCATTGCCCATCAAACGCTGCAAACTGGTTCTGAGACAAGTGAGAACCTGGCCTGCAGGAGCTCTCTCTGCTCTTCAGGACTGTTTTGAACACACTGACTGGGACATGTTCAGGGAGGCTGCAACACCACATCAACACATCATCTGTGACCAGCTACATCAGTAAGTGCATTGATGATGTCACTGTCTCCAAGACTATCCTAATATTCTCCAACCAGAAACTGGATGACTTCAGAGGTGCGTGAACTGCTAAAGACTTGAGACTCCGCCTTCAGAGCAGACGACAAGGGGGTCCTAGAAACAGTGAGGGCCACACTGAGCACTGGAGCCCCTCAGGGATGTGTGCTCAGCCCACTCCTGTTCACTCTGCAGACTCACGACTGTGCAGCAAAGCACAGCTCGAACCACATCATCAAGTTTTGGGTCTCATCAACAAGAATGGTGAGTCAGCATACAGAGAGGAGGTACAACAGCTAAAGGACTGATGCAGAGTCAACAACCTGTGTCTGAACATGGACAAAACAAAACAGATGATTGCTAACTTCAGTAGAGCACGGAGAGATCACTGACCACTTAACATTAATGGATCCTCTGTGGAGATCGCAAGAGCACCAAATTCCTTGGTGTTCACCTGACGGAGAACCTCTCCTGGTCCCTAAACACCAGCTCCATAACTAAGAAGGGCCAACAGCATTTCTACTTCCTGTGGAAGCTGAGAAAAGACTATCGAGAGTTTCCTAAGCAGCTTCATCACTGTGTGGTATGGTAACTCCACCGTATTGGATCACAAGACGGATGGTGATAGTGAGAACAGCTGAGAAGATCATTGGAACCTCTCTTCCCTCCATCACAGACACCTATTGCATCCACTGCATCTGCAAAACCACCAGCGATGTGGAGGACCCCACACATCCCTCACACACTTTTTTACCTTGCTGCCTTCTCGCAAGTGGTACTGGAGCATTCGGGCCCTCACTGCCAGACTGCGAAACAGTTTCTTCCCCCAAGCCGCCAGACTACTAAAGAATCAGTGACTGGTCTGACACACACACACACACCTCACTACCTAGACACTTTCATGCACACACGCACACACGCAAACCTTCAAACATCACGTTATGTGTTGCACAATGCTCAGTCTTTTGCACAACACACTGTAATTGTTGCACTTCTCTAATTCACTGTTGTGTCTGCACTGTCTTATGTCTGCAGTGTCTTATGTCTGTATCATTCTGTTCTGTCTGGTGTTGCCGTGTATTTGTTTAGGTTTTTTTTAATTTTATTTATTTATTTATTTTTTACAATTTTTGCACACGTGCACTTTATGTAGCCCTGTGTTGATTGTCTGTTATATGTAATATGTAGCACTATGGTCTTTAAGGAATGTTGTCTCGCTTCACTGTGTACTGTACCACTGCACATGGTTGAAATGACAGTAAAGCCACATGACTTGACTTGTCTAAAGCAAGACACAAGGGATGAAACTAGCAGAAAATACAGAAAAAGAAAATACATAAATACATGAAAGAAACATACACACCAAATACAGACTAAACAAACCAAGAAACAAGATATTTAAATTAACAAAACTTGAGAGTACATTAACTTAAAGACCCAGGAGCATGACATGTGTAGTTGAAAAAAATGCCCTAAAACAAAAAATCCTCAGTTCCAACCTTAAGTGGGTTATAGCATTCTGGCTAGTATTTAGAAAATAAGTAACACAGAAACATATTAGACTTTGCTGGTATTTTAACAACACAGCTAAATATATACACAGCAGTGGTGGAGGCACAAGATCTGGCCTTATCTATGCTATTAGCTAGATAATCCAAAGTTTCACCTGCATGAACAGAATTTAATTACGTAGTTGGTGTATATATGCACAGTATGTGATGAATGTTTTTGCAGCATGGTCCTGATCCCAAGCGGCCATGAAGTCTGAAGCCTGTAAGCTGATTAGAGCTGAGGAACTTAAAACTGTGTGCGCATGCATGCATGCGTGTATTATTTGGTGTGACTGTAAGTGTGTGTGGTATGCAGATTATTTTCACCTGCTCCTATCAGGATTCATATTAATGTAGAGCAAACGCAAGGTCTGAGATAGATAGGTTAAGGCACTGATGCAGTAATCGGAGACAAAAAGAAGAAGTTACGTTGGGGGCAATGTCCTTGTTTTTCTTGCATCTGAGTGTGTTAGTATTTGTGTTCAGGAGCAGAGTACTAGAAGGCTCTCTGGTGTGTATCAGCCCTCTTAAAGCCTCTGGCTCTTTGCTGATTTGGGGATTTTAGTGGATTTCTATCACAGCTTACAGAAATCTTTTTGTAGCTGCCTGACTGGTGCAGGTCTGCTCACCAAAACATTTGCAGCTAACTGAAATACCAAAAGACAAGCTGAAAAGACATATGAAAAAAGTGTGAATGTATGTCACTTGTCTCCACTCAAATAGTGTTGAGCCAAGGACAGTCAACTTTAACAAGAATAAGTTGGAGGGCTATATTTTCTTTCTGAGTCCAAAGTTTAAGGATATCTTACCTGTTACTTTTGGGATTTTGGCGTCTCTGGTCTAAGGATTTAGTGAGCATGGAAAACTCTGGGCTCTTTTTTCCATCAATTACAACCTCCCAGTGGACATTGCCAGGCTCCCAAATAGGTAAAGTTGAATAAATGAATAAAAAAGTAATACTAAAAAAATACCGTATTAACCTGAAATAAATAAGCACAAGCTGCAAGCTAAATAGTTTTACCTTTAGTATAATAGCATTTCCTTACATTTTATATTGCTTAGATAGTGTGCACTTTCTTAGCTTTGGAGATAATACAAAGATTTTGATTATTCTGAAAGGGCATTAATGGCTGATAACATCATTGAATCAATAAAGTAGCCCATCACAACCAGAAGTATGCCCCATTATTTTAAATTAAGCACAAATCATGGCAACTGAAGGAACAAGATTCTATTTTAAGATTTTAACAAATTCAGAATTCTGAGTAGATTTATTACAACCTCATTATGTAGTATTTAGAACTAAAAGAAAACATTTACACCTATTCAACTATGTTCATGAAGACTATGATACAAAGAGCTCCTAATGTTTATCTAAAGTTTTAGTTATTTGTTTTGTGATCAGCTTCTGGCTTGAGGGTATTTGTCCTTTTGTCCAGTGGTCCAAATTGATCTTTAACATTACAATCATAATTCACCATGACCAACCTCTGTGGAGTTATACTGGCTGGTTAGAGATGAACATAATCAAATCTCTAATGTGGCCCGACCAATAGTGACAGAACTCAGTAGTGGAAACTTCTGTTGGTTGCACCGTGGAACATTTTATTGTATTTTCATTATACACCACACTGTAACACAGATTACATAATTTTAATAAAAAGATAACTGAAATGATCAACATCACTGTCGCAAAAGATCTGTGAAACTTGTGCTTATAATAGGAACTTCTCAGATTTATCACTTTGTATGAGTTATTGATTTTTGACTATTTTTTTACTTCTTTGTAAGGAAGAATAAATGAAGACCAGTGCCCCCACCCCCACCACGCACCGCCCACACACCCACACACACGCACACAAACAGTGGAATGCAAAGGAGTAGTGCCTCTAGGCTAAGGATGTTAATAGAGATTGATCTGTTCAGGGTAAAATTAGAAAATAGTGCACATTACTCTCAAATAGTCATTAGAGAACGGACTCATGTGTTTTGCTTTTTGAGATAACTAATGGGGATTGTTTATATAACATATAATTATTTACAGTTAAAAGAAAAGAAAAAAAGGAAATGCTGTAAGAACCTAAATGTTTATGTGAGAGGTACAGAGCTTTATCAGTGGGGCAGATTATTCTATTCTATTTTGGAAAATAATATAAGTTTAATATGAGTCTAAACTTATATTATTTTACAAGTTAATACAAGTTTATTTTAGGAGAAATTTGGCAGGAAAGCATAGATCAGTTTGTATTGACACTGAGTCTTCATCAGAATCTAGCAAACCTACAGCCATTTCAGATTGAATACCAGCCCTACTATGTTTATATTTTATATATTTATATTTTCTATTTTATTCCAACAGAGTCGTTATGGAGCACACAGCAGTGGTGCTCCATAACGCCCACAATTTCTTTGTAGGGCGTTTCTATTCTATTCTATTCTATTCTATTCTATTCTATTCTATTCTATTCTATTCTCTGTGGCAATGAACCAACACCTGAAGCAAGATATTTAACCCCTAGATGGTGTTGTAATCAATTGGGAGCTTCCAATACTCTGGAAAATACTGGATTTAAATCCTCCAGAAGCAGAAAAAAACTCTAAAATATTCCCTTAAAAACATGATGACAACAGAAAAAAATAAGAATTTAATGAAAATATTGTTCCCAATTCTGTTCATCTGGATGTAGCGTTTTCAGTGGGACAAATGTTTCATCACTCATCCAAGTGACTTCTTCACTCCCTGAAGTCGCATGAAAATATTGTTGTTATGTAATTATGTAATGTTATGTAATTTGCCTAGACACACCCTTCAATGGAAATTTTATATAATTTCTGTATATGATGAACATAAATCCATCTTAAACTGGCTGACTGGGATATACTGGATATCTGACGCTAACTTTGTCTCTTGTTTGACCTCTGTTTGTAGTGTCCCCTGCTGCCGAAAGGCTGCGCCACATACTGGGAGAGGATGATAGCACTCCAACACCAACAATATTCACTGAGATGGATACATTACAGCAGGAGGGTGGTGAATTAGAGTGGAAAGAGTCTGCAAGGTACGCACATACACACAGTAAGGTAACAATTTCTTGAATTCGGGAATTAAAACTTAATTTGCCCTCCTTGTTGTAGATGGGTGAAGTTTGAGGAGAAGGTGGAGGAGGGAGGAGAAAGATGGAGCAAGCCTCATGTTTCCACACTCACCCTCCATAGTCTGTTTGAGCTGAGAACCTGCCTGCAGACAGGAAGTATTCTGCTCGACCTAGAAGGCTACTCACTGCCACAGATCGTGGGTGAGTCATACAGAATATAAATATCTATATCTATATAGATATATAGATTTAATTTGTTGATATTCTAAAAATATTCTTATTTTATTCTTGATAATCCCATATTGTTTAACTAATCTGTCAGAAAAGTCTTTACCTTCCATTATATGTTCCAAGTATTTCATTCGTTTCTCAGAATCAGCATCAGAATACTTTATTAATCCCTAAGGAAATTTACAACTCCACACTGGGAAGTTTATCATATTATTGTTCTGTAGTATATCAGGATTGTTCCAAATATGTGTACGTTCCCATGGTATTAGTGAAGACTCATTTAATTTAATTCACTCTAGAAAGATTGGGACCTAGTTCAGTCTTTTATGCCGTGATTGCAGATGCCGTGCAGCGCGTCCGCCTCCCCTGCAGCAGCTCTGCAGACCTTGCCCCGCCACATACCCCTATCGCCCGACTGAGGCCGGGTAGCCATCTGGCCAAACGCACAGAACCCCACCACGTACTGGCGTCTGGTGGAGACGGGTGACATTCTCAGAGATTTGACCGACTGAGTCCCATAGCGAGGCTTTTACTGCAGCAAGTGTTTCCACTTCCTGATGGCTGAATTTCAGCGATTCCCTCAGGGATTTAAATTCTCGGTGTAAAATCTCCATTAAGGACAACCTTGCGTTGAAGCGGGACAATCGCTTATCGATTTAATTCAGGATGTTGGCAAAGTCTTTGCCGGCCAGCGATGTTGTACCAGGGGGGTCAGCTGGGTGACTTGGAGGATGGCATCTCATTCTTGGTTAGGGAAGATGTGCTCTGGGCCTTGGAGATCTTGGAGAGTGTTCAAATTCTCATTGACGTCCTCCAGCATGTTGGAAACGATTAAGCAGATATGGATAGTTATTTGTCAAAAGTTTGGTATACTTTGGTATAATTGAAGGTTAAAAAAATGTTTGTTTAATTCTGAGCTACCACTCAGTTCTGACCTACCATTCTATTTTTTCTGCCAAGTCTCTGGAAGTCTCACTTACAGTATTTCCTTTCTGTGACTTACCTTTACGTCACTTCTGTCACTTACCTCTCCTTCCGTCACTCCATTTTTAGTCTTCATCCATTTGATGAACATGGATGTTTTTCTTATATGTTTTCTTTCTTATCTTATCCTGGCTTAATTCCAGTTTCTTCAAGGCTCTGCCTGTTCAGAGCCTAACCACAGTTCAGAAGTCTGGTGTATTCCTTGGCCATTTGGGCTCCTGGTTCGCTTCTAGCTACAATTAGAAGGGACGCAACTTCTTGATTCCCCTTTTCATTTTCATGAAAATGCCCCATACTGCTGGGGCACTGGCAATACAGGGGTACAGCATAAGGTACAGGACGTGCCTTGTGAAATCTTGGTTATGCGTTGTCCTCCAGTATATAATATTTTTCAGAGTGCCAATTCCTTCTTTGAACATCTGAGCGTGTTTTATTAAGTATCTGTTTCAGTCTTTGAGCCACAAAATGTACACTCAGGCCTCATGCCAGTCTCATTGACTTAATTTATTTCAAGTTGAGGTGGATGTGTTTCAACCAGTCACGCCCAAATAATGGCACACCTCATTGCCAGTTTGTTATGTTCTCTTATATAACTTAACAATGTAGCTTGCCATCACCAGTGTGTGAATGTGTGTGTGAATGGGTGGATGACTGAACATGTCCTTAGGGGTCCTTAGGGACTAAATAAAGCGCTATACAAATACAGGTCATTTGCCATTTTACCATTTAACTACTTAGACACATTGCAAACCTTTTAGTCAAATGTGACTTACTTTATTAAACATGTTGTGGTAGAGCATAGGCAGATCATCTGCACATGCACCACTTTTGGTATTGTTCTGCGAAGAACATAAAATAGTACCACTAAGCAATGTATTGCTATTGCTAAATACATAACACACTGTATTCCTCCTTTTGAAGGCTGATGTGCAGATATCCTCTCTGACCCACAGACATCATGACCCATGCCTCTGAAGCCGTTATTTCACAACCCCTGAGGTGGCAGCCTGGTGGGCCTCTAGGATGACCTTCTGCTGCTCCTACATCAGTTTCCGATGCACCCCCGTGTTTATATATCCCAATTTCTTGGCTGGTGCCTCCCTTGATGTGGGTTTGGAAGGCTTTGCTTCTTTATCTCGAGGTTTTGTCTCTGTAGCAGTGATTTCCCCAGCTGAATTTTTGGGTTGACATCCGGTTGGCTGCACACCTTCTCTTGGCTGTAGCTGTTGTCTACCACATTTCTGGGACTTAATGTTGAAAGGTCTCTGATCTGGATCTGGGTAACGGCACCAAATGTTGAATTTTGACCAGGCACCCCGAATACAGGGAAGTCTGGAACTGACTCTCTGTTTAAAGAGTCTCTGATTCTTTAAATATTACCCACTAGGCATAAAAAAACTTAGATGGAGCCAGGGGTGAGACTTGCCAAGCTCTAACTGCTTCTCAGTCTTTAAGATATTGATATTGATCCTGTGTTTGGCCAGGTGGCCTTGCAGTCAAACCCGAGCCCTCTCAGTCACACTAGTTATCAGATTTATCTTCTCTATTTATGTACATTTGATAACTAAGTAAGTTAGAATTCAGTGGTCTTGAAAAATACTGTCTTACAAGGGGTTAAAAGGGAATGTCCACAATCGCCACGCTTCATGTATTTGTATGTACATTTCACCTCTTAACATTCACCAGATAACTGGCAGACAGTTAAATGGTTTCAATTTGTCACACACTAAAAAGTATGGATTCAGAAAGTGGATTATGTTGAATTTTAAATAAGTTATAAGAGTGATAAGCAGTGATAAGGTTTCCAGTTGGATATACCAAATTGATGAGAAGATGTGAGTATAATGTTAACATATTAACTGGGCTGGAATCTTTCTGTTTCAGAGGAGATTGTGGAACAACAGATAGCTGATGGTCTCATTCCTCCTGATCTTAAGGAGAAGATTATATTTGTGTTGCTCAGGAAGCATCGTCATCAGACCAAGAAGCCAATCCACCGCTCTCTGGCAGACATGGGAAAATCATCCAATACTGCGTCTAGTAAGCATGTGTATTCTGTGTGTATGCCTTTTTATGTACCAATTAGTAGTTATGAAAGAAAGTGATCTAACCTTCTAATCAACTCCTGACAACCTTTGTTTTCTCCACCATGTTGCTCACTACCTGTTTCACCTTCCCTCACAAAATCACTGCTGTTGCTGCTGCTCTGTCAGGCCGTAGTCCTCAGGTTAATCTGAGTCGTAGCACTAGTTCAGCTTCTGGGATCCACCGCTCCACAGAAGACCTACGTTCTCGGCAGTCAAGCAGCCTTGGCCGCCTGCGTGAGTCACACAAACACACACATGTAATACATGCACCACTACACAAGGATACATAAGTTAACAAGATTGACTTTTACTTCTAAATAGGTTCTCATTGGTGTATTAGTACACCATGAAATTCGAGTACTGAGAACTTGTTAGTATTTCCAGTTGGTGGCCAGATTTTAAATTCTTAGCTCTTCCTTTCTTAATATCTATGCTTTTCATCTTTTTTTTTGATGAGAAAAATTATCCCAGCCAACTCCCAGCTGTTGCATGATTTCAACACCTGCGATGGCTTTGTGTGTGTGTATATATGTATATATGTGAAATGTGTTAAGCATAAAGTGTGTTTACTTGAGAGATTATTGGTCCTATTGTGTGCACCTTTGCTGATTTCTTATGTGCAGCCATCTGCGTGAAAGGGATTAGTAAAGGATTTGTGTAGTATGTTCTTATTATTTTGCTTTGATTGTATTTGTTCCCAAATCTCCTTGGGGAAAAAAGAGAAGCAAATAATTAAAATATAATCCCCAACAGAAAAGGCTGTTCATGATTAAGTTCACGCTCTTTCTGTTGCTCAAAGGACCATTTATTGGGGTTTATTTACAATTTTCACTAAATGAAACAAAATGTCCTTGATGGGAACATCACTCAAACATTAAAACCTATTTTCCTTTTATTTTTATCTAATCCAAAAGGTCTCATTTGCTCCATTTACAGATCATGCTCAGAGTAGAAGCATGAATGATATTTCAGACACACCAAGCACTGATCAGGTAACTTATTTTTCAATATTTTACATGTGTGCTACTCTCTATTTTTTTTATCTACATGTGTCTCTTACATGTTTGTTCATGCTATACATCAGGGTCATTCTATATAAAATCATTCAAATATGGAAACAATCTGAAAAAGCTTTTTGACTCACTGTTGTACTTTAAGGAGTCTATAACTCCAAGTTTTGGATACTTTCATTAAATAAAGCTATTGCATATTACATGACTGTTTTTAAGGAGGTCAGGTGGGAGGAGCTGATATATGCAAAGTATGACAGAACAGAGAAGGCATTGGTGATAAGAATACGATATTAAATCTGAAATAGGAGAGCTAAGGAGGAGGTGCTTGCAAGGGCACAGCAATTATAGGCATGCTACAGCCAAATGGATGCCAGCCGGGATTGTGGAACTAACCCGGTCCTTCTGAACTAACACTAAGCTCATAATTTGCTCATTTACAAATTCAAAATTTGTGAACCTGCATGAGGTTCATAAAGAGTTGTAGAGTGCCATTTAGCTTTAACCCATCCTTGGTGTGTTGTTGAGTTACAGCAGGCAACTTTTTTTCTTTTCAATTGAAAAGATTGAAAACAAAGGCTATTTTACACTCTGCTTAGCTGAAACCAACATTACCCAGAGCAGCTGGTGATCATAAGCATTTAAATCTAATGAGTTCCAACATGATAGGTGTTATATTGAGAAATAAGGCTGCCATAGAGCTTAGAAAGAGAGGTAGCATTTTTATTAGCAAAGAAAACTATTAAATTAGGAGGACTGGAGTTGGAGATACCTGATCTCCACAGACAGGAGCCCAACACAAAGCTACTCAAGAACTCAAATAACTGAACATCAACAGGTAAAAAAACTGATGGACATTTAGGCTTGAAACCTGTTGTCACGGGTGGGGTGCAAAGAGTGAGAGGACCGTAATGCAGAGCCAAGATAGTTTAACAAAAAGTGAGCTATTAATTTGGCCGACAAAGTGGTATAAAGTGCAAAACATGAAGAACAGAAGAAATATATAACGTCAAATTACAAAACTGGGTGTGAACCAGGAGACACCAGGGAAAAAGTGAGCTGACACTCTGATCAGGGACAAAGAGAGACTCAGACAACAGATACACATAGGAGGGTGATTAGGAAAGTGGAGACGGCAGGGGAAAATTAGGAGTAACAGGTGAGGCAAAACTGCATATAATGCACAGGAGACACCGGCCCCCAAAATAGAACAGAAGCATAACCACTGAAACGGAGACAAAAACACACAAACTTGACATAGACGAAAGGTAAAGAGAGACATCACTGGCTGCACAAGGAGACATAAAAGGCCGAAACACAGGAAATAGTCAAAGGAAGTGGGAAGGGAAATAAAAGAGAACATATATAAGCATGAATAGACTAAACAGAAGGGAACTGACAAAGGAGGAGGGGAACATAGAAAGTGACAGATTTTAACAGAGCACAAGGTACACAAAACAAGGCACTGGCAAAATAAGACTGGAAGTATAGAATGCAGAGAGGCAACCTTGACACACAGAAAGAGAAACAACCACAGAGACAAGACTGACTACACAAGAAGGCACAGGCAACACAGGGGAGCATGATAGAAAAAATTAAAGAACAAAACCAATCTGAAAACTATATAACCAAACTAAGAGCCTGAAATATAAATACTAAGTGTGAATGCAAGACCCATACACGACAATATTTTATTTACTGCTTCAGTCCATGCATGTTATCTAGGGGTAGCTTTTCAGCTGCTCAGAAGCCATGTTGCCTCACTTGTGCTCTGTACTCTGTATCCTCCACACATGCCTCCTTTCAGTACCTGACATATTACTGAAATAGGGAGAAAAAATAGAAACAGCTGTGGCGTCCAGCCTCCTGTAATCACTGCCCTTGAAACCGCTGTCCAACCCCTCCCCTCAAATGAGCAACCAACCACACCCTCACTACAATAAGCATAGTGAAATTACAACTATAGTAAGAACCAAAACTTGGAACAAAATCTTAACTTCAGAATATTAAATGAACCAGGATCAAAAGTACAAACACATAAACACCACTAGACCCAGGACCATGACAACTGTAGAGTCACTATCGTGATCAATTTGATATATATTTGATTTCAAGTCAATTTTACTGTTTTATTGTACAGTTTCCAATCAAAACAACAGTTGCCTCAAGGCGATTTATATAGTAAGGTAGACCCTAAAATAATAAAATTGATGGTTACATGTTTTGTGTGAGAGTAAATGTGCTGAGAGTAAAGGTGCTGCTGAGAAAGTTAGGTGCCTCCATCTTGCTGTTTAGATTCAAAACCACATAACAAACCCTCAAGTTATATCTGGTGGCAGCAGTAGGATTATTACCTTGGTTGCTCTATATTTGGTAGTGATGGGTGAAGCAAGGCTTCCTGAAACAATGAAACAGAAAAAGTGAAAAAGGGGAAGGAGGGTGGGGCATGAAAATGGGAATGAACAGAAAGAAAGACAGAAGGCATCCCCTAGAAGCAGTAATAACTAATTACAAAGGACAAAGACTTCTGCAGTAATATAACCGGTACACAGGTTAGCAAAGATCAGTAGCCCATGGCCTTAATAATGTGGTCGAGGATTCCATAGAGTGTTGTGGATGAGCTTGAAAAATTAGGAAGGAATGGTGGGAAAAGAGGTCAAAGGAAATTTTGGACAATGAAAGACCTTGATAGATAAATGAGGGGAACCCTTGATCAGGTAGCGATTTGGCTTGACTCTGAACTGAAGCTCTGACAGTGACGCATGGCGGGATTTTAAGATTTGAGGTAATGGCTTGACGGCTCATAAACGCTTACATGAGCTTGTCTTGATGTAGAAAATGGAGAGGAGGTGACTGACTGGTTAGTTTACTCTGGGTAAAGTAGCAATAACTACGGTGCTGACTTCTGAAATGAACAGAGGTGACATTAAGCAGTTTTGCTGTGTGAGGTGGCTGGGAGGTGAGGTATGTGTTTAGTTTTTTTTTTTACATTTATGTTACCATTTTGGTTTTTAATGAAAAACTTTAGAGAATACAGAACTATCAGAAGTAATAAATCCTATAATCGAAACAGCTTTGAAAACATTAACTGCAAGCATTATTGTTCTTATGAATGTGGGTGTATATAAGCAGATTTCTGAAATCTCTGCTCAAAACAGAACAGCAGTGAAAATACCACCACTGTTGCTTTTTATTTGTGTCTCAATAAGCAATGACTTGATTTGTTAAAATGCATGCTCATTAAACAGCTGCAATAAAGTATGAAAGGCACAGTGGGAAAGTGTACAGACTGTTTACATCCCCAAAGGTGGATTTTATTCCACCAGAGATACAAACTGGGGCTGTCACCATTCCCCATCTGTGGCTTAGGAGACAGAGGATAATTCATTACAAACAAAAGCACGGTAAGAGCAGTGCCCTGCGCGCTCTGCTACATGCTAACCCACACAGACTGGCTCTTCCCAGTCTCTTCCTCATTGATGCCCGTTCTCCAACAAAATAGACTAGCTTTGGCTGGGGATCATCTCATGCAGGATGGACAGCTGTGTGGCGATTGTTATCCAAACCTGGCTAAATAACAACATCCTGGATGCCGCGTTGGAGATAGAAGGGTGTTTCTGTTCTGGGCAGATGGGACTACAGTTTGGATTAAATGGTGGAGGTCTGGCACTATACATAAAAAACTCCTGGTCAACAGCTATGAGCACATTATTGAGCACATTATTGGTGCATACTACTATCCTGACCTAGAATACTTGGCAGCAAAATGCAAACCATTTAAAATGGTTAGGGAGTTCTGCTCCATCCCGGTCATGGCTGAGGGTTAGTTCTGTACAGATGCTGTCCTTCCCACAAAGACTACCAAGATTTTTGCCCAAATAAGAAACCTTGGTTGGACAGTGCAGTGTGGTCCAGGCTCAAAGCTCAAGATACTGCCTACAGCTCAAGTGATAGGCTGGCTTATACCAGGGCCTGGAAAGAACTGAAAAAAGAAATTTAGCAGGCAAAGTACATGCACAAACAGCGCATTGAGGAGAACTTCCACAATAACAACCCACAAAATATGTGGAGATGCATCAGGAGTATAACAGATTGTTAATGCAGTAACTTTAAGGTTGGACAACTGTCTGACACCTTGAGCAGTTTCTTTGCACCCTTTGACTCACCCAGCAGCAGAGACACTGTACATTTCCTCTGGCTAGAGCAGAAGGCTTTGTCAACTTTCACAAAGTATGTGGTCTGTCCCACCAGGAGGGAGTGAATTTTGTTTTAAACCCCTTATAGTCCCACACGTGGGAAATTTTGTAGTCCTCTGCATTTAACCCATTCACTCAGTGAAGCAGTGGGCAGCTACCAATCCAGCACCCGGGGAGCAGTGTGTAGAGATTAGAGATGGTACCTTGACGGTACCTCAGGGTAGCCGTTCGGCTACCCTTCCGATCATGGGGTGACCACTCTACCTACGGAGCTATCCCTACCAAGATCTATTGTATACTAATGTCAAGGGCACATACAGTTCCTCCTCCCTCCCCCAACTGGGTAGGTCAGATCATAACCTGATTCACGCTATGTGCCTACTGTGAAGACGGAGCCTGTGACCACTAGAGATATTAGGAGGTCGGAGGAGGAGGCCTTAGTGGAGCTACAGGGCTGTTGTGAGGTGACAGACTGGGAGACGCTCTGTGAAACTCATGGTGAGGACATCAGTGGGCTTACTAAGTGTATCACTAACTACAGCTCAGACTGTCCATTGTTACCCAAATAACAAGCCTTGGGTGACATTGAAGTACTCCTGAATGTCAAGAAGAGGGCCTTCAGAGTGGGCAATAAAGAGGAGGTGAGAATAGTTCAGGCGTTAATCAAGATCATAAAGGTAAAGACAATTACAGGAGAAAGCTGGAGCGGAAACTCCAGCTGAACAGCATGATAGAGGTGTGGGGTGGCATGAAGACAATCACTGGATTCAGGCCATCAAGCAGCAAGGGAGCTGGGGAAGGTGAGGACAGAGTTAATGAATGTTGAATGTGTTTTTCACCAGATTTGACACTGCAGTGAATGCTCACCCCCCTACAGCCTTACCTTCAAGGTTCAAGGTTCTTTATTTGTCACATGCATAGTTATACAAGTATAACACACAGTGAAATGTATCCTGACACGCTCCTCGACATGTGCAAAAAAAAAAGGGGGGGGGGGGGTAGAGGAAGAACATTATATATATATATATATGTATATATATATATATATATATATATATATATATATATATATATATATATATATATATATATATATGTTCTGTAGTCAGCCTGCAATCCACAGCCACACCACTCTCTCTCCCTCCCTTTCCGCATTGCACCGTTGTCTCCTGTAAAAGTCCTGACACCCTTTCCCCATCTGTCACTATCACTCACGGCCAGGTTCAGAGACAAATAGGAAGACTCCGCTCAGGTGGGTCTGCTGGCCCAGACAGGATAAGTCCCCATGTCCTCAGTCCTATGCTCCCTAGCTTTGTGTCTTTCATAAACTACTCATTCATTATGGATTGTTGATTATCTGACAAGAAGACCACAATAGCGGTCATTAGTGAGGGTGGTGAGATGGAATACCGAGCTGTGATTGACTGCTAAGTGACAAAGACCAAAGAATTGATTGTGGACTTTAGGAGGACCAGGAAACCCTTGACCTCTGTTTCAATCTAGGGGGTCGATGTGGACATTGTACAGGACTATAAATACCTCGGAGTACACATAGAAAATAAAATGGACCGGGTAAAAACACATATGCACTCTACAGGAAGGGCCAGAGTCATCAGCATCTGTTGGACAATGCTCAGGATTGTTTAAGAGTCTGTTGTGGACAGTGCCATCCTCTATGCTATTGCATGATGTAGCAGCAGGTTACGGGTTGCAGACGCCAACACACTCAATAAACTGATTCGCAAGGCCAGTAATGTTGTGGGGACAGAGCTGTACTCCCTTAGGGTGGTGTTGGAGAGGCGGATGCTGTCCAATCCATGATGTTGTTCAATAATGACAATGCTGGATAATACCTCCCACCTACTCCATGACGTGCTGGCCAGTCACAGGAGCACATTCGGTGAGAAACTGAGATTACCCAAATGCACCACTGAACGACACAGGAAGTCATTCCTGCCTGTGGCTATCTCCCTGTACAACTCCTCCATCTAATGCACAGTACGCACTGCAGTAGCTACACCCTTTTGCACATGCTCTACAGTCAAATGAAAAAGTTTCACAGGTTAGAGTTAAATGTCAATAATATATATTTCACCTCTGTAATATTCTTGATATTTAAATTGAGCTGCTTGTATATATATTAGAGCTATCTCTTATATTTTGTAAACTTTGTAATATATTGTATTATTTAATCAATTTAGTCTGTTACTGTTATTGTCTTGGAGCAACTGTAACCCACATAATTCTGTGCATTACAGTTGATTCTGATTCATGATTCTGATTCTGAACCCTGACAAGGCACACCTGTAAAATGAAAACCATTTCAGGTGACTAAAAGATGAGAATGGTGAAGCTCATTGAGAGAAGGCAAAGGGTTTGTAGCACTGTCAACAAAGCAAAGTGTGGCTACTTAATATAAGACATATTTATCCATTTTTTCCATTTTTTCTTTGCTACATAATTCCACATATCAGCACTGGTACAGATGTGTCTGCTGGGCATACTTTCTGTTTAGGACAAAGCAGAGTGTACTCAAGAGTTGTCAGTGATAACATAGTTATTGAAACAACAAGAAAATAAGGCAGGCTATGCAAGTCATAAGACACCCAGACTGTAGAAGCTCAGGTAAAGTAACTACAAGTTTAACTTGGCTATTTTGCTCAGATAAAGCAGACATGAACTCAGATGACGCAGACAAGTCATGTTTTTGCTACCTTTCCGTGTGTCTTTCTTAAGGCTGTGCATTCCAGTACACTACTGCACAACTAGAGCGTGATTAGGCCAGACAAACCACATGTACTAACTAGACTCCCTTTCCCTGACCTTTTCCCTGAATGACTCAAACTAATATTACCTCCTGCAGCTGAGCTTAACCAAACCCCTCTACAACACCATAACAACTGAAAGAAGGAGAATAATAAGTGAACTGTGTACAGTATGACTGCCAAAGGCAACTAAAACTCTGGAATGTGTGAGGTGGCTTTGAAATGTGTCGTTCATAGTTTCTTAGTGTCAAGAAGTTAGGAGCAGCATTAGCAGATTATGAAGAGATTTTAGTTTAAGCAACACCATTCCAAGACCAAGTGTTTCTGCTTTAGAATAAACTACTGTAATCACAGAGAAAGAAGAGTAAACAACAGGGTTTCAGTGCTGGAGCTGTTCCAGCGGTCATCATAGGGAATGTGAGGCAGTTGAACAGTAATACGCATGAATTCTGTTAGCTAATTAGGACCACGGTGAGTTTAATTTTATGCGCTTGCTATAGAAATGTGAAGGGGTTATACCAGTCTAAATCTGGTCTAGTTCAGGACACGTTACTCTGAAGGAACACTTCTCTTAATTTTAACTATTAGCCATGGCAATGCATCTATGTTACTTCCCAAGAAACTTTTCAGTGCTGTTGCTGGTGGAATTTAGTTTAAGCCAACACACAGTTTAGAATTCCTTCATCAGCTGATGCAGAAGTAATCCAAATGAGTGTGGCTGTGGTGAATGGCTGTGGATGATTTTATCAGTGGATTCTGACCATCCTCTGTACCCATATAAAGTCCAAATCTTATGTATCAACAATGCTGTCACAAGGCCAGATACAAAAACTTTTACAATCTCATACCAAAATTTCTGCATTTATTTTAAGCTCCTTATTGTATTATATTTAGATTTTGATTTAATGCTTCACTTTTTTGTATTTTGTTCAGTTGAGCTCCTTCTTTAGTGTTTTTTTTCTACTTCTCTGAGCTATTTTTATTTTGTGATTTTATTAATTTTTTTTGAGCTAAGTTGTTTTTTGATTTTTTTTTTGGTGCTGTAACATTGTTATTTTCCAACATTTGGGACAGATAAAGTACTTTTCATTCTCCTTCATTATCATCTTCTTATTGGTGTTGTCTCAAGTGAAAATGGTAAATGCTCAAGGGGATAGAGGAAACTCTAGGACTCAGCCTCTATAGATCCTGGATGTTTACATCTGTGTACCATATTATCATATTACTTGTTCAAATCTGTCCCAAGAAATTTCATTGCAGGAGGACCACAGGACACTATCTGCCAAAATGTTTTATTGAGGAGTTCCCTCAATAAAAAAGAAGTCAATAAGAAAGTTTTTTGAGCTTTGTTGTTGTCCAGCTGCTGTTGCATTTTGTTTAACTTAGCTCATGCAACCTGATTAGCTACTGACAGACATGATTAAGCAAGCTGATTATGATATGCATAAGCAGCTATAAAATGTCAGCTATGTTGAAACACATCTTACACTCCTGCATTTATCCCAAAGGTTTCATTTCTTTGCATTATTCTTTCGTTTGACAGCTTAAGAATAAGTTCATGAAGAAGATACCCCGTGATGCTGAAGCATCCAATGTCCTGATTGGTGAAGTTGATTTTCTGGATAAACCCTTTGTCTCCTTTGTACGCTTGGCTCAAGCTACAACTCTGGGGGGGCTTACTGAGGTTCCTGTACCAACCAGGTAGGTTCTTTCAGCTTCACTGTCAGCTGGGTGTGTCTTTGAATTGATCAATTTATCAACATTTTCCCCCTCTGGCAGATTTCTCTTCATTCTTCTGGGTCCTCATGGCAAAACCAAATCCTACAACGAGATTGGCAGAGCTATTGCTACACTCATGGTGGATGATGTAAGTGACTAGCACTAACCCAACAGGATATGCATGCATCAAATATATTTTATGAGTTATCTCTTTTTCTTTTTTTCAGTTGTTTAGCGATGTTGCCTATAAGGCAAGGGACCGTGAAGACTTGATTGCAGGTGTTGATGAGTTTCTGGATGAAGTGATTGTCCTTCCTCCAGGAGAATGGGACCCCAAGATCCGTATTGAACCACCCAAAAAGGTTCCATCTGCAGAAACGAGGCATGTGCTTTTAATAACGTTTTAATTTTGATCTCAGATATATTACTGTTGGGTTTTATTTTAGCTAAATGCCAAATAGGAAGGTTGCTAACCAGTCCAAACAATACCCCTAATCCTAGATTGGGTGCCAGTGATCTGGTGCATGTTAGGAATGTCCACTTCTTCATGCTCTCTCAAAGCCCTTTCTTTAGATAAAGCAGCTTAATTATTTGTACATTAAAAACCATCATGGACTTTAAAAAAATAATATGTATAATGACAGTATGTCAAAACTGGAGATTTAACATTCCAGAGTTGAATTAAAACCTGCTTTCTCTATCACATTTATCCCAGAAAGTCAGTGCTGAACTTGAATGAGCTGGGTCAGGTGAATGGTTTAGCTGGCGGAGCAGCTGGAGGTGAAGATGAGGAGCTTCCAGCCCCACATGAGTTGGGAGAGGAGCTGAAATTCACTGGGAGGTATATAACTGAAAAGGATTATACCACTCCAGTTACAGTATGTTTAATTCTGCATTTCTAAATGAGCACTCTACTCTGTTTAAACAGGATTGGTGGTGGATTATGGCTGGATATCAAAAGGAAGATCCCATGGTATTGCAGTGATATTTATGATGGTTTCCATATCCAGTCCATCTCTGCTGTGTTATTCATCTACCTAGGCTGCATCACCAATGCTATCACCTTTGGAGGACTACTAGGGGATGCTACTGACAATTACCAGGTCAGAGAGCTGCAAAGTAATACATAGCACATAGCACAAAACTTGACATATCATTATCTGTTCCCTATTTTTCTCATAGGGAGTGATGGAGAGTTTTCTTGGCACTGCTTTAGCAGGAAGTGTCTTTTGCTTGTTTGGAGGACAGCCTCTCATCATTTTGAGTTCAACTGGGCCCATTCTCATCTTTGAAAAACTGCTTTATGAGTTCAGCAAGTAAGATGCACAAGAACACAGTTGAATTCTATATAAAAAAAGTCTAACATAAACATAAACATCTCTACCTTATATCATTGTCAATACAGAAACAATGATGTGGACTATATGGAGCTTCGTCTGTGGATTGGCCTTCACTCGTGTCTGCAGTGTTTTTTACTGGTTTTTTCAGATGCTAGCTACATCATCAAATATATGACCCGGTTCACGGAGGAGGGTTTCTCCAGCCTCATTTCTTTTATATTCATTTCTGATGCAATCAAGAAGATGGTAAGTAATATTCTTTAATCTAATATGGTTAAGCATCCAATGTTTTTTGCTTTTATCCTTATATCTCCTTTTATCGTACACTCTGCAAACATTTCACACAACAGAGACACAACACTTATGATGCACCATAGTACAGAGCCCATAAAGTCCAGTAAGCTGACATTGAAAAAAAATCTGGCACACACTAGATAATTATCTTGTAGAAAAAAAATTTCTCACAAGATAAGTTTCTTACAGGAAAACAGATGATCTTGTGCATAAAAATGATTATTTTATGCGTACAAGTTGATTAATTAATCCAATCTTCTGTGTAGAAGAATATACATTTGTGCAAAAATATCTTGTGCAAAATGACAAAAATGACAATGGGAATTTAGGTGTTACACAAAGAGAAAAATGGTTTGTTCTTCGCAGGTCGGAGCCTTTAAATATTACCCAATCAACCGTGGCTTCAAACCTGATTACATTACAGCTTATAAGTGTGAATGCATCGCTCCAGATCAGGGTGAGTCTTCAAACTATTTTTTTTATTATTTTATGTTAATATTTTATTTAATTTTATTTTCTGTTATTGTTGGGGTGGGGTGGACATGACAATGACCAGGTACAGATTACAGAAATGAGATGGAGCTTGTTAATACATGAGCATCAGAGGATTTGATTGGTGTGTCTTTGAACTCTGGAAATATAGAGGATTACCTGTTTCTTCCTGCTTCCACTCCATTTGCAATGTTGAGCTCCTTTAATTGTATGTTGATATATCTAATTATATCATAAATCCCCAGGAGATTGATATTGGTCTTTCCATGTCAGTATGGAGAAGGGGCAAGCAATGAGATGATGTCGTACAAAACATAGAAGATGATGTCTTCTATGCTTTGTATGGTGGCCCACAAATAAAATTTATTATTATTACTATGTGACACACACTTAATGGCCACAAGTATCAGGTCACATCCCTTAGTTTTTGAATCCAGTTGTTTTTGGTCCCATTGCCAGGTGTATAAAATCAGGGACCTAGCCATGCAGTCTGCCTGGCTCTGGGTTGTTCTAATGAGTTCACTGAATTTGGGGATAGTACTATAACAGGATGCCACTGGCACAACAATTCAGCCTATGAAATTTCATCCTTTCCAAGATTAAATTTCATAATCATTTATAGATGATCGTGGAATATCCAATATCATCTATAAATGATATTTATTGCAAAGTGGAAGCATTTAGAAACCACAGCAAATCTGACATAAAGTGACAAACCATGTACATTTACAGAGTGTGGTCACTAGGTGCAGTTCACATTAAATAATAGTTCCCAGCACTGACTGCAGCGTCCTAAACTCCTTCCTTCTCCTTCAGTTAACATCAGCACAGTGCACCAAGAGCTTTGTTGTATGGGTTTTCGAGCAGCCCCTGTAGGCAATGGGTAGATGGCTTAGTATTTTTGTCCATGTATTATACAGTGTGTGTATGTAAGGTGTTTGGAATCAGTTTTGGATACATTTAATTAAGTTACTTTTTAGCATCATTAATAGACTTAGGAAGTCCCTCTACCTTTTTAAATGCATTGCAAAGAAAATATTAGGATACTGTGAAAAACTATTTGCTCCCTTCCTGATTTCATTTTTACTTTTTCCCCCTATTTGTCACTGTTGCATGTTTCAGATCATCAAACAAATTTTAACATTAGACAAAGATAACCTGAGTAAATGCAGTTCTTAAATGATTATTTCACGTGCTAAGGCAAAAAAGATTAATCAATATCATCTGTGAAAAAGTAATTGCCCCCTCATAACTGGTTGTGCTACCTTTGGCAGCAAGAAGTGCCATCAAGCATTTGCGATAACTGCCAGAGAATCTTTCTTATGGCTCTGGATCTGAATCCAAAGCATCTAAATCAGATTTAAGTTCGGACTTTGACTTGGCCACACCAAAACCTTCTTTTCTTTTTTTTCAATTGAGCCATTCAGAGATGGACTTGCTGGTGTATTTTGTCTTGCTACATAACCCAAGTGTGCTTGAGCATCATGACATGAATTAATGGCTGGATATTCTCCTCCAGGATTCAGGAGCAGAATTCATTAATTCTGTCAATTATGTAAATTGTCCAGGTCTTGAAGTAGCCTACACTACTACCACCAAATTTGACTATGGCTATAATGTTCTTGTTAAGAAATCAGTGACCACTGTTCCAAATTGTTTTTCCTTTGTGGATATTGGCGCTCACCATGGTTTGCTGAAGTCCCAAAGCCTGAGAAATAACTTGATTTACAAGGAGGGGTAATTACTTTTTCACATTGTATCAGGTAGGTTTGGATATTTTTTTTCCTTAAGGAATGAAATCATCATTTTAAAAACTGTATTTGTATTTATTTATTTTTTATCTTTGTCTAATATTAAAACATGTTTGGTTGTCTGTGTTCCTGATGGACATATTTGATTGCATAAGAAGCATGTGTTTAGTTTTTACTTTGTCATGATTTTGTGTACTTTTTTTCTGCTTCATTTTTGAATGCTCACTAAAAAAGTGAGTACGCATCTAAATATCTCTTGTAAACATTCCAATATAATGAAAAAATGGTGATTGAACTGGGATATAGAAAGTTATATTGCATTATTAACACTATTACGTAAAGCTCTACATTTTATATTATCCATCATTCATTCTTTTTTTCTTTCTCTTCTTCAACTTATGCCTTTTCCTCTTCAGCACCTGCACTGGGCTTGAATGCTTCAGCTCCACTTGCAGATGATAATATGACTCTGCTGGTAAGTGACAGAAGACCGCAAAGAGTTACATTGGCGTCACTTTCATGAATTTTCATTATTCCCATTGGTGAAAATAATTTGTATTTGTTTATTTGGCTGTTTTGATCTGCACATGGTATGATATGGACAAATTTGAACTAAAGACTGAGTGAAGTAATTGAGGCCCCTATTTATCAAGCATTTTAGTGAAGGAAGTTAGCTTGGGACAATAACTCTTTAGCTGCACCAACTTTAAACACTTTTTCAGCTTTCTTAAATTATGTAATGAATCCTAATTTAATTTAATCATAATTAATTTTTATTTATTTTTTTGTCATTTACTAAACAAAACTGAACCCTTTTGATTTAGAATCCAGCCATCAGAAAGCACTGTGGCTTTCAGTTATATGTGTTGTGTTTTTTTCTTTTGTTATTGCTTGTTTTTTTTTCTCTTTCTTGTGTCTGCTTTTTCTCCACTCCGCTACCTATCCATCAATTTTCCCTTCTCTGCTATGCTTCTTCCTTCCTCATCTCTTCATTTCTTGAATCCCCCATCCTTCATCCTCTCGATTCTCTACTTTTGCTTCTCCTTCTGCCGTTGTTGTTTTTAGTTTAACTTAACAGATCTGGACTGGAGTCAGCTGAGTAAGAAAGAATGTGTCAAGTATGGTGGTATGCTGGTGGGGAACTCCTGTAAGTATGTTCCTGACCTGGCCCTCATGTCCTTCATCCTCTTCTTTGGCACCTACTCCATGACAGTTTCTCTTAAGAAGTTCAAGTTTAGCCGCTACTTCCCAACAAAGGTAAGTAAATCCTTATACTCAATAACTGCATGAAGAAAACTCTCCCAGGCTGCCTTTAATTCCTGCATGTGAAATGCTGGTTTCCTTTAATTTGATGTTATGCCTATAATTACAGCATCAAAGTAGTGACATTTAAAGAACAACGCTGGTGATATTCCTTTGAAGGTCAAAAAGATCTACCAAGTAGGCTATTGTAAAACCCATTTTTACAATAATCAGTCACTTAGACTAAAAGGCTAGTTTTAGAGCCTCTTCAAGTGAGATGATCTGCTTGTTTAGCTATTTTAGCATCTGAATGGTTCAGTTTTCAGTTTTCATGCAAGCACTTAGGCTTCACAGAGGACTGAAAACATCCAAACTTGTATACTTCTGTAAGGTTGCATGATGAAAATGAAGAGCAACAACTAAATACCAATGAGACTTTGGAACAGATGAGAAATAATGATTTGAAAACATAAAGCTAGCTTTAAGGTATTGTTTGGCTACTATAAACAGAAGCACTTTCAATTTCTCACAAGATTTAGAGTGAGTGTTAAATTGTTCTCAATAAAATGACACATCATGGGAAGTGCCTAATAGGCAAAGACAAATGCCATCATACTGCAAGAAGACATCCAAACGTCTGCCAAGAGATTTCTGGCATGGCATAATTATATGTACTTTGTCTACTTACTTACGTAGTCCATCTAAATATACTCATTAGAAATGTAGAATATTGCCAGTGTTTTACTTTAAAACTTCACCTACACAGTATGTGCTCGTTATCCAGACAACCAACCTTACACTTCCATATGTTTATCAGAATGTTCTCTCCATGTTGTTTTCCCCCCACTGCTTTCCACGTATGTGCTCCAGCTTCGCACACTGATCAGTGATTTTGCCATCATCATTTCTATCCTGGTCTTCTGTGGGTTGGATTGTCTGTTGGCGCTGGACACACCCAAACTGCACGTACCCACTGAACTCAAGGTCCACCCTTTCCTAAATACCTCTCTCATCTTGTCAGACCTTGTTCTTAGGACACTGCTGGCCACTCAATTCTTTCCTCAGCAATGTAGTTGTTTACACATCTAAACAGGTTTTGGAGTGTGTGGATTGATCAATTTTACACTTTAACCGAGTAAATAATCTCTTTTCTCTTTTCACTGTCTTGCTTTCCTCATGTATCTACCACTTTCTTATACTTAAACGTATGTTTCCCGTCATCACTTTTACTGTGCACATTTGTCTTTGCCCTCCTTTTGTCCTGTGTAATTGTATATGGGCTGACCTATAGCTGAGGAAGCTAATCAGTGACTTTGCCATCTTCATGTCAATCATGTCCTTTGTGGGTCTTGATATGCTGATGGGGTTAGACACACCCAAACTTATCGTGCCAACAGAGTTCAAGGTATTTGATTTTTCACTAAATTATTTTTAAAAAATATATATATTCTGTCACTTCAAAGAATAATTATACTTCTAACACGAGCACTCAATGAGCCCAACTCCCCCCAAGCAGCAAGAGCTATACTAAAACTTATACTGATGTCAGCATTGGTAATGTGGAAATCCCCAATTATGACATTGCTTTCGTAGATCATTTGTGCTGATGTCAGAACAATATGGAAATCTTTTGCAGTATATTCATCTCTTTGTGTCATTATGAAGTCATAATGTTGTATTGGAAAAGAAAAAAAGTTTTTGAAGAGCTCAAAAAAGAGAATGTTTATGTTTATCTTTAAAGTTTGGAAATGATTCAATGGAAACTAACGCTTTTTCCCTAATTTGTGGGACCCTGACTTTATATTTTGTTATCTTTACCTATATGTTTGGACCAGAATTGGCTAAAATCTTTGGCTTCTATAAGCTGTAAAAAATTGAGATTTTAATATATACTGAAAGCAGTCTAAAGTACATTGTTGTATAAAGCACTTTGAATGCTCAGGTAGAGTAAAACAGTACAAGATAAGAACCAGTCTATTTACCATTTACAATGCAGTGTGTGATTTTTGCGAAACTTCATGGCATTATTCTGATGTCAGAGGTCATCGCATAGAAAAAATAGAAATACATCTCTCTCCATGCCGTTTCATACAAAAAATTACTCAATATGTTTCCTTGAATTTTTTTTCTCCCAATATCAACTTCGACCTTGAGCCTTAACTGTGAAGATCAAATAGTACTCTGCATCAAATGGTACTCATGTCCACCGAGGCCTATTATATTAATGTGAATTTTAAAAACCATAAAATAGTGGTTTATATAACATTTTTACTGATTTTCACATGTGCTGTGTCCTTGACCCAATTTTCACCTAAGTTAAATCAGGTCAAATTGTTACTGGTATTGACCATTACACAAAGTTTGAAAATGATATCTTGAATACTGTCGCTAAGACATATATATATGTGTTTAATTTGGGTTTTTTTCCCTCCTTAATTCTGGGTGCATGCTAGCAATGGTTAGAAAATAACTTTTAATGTAGTTGCTGTTATATTGTTGTTATCATATTGGAAGTTCTTATATGAATTATGCTTCCAATATCGCCACTTATGTATAGCTCTTTAGAGGGAACTATTTCAGATTTACATTCACTGGACGCTTTATTAGATATGCCTTGCAATGTAAACCCCATTTTAGCTTTAGTCTTAATGCTTTGTAGGATAGATTCAACAAGTTGGTGGAAAATATGTTTATGTAGGTTCTCATTCATCCAACTCATGGTAGGCTGAGGCAATTGGACTTTAAGCTTTTGGAATATGTTTCAACTCACAGGCTTCTTCAGTTTTAAAACTGAAAGGTGTTCCAGGTATTTAAGCCCTACTGGAGGTTGTCCCTTAGAAGGTAGTCATTGGCCCACTATTAATGATGTGCAGACACAGTTTCTGCTTTTAAGTTTAGGCTTAAAACTTTTTTTTTTGACAAAGCTTATTATTAGCGGTGGATCAGGTGACCCTGAATCCTTCCTTTGTTATTCTGCAATTAGGTTAAGCTGCTGGGGGCTTCACATAATGCGCTGAACGTTTCTCCTTCTCTTACCTCTTTTCACTCACTGTTATACACCACTCTGCATTTACTCATGAGTTATTAATCTCTGGCTCTCATCCACAGTGCGTCTTTTGCCCTGTCTTCTTCCCATCAACCAATCGTGGCAGATGGCTGTCCCTCCTTGAGCCTGGTTCTGCCGGAGGTTTCTTCCTGTTAAAAGGGAGTTTTTCCTTCCCACTCTTGCCAAGTCGTTGCTCAAACGAGATCATTTAATTGTGGGATTTTTTCTGTATTGTTGTAGAGTCCTTGCAATATAAAGCGTCTTGAGGTGATTATATAAATAAAATTGAATTGAAGATGTCTGACATTTTGTGTTGTAAGCCAATACCTCTGATGAATGATGGTCATTCGAAGTGGATATAGATTGCTTCTTTTATTCCTGTTTCAAACCATCCAGTTTTTTAGTCCAAAATGTGAACATTAGCCATGTAGACCATCCTATATACCACCACCTTTACCCCGGGGGATGCTATACCCTGTATATATGCCCTCAAAAGATCCACAAAGGAGTCCCAGTCAGACCTATTATTATCAGTATGAAATCAGCCACCTACAGAATTTACAAGCACCTAAGCGGCACTAGCACCTAGCTACTGGATGACATCTGGGTCAAAATCAGAACCCTAGAACTAGAAGCCTTCACCGGGGTAGCTGTAGCTCAGGAGGTAGAGCGGGTAACCTACTAATTGGAAGGCTGGTAGTTTGATCCCTGGCTCCTCCAGTCTGCATGTCAAGTATGCACGTTATGCATCCATCGGGGTGTGAATGTGTGTGAATGTAGTTAGAAAGCACTCAGTTTAGAGAAAGTGCTTGTGAGAATGGGTGTGATTGGGTGAATGTGGCATATTGTATAGAGCCCTTTGAGTACTCCAGGAGAGTAGAAAAGTGCTACAGTGGCTTGCAAAAGTATTCGGCCCCCTTGAACTTTTCCACATTTTGTCACATTACAGCCACAAACATGAATCAATTTTATTGGAATTCCACGTGAAAGACCAATACAAAGTGGTGTACACGTGAGAAGTGGAACGAAAATCATACATGATTCCAAACATTTTTTACAAATAAATAACTGCAAAGTGGGGTGTGCGTAATTATTCAGCCCCCTGAGTCAATACTTTGTAGAACCACCTTTTGCTGCAATTCCAGCTGCCAGTCTTTTAGGGTATGTCTCTACCAGCTTTGCACATCTAGAGACTGAAATCCTTGCCCATTCTTCTTTGCAAAACAGCTCCAGCTCAGTCAGATTAGATGGACAGCATTTGTGAACAGCAGTTTTCAGATCTTGCCACAGATTCTCGATTGGATTTAGATCTGGACTTTGACTGGGCCATTCTAACACATGGATATGTTTTGTTTTAAACCATTCCATTGTTGCCCTGGCTTTATGTTTAGGGTTGTTGTCCTGCTGGAAGGTGAACCTCTGCCCAGTCTCAAGTCTTTTGCAGACTCCAAGAGGTTTTCTTCCAAGATTGCCCTGTATTTGGCTCCATCCATCTTCCCATCAACTCTGACCAGCTTCCCTGTCCCTGCTGAAGAGAAGCACCCCCAGAGCATGATGCTGCCACCACCATATTTGACAGTGTGGATGGTGTGTTCAGAGTGATGTGCAGTGTTAGTTTTCCACCACACATAGCGTTTTGCATTTTGGCCAAAAAGTTCCATTTTGGTCTCATCTGACCAGAGCACCTTCTTCCACATGTTTGCTGTGTCCCCCACATGGCTTGTGGCATACTGCAAACGGGATTTCTTATGGTTTTCTGTTAACAATGGCTTTCTTCTTGTCACTCTTCCATAAAGGCCAACTTTGTGCAGTGCACGACTAATAGTTGTCCTATGGACAGATTCCCCCACCTGAGCTGTAGATCTCTGCAGCTCGTCCAGAGTCACCATGGGCCTCTTGGCTGCATTTCTGATCAGCGCTCTCCTTGTTCGGCCTGTGAGTTTAGGTGGACGGCCTTGTCTTGGTAGGTTTACAGTTGTGCCATACTCCTTCCATTTCTGAAGGATCGTTTGAACAGTGCTCCGTGGGATGTTCAAGGCTTGGGAAATCTTTTTGTAGCCTAAGCCTGCTTTAAATTTCTCAATAACTTTATCCCTGACCTGTCTGGTGTCTAAATCCAATCGAGAATCTGTGGCAAGATCTGAAAACTGCTGTTCACAAACGCTGTCCATCTAATCTGACTGAGCTGGAGCTGTTTTGCAAAGAAGAATGGGCAAGAATTTCAATCTCTAGATGTGCAACGCTGGCAGAGACATACCCTAAAAGACTGGCAGCTGTAATTGCAGCAAAAGTATTGACTCAGGGGGCTGAATAATTACGCACACCCCACTTTTCAGTTATTTATTTGTAAAAAATGTTTGGAATCATGTATGATTTTCGTTCCACTTCTCACGTGTACACCACTTTGTATTGGTCTTTCACGTGGAATTCCAATAAAATTGATTCATGTTTGTGTCTGTAATGTGACAAAATGTGGAAAAGTTCAAGGGGGCCGAATACTTTTGCAAGCCACTGCATATAAGAATCAGTCCATTTACTGTTCACATCAACTCAGTGGAAAGAAACAAAGTTCACCATGGAAGATACAAAGGTTACAAGTTTGCTTTTCCTGGACGAAGCTGTGTGCATTGAGGAGGATGGAAGGGCCAACAATTTTGCAAGAACCCCACACACACACACAGACCAATATTTACTTTTTGACTCCCACCCCCCTCTGGCAAACAAACTTGGACCCTGCAACACTGGGCAGAAAATATTCCCTTTCCCAGGAGGAAAGATCAATAATGGGTCAACAGCCACCTTCAAAGTGAACAACCCCTAAAAGGGTTTAAATACCTGGGACTTTACATATTTTGGTTTTAGAACTAAAGAAGGCATTTGGATGAGAACTGAAACATCTTAAGAAAATTTAAAATGGCCAGTAGCCTTCTTTTTAGACAAGGTGTTAGAAGCATTCAGAGATTTTAATCCATATTAACATGATGGCATCACACAGTTGTTGAAGATTTATAGACTACACATTGGAATATCCCATCCCATTTCAGCACATCTGAAAGGTGCTCTATTGGATTGACATGTGATGCTGGAGGCCATTTGAGTCCAGTGAACACACTGTCAGAAAGAAACTAGTTTGATATGATCTGGGTTTTATGACATGGAGAGTTATCATGCTGGTAGCAGGTGCTACCAGCTCATGCTACTAGGGTACAGTACACTGTGGTCCTAAAGGGATGGACAAGGTCAGCAATAATACTCAGGTAGGCTGTCAGGTAGTGCCCAAAGTGTGCCAGGAAGTGATCACCAGCAGCAACCTGAACCACTGATGCAAGGCAAGAGTGAATCGTGCTTTCATGCTGTTTGGGCCAAATTCTGATCAAAGGAGAATAATCACTCATCATACCAGGGAACATTTTCCAATCTCACTTTGAACATCAGCAGGTCTTTTTGACTAAGTCTATAATCTTAACTCAATTGAGTTATGGCATAGTCAAAAGTAATTTGTGCTTGTATCTGTCACATTTTCACACAAATTGCATTTTCAAATGCTTATACTATAGAGCTTGTTCTACACTCAAATCACTTGTTATTTTCTGGAAGAAAATTTGATTAGATAGTTGTGTTAGATATGTGTGCATTTTAAGAGGTATACCTAAACAACCAATGAGTGTGTATGGCAACTGTAGTTACTTTTTAAAATAATTTAATATCAAAAAGAAAAGACTGAAATAGTTCAACTAAGGTATGGCACTGGCCCACTTAGAATGGAATTTTACAAACCCATAGAAATTATCCAAGCTATATAAATATGCTATCGTTTATATGTGCAGCTCAACATGTACATGTTTATAAAACATACAGAGATAAAATGTGCAATTCTTTTTTAGTGTCTAAAATAACAATTTGGCCAATAGCCAATTTTGTTGCTTTTTTTCATGTTCCCCTTTTTGTGTCCAGAAAACATATCTCTTCATTATAAAAAAAAAAGGATTATTAAAAAGTCTCTGTTCTTTAATGTAAAAGTAATATGGCATACTAGACAAATATCATTCATTCAGTAAATGGCACCTTAATTGCTATCATAAGGTCAACATCTGATAAAAGGTGAATCCTCACTGTTCCACCCCTGAAAAAATAAAATGGCCAAATGGCAGACTAATGGGTTTAAAATGGTAGTCTAGAAAGAAATGGACATAATCACAGTGGCTGAGACGAGCGTTTTCTAGCATATGCATGACTTTTACTTAATAAATGATCTGTACAATTTTTATTTTGCCGTTGTAACCTAACACAATTCTCTGATTTCCTCTTTCACTATTTTCTGCTAGTATGGTAGTTTCACTGTATTTATATAGGTTTGAAATATAAAATATTTCTTCTTTGTTGTTATACAGCCTACACGTAGTGACCGGGGCTGGCTGGTGATGCCCTTTGGTAAGAACCCCTGGTGGTGGTGTGTGGCCAGTTTCGTTCCTGCTCTTCTGGTCACCATCCTCATCTTCATGGACCAGCAGATTAGTGCTGTCATTGTCAACCGCAAGGAAAACAAATTAAAGGTCTGCAAACACCTAAGATGAAATGGTCACAGAAGAGATAAATATATAGAGTATATTAAAAAAAATTCTGCCTAAATGTTAACAGTTATAGATATAGATATTGTCTGGGAAAAGTAATGAGAAGAAAAAATACCGTGTTTACAACTTGAACAATTGTAACTTGAATTGTAACAGTACTACACTACTGCTTCAATACATTACTATACTAAAGCAATGAAAGTGTCATTATTGTCATTAAATGTATTATTTGTGTTTTTGGTAATTTTTGAACTGTTTACACAGTTCAGGATTACATGGGGAGTGGATCTTCTGGGTAATTTCCCGTTATTGCACCCAATTTCAGAAAGGCTGTGGCTACCACTTGGACCTGTTCTGGGTAGGTGTGCTGATGGCTGTGTGTTCTTTCATGGGCATGCCATGGTATGTAGCAGCCACTGTCATCTCCATTGCTCATATCGACTCACTGAAGATGGAGAGTGAATCTAGTGCCCCTGGAGAGCAACCACAGTTCCTTGGAGTCAGGTGGGACCCCCCCCCAGAAAAAAAAAAAAAAGCTAACCATCACCAGCTTGGTGTTCTGAACCATTGCATGCTCATAGGCTGGTAATATATCAATTGGGGGACAAAGTGGGGGGAATAAATTCTATAAAACTTATTTTTGGAACCAGAGGAGTGTCCCCTGCTGGCTTAAGGAAGGCTTAAGATGGTGAAAAGTGAAAATGCTTACTTCACTTTTGAGATCTCAAAGATAGACTGCATAAAAAAGAGAGTCCTTATTTCAAATTAAGGTCTGTGTGATTTCTGATTGCCTAAATCATCTTTTTGTGTGTACCTAGAATAAAGTTTTATGCTATGCTTTTGATTCTTCACTTCCAGAGAGCAGAGGTTGACAGGCACTTTGGTGTTTGTCCTAACAGGACTCTCAGTCTTTCTTGCACCTATACTTCAGGTAAGTTCGTAGGTGAGACTGATGTGTTGTCAGTAGAAAGTTTATATTGGTTTTATTTTAAAATGTATGTTCTGTTCAATTCAGTACATCCCCATGCCAGTCCTTTATGGAGTCTTCCTCTACATGGGAGTGGCTTCACTGAGCGGCATCCAGGTATACTACAAAAAAAATACATATATATATTTTTTTTTTTCTCCATATTTTTCTTCATGGAAACTATAATCTATATGCCAATATATATTAAAAGAAAATGGTGCATAGATGAAAAATCAGACACAAGCAGAAAACAGGAATAAAAAAAAATCCATAGTCTTTTTCAGTGTAAACAAATTCATTTTCAAACACCATGTGACCTTTACTTGATAGGCAGATATAGCAGCTGACAGCAATTTTGCCAAGACTGTCTAAAGTCAAAAGTAATTTGTGTTTGTAATGTGTAACATTTTCACACAAATCCTATTTTCAAATGCTTATACTACAGAGCTTGTTCTACACTCAAATCACTTGTTATTTTCTGGAAGAGAAAAAGGTGGACAACAATTTTGTTTTTTCTCAGAGGGCCAGATTGTACAAGCTTAAGGAAATTAATGAGTTTATAATAACATATAATATAATATAATTGACAGATCAATTAAAGCACTTAAACTCAATTCAGTTTATATAGCACCAAATCACAACAAGAGTTGCTTCAAGGTGCTTTATATTATAAGGTAAAGACCCTACAATATTAGAGAGAAAACAGAAAGAATGGATAGGATATCCATCAAGACTAAGTATCTGGTTAGACAGTATGTTTCTAAGATTTTTAGGGCTGAGTACAATTACCTCAGTTTTATCTGAATTTAGAAGTAAAAAATTAGATCGTCATCAATGAGTCTTTATATTTTTAAGATATTTCTGCAGGTTAACCATTTGGTGTGTTTCATCTGGCTTCATGTATAGACAATGCTGGGTATCATCTGTGTAGCAGTGAAATTGTATGTTATGCCTTCTAATGATACTGCCTAGGGGAAGCACATATAATGTGCACACGATATGCAGTCCTTGCACTGAATAGAAATAGAATATTTAACAGTATTCTCTGAAATTCCTCATTTCTCTTATCACTTCCTAATAACATTTAAATTTACTCTATTAGTTCTCTATTCTCTATTAATCAGCTATGTGCCACAGGCCTTCAAAGGCGGCAGTAATTAAACCGTTACTTGAAAAGCCATCATCACTTGACACAGATGTCTAAGATAATTAAAGGTCAATCTCAAATCTCTGAAAAAATCTTCAACTGCAGAGTAATGGTTTATTTAAAGAGTTTCAGTCAGGTTTAGGAGTTCATCAAATTAAATTAACATTGTTAGTGAAGGTTAGAAGTGATCTGATGGCCTTTAATGGTGGAATCATCTCTACTTGTCCTGCCGCACCTCAGCACAGTGTTCGATGCAGTTGACCTTAATATTTTATTAAAGCAATTAGAGCATGTTGTAGGCATTAAAGATAGTGGTTTGAATCATATCAAATTAGAATCTGCAAATTGAAATGTAATAGATTCCAATGTGTTCATGTAAATGGAGAGTCCTCTTTACACACTGAGGTTAATTATGGAGTTCCACAGGGTTCCTTGCTAGGACCAATTCTGTTTACATTATACAAGTTTAACTTAGGCAGCAACATTAGAAGATATAGGAATGGAATATATGGAATAATTGGAATTTTTCATTTCTGGTAATTTCCTGGATGACATAATGTTCTGCTTCTAAATTCAGATAAAACTGAGGTTATTTTACTCTGCCCTAAAAATCTTAGAAATATGGTATCCAACCAGATGCTTACTCTAGATGGCATTACCTGGGGCTCCAGAAACAGTGAAAATTTTGCAGTCATTTATGACCACCTTTAATGAGCATATTAAGAATGTAAGAGTGCTTTCTTCCATTTTTGCACAATCTCTTAGAAACATCCTGTCTCAGAGTGATGCTGAAAAACTAGTTCATCCATTTATTACTTCTGGACTGGACTACTAATTCATTATCATCAGGATGTTCTAAAAACAGAGACTAGAAAAAGAGTATACTTTGCCTATACTTCATTGCCTAAATATAAAACTGCATTTAAATTCCTGCTACTCGCATGGAGGGTCTTGAATAATCAGGCCCAATCTTCTCTTAAAGACCTCATAGTGATATATCACCCAAACAGAGCACTTTGTTCTCAGAATGCTGGCTTAATTGTGGTTCCTAGGACACTTAAAAGAAAAATGGGCTCAGGCCCCTCTTCTTTGGAACCAGGTCCTAGTTTGGATTCAGGAGACAGACAGCCTCTCTACTTTTAAGATTAGGCTTAAAACTTTCCTTTTTTTAAAAAAAGCTTATAGTTAGGGCTGGATCACTAACCCAAAGCAGTAACTTGGTAGAGGTTAATTAATCATCAACTCAGCTTAAAAAAGGTTTTTTGCAGTCTGGATTGAGATAGTTTGTCTATTGTCTTAGAGCATCTGTCTAAAAATAATGCCCAGGTGCCTATAAGAATGCTGTAGAAATTTTACTGATCTCTTCTTGAATATAGTTGGGTGCTAGTTTTCTAATTAATCTGTAATCCCCATGTCTGTAGGTTCTCAGTCTTCCAGATCATAGTAATCTAAGGAGCTTGAAAAGAAAGTGACGGAACTGCGTTAAGTATTAACTATTACACTTCACCTCTCATCTAGGAGGAGGAGTGAGACACTTTCTTTCCAAGCTTGCTAGACCGGTGTAATCCTTGTTTCATCTCTAAACCACTAAATAAAAGAATACCTTAAAATATTTTCTCGATTTCTTTGTTCCAGTTCTGGGAGCGCATCAAGCTGTATCTAATGCCGCCCAAACACCAGCCAGACTTCTCCTTCCTGCGTCATGTCCCTATGAGACGCGTCCACCTTTTCACCCTAGTCCAGATTGTGTGTCTGGCTGTTCTCTGGATCCTTAAGTCTACGTTTCTGGCCATCATCTTCCCAGTAATGGTGAGGGTGTTCTTTGTTCTTCTGTTTGGGTAAATGAACTGATTCTTACATAGCATCATTTTATGCTCCCAGAACACTCAAAGCACTGTATACAACTTGCCTCCTCATTCACCCATTCACACAAGCACTTCTTCTATGCTTACATGCTTTCCATCTACTAATCACGCACATTCATACTCTGATGGAATCGTCAAAGAGCAACTTGGGGTTTGTATCTTGCCCGAGGATATGTGGGATTCAGACTGGAACAGCCAAGGATGGAACCATCAACCTTCCGATCAGTAGATGATCTGCTATACTTACTGAGCTACAGGAACAATTTATCAAACTAAACTACCAAGAAGGCTCATTGTATAGCTACTAAACTAAAAATTATTCCGGCTAAAAGTAAAGCTACACGGATTAAACTGTTTGGCACGTCCTCTGACGTGAACAAAAAAATGTGTCGAAACAGATGCTTTTCTATCATCATTTACTCAAAAAGCAGAAAGCAGGAATTACAGTTGTACTGAAAAAAGGTTACATTCCGGTTATGATGCAGCTAATAACTTTAGCTTGATTTAAATAATATTCAATGACCTTTAAGAATGTCCTATTGTCTTATTTTATTGGTCCTTTTGTAAATTTCCATGTTTTACCTTCCAAAATAACTAAAGTTATCAACAGGATATAAAGAAGCAAAAGCTTTGACATTTTCCTCTAAAGTATCTATGCAGAAGTGAGAAAAGTGCATGCTTTTGTCACTTAAGTACAAATAAAGCTTTATGAACACTCTTTAGTCACCTTTTTTCACTCACTACGTGTTTTATTCACCACTCTCCATCTTTAGCTAGACTTGTTGCCATAGTGTTTCTTTTTGTACTGGCTTCCTCCCCTCACCCCTGGAAATGTGACAAGCATATTTGTTATGTGCTTGTTCAAACAGTATCACACATTCAGATTTTCTGTCTACTCTGATATGACAAAGAGTAGACACGAAATCTGAAGAGATACTGATTTGATTTTAAAAACGCATTTATTCACTTAATAGTGATCCATATAAACATTCAGCTCAAATTGACACATTCCTAAATAAAAGTTCAGAATTATTTAATGTAAACAGACTACCTTTATAGTTCCAAAAATTTTGAAAAACCTCCAGCTCATCCATTTTGAAATAATACTTATATGCCAACATCACTCTTGAAAAGCTGCACACAGTCAGAATTGCGTCCATTATCAATCTAATATTTTCTACTCAAGTAGATTGCCAAATTGGATTGACCCTGGAAAAAATTCATCAGTCGTCCTTTTTTCTTCTTTCTTTTGTCATATGAAAACCTGAAGATAAAACACTGTTTTGTAAAATATTCTCCAAATGATTCCCAAATACAACTAAGTACTGAAAATAAATCCATCAAACATTGTACAAAACAATGAAAAATGTAATGTTGCTTATACATGTTGGTTTTTGTCACATCAAAACCAACTTTAAAAGGATCTCTCCAAGGCGTATCATTTTTACTTGTTAACTTGCTTTATTTAGAAATGGTCTAGAGCAGACTCGAACCCAGGCCCCTCTATTTCAGAAAGTCTGCTACTGAGCCACTGGGCCTCATTCACTGATATGATGATAATAATTGTATTAGTAGTAGTACAACTCTCTTCAATTGTGTATTATTTATATAGCGGCGATTTACAACAATGACAAGATAATGTTAATCTACCTGGTTTTGTAGATTCTCGGTCTCATGGTTGTACGGAAGCTGCTGGATTTGATGTTCTCACAACATGATTTGGCCTGGCTGGATGATATTCTGCCAGACAAAGACAAGAAGAAGAAGGAAGATGAGAAGAAGAAGAAGAAAGACAAGAAAGCACCAGAGCCTGAGAGTGATGAGGAGGTGAGGAAATGCACTATTTGTCAAGTGTGGATCTGTCTTTCTTAGTATTAACTGTGTATTTAAGTGTGTGTCACTCCATCTGCTGTGGTTGTGTCGATCCTGGGTTTATTTTCTCTAACTAATACTGTATGTTTCTCCTCTCCCACAGTGTTGCTGAAAGGCACTTCATTCCCTCTTACTACAGTCTTCCTGTCTGTCCATCATCTTTTCAGTACATCTTTCACCTCTCCCACTTTGTTCCAACCTTTAGAAACAGTGTGTTTGCTTATGTGTACCCTTTGTATTTATGCTTCATCCAAGTCTTTGTCCATACTAAAAGGGTTGCTTGACAGCTGTGTAGAAGCACAAGTGATGCCCACTGATGGCTTTAAAGGATAAGCTTGGTGTTATTGATCAAATTTTTATTAGTATCTTTAGCTTGGTCACTATCAGCAGTATTAACTTTGCCCAGTTTACTGAAAAACTGAAATTCTTGTCTCATAAGCCTCTGCTATTCATGCCTGGGGGAGATGTTTTCCTGAATTGTGCAACACAGTTAATAAACTACACTCTTCAGTTCAGTCAGAAACCCAGCACAGACCAAAGCGATCATCCATGAAAATAGACATGAAAGTAAGTGGAGGAGCAGGAGTGGATGGGGGTTGCAAAGCAGCTTGTTGCGGCTGAAGGAACTAAAATGGCCCTATCTGAGATTTGAAAATCTGTGGAAGGGTATATGCTGAACCATCAGCTGATGTGGGCTGGAGTTGAGATCCAATTATGGCCGAGTTAGAATACAAATAGAATAGAAATATCCTTTATTGTCGCTCATTAGGGAAATTCAGGTGTACAGCAGCAAAGTAACAGGCAGATGGAGCATGCAGATTCAAAAAAGAATTTATAACATGAAAACATGAATTTAAAAAATGTAATTTCTAGCCATGAGAGCAGTTCCTTCTTCTGAATGTTGGAACACTGTGCCTCTGTAAGTTCACCATATATATATATATATATATATATATATATATATATATGTATGCATAATATATATATATATATATATATATATATATATATATATATATATATATATATATATATATATATATATATATATATATATATATATATATATATATTTCTCATCAGTGTGTCCTGGTTTTCCAACACCTGACGCCTTGGCGCCTCTGCTGGAATCTCCAACAATGGAATCCAACCTTTCGAACTACCCATCTTGCAGGGTGCTGGAGACTGACCCAGATTGCCTCCAGGCATCCCAATTAAGTGCCCACTCCCCACCTCTCTCTCTCTCTCTTAATATCTAGTCAACTAAGTGCGTGTTTACATGAGATTCACTGATCTTCAACCCCACCTTATTCCCTCTTTCTATTTCTCTCTTTTAACCTCCTAAGACCCGAACTCTTTCATGGCATGCATTTTAAATTTTTCTTTGCTATTTGGGTTGATTGGGACCTGATGAATGTAAAAACAAAGAATTACCAGATTTTTTTTTTACCTAATTTTTGTTTCTGAGACAAATGAGATCCACATATGAGGACATTGGTTTTAAATTTTGATAGAACAGTGGCAGTATAATGTCCTTGTAAATGGATATCAGGCCCTTGTAGAGAAAAATTAAGTATTTTCGTCTAGACATCCCAAAATGTGATGTCCACATATGTGGACGCCAGGTCCTAGGAGGCTAAGATGGAAAATGTCATTACATTTGAACATTCAGTCACATGTGAATAGGCTTCAGTTGAGATTTCATTAGCACATTCACTTTAGCATAGTCCCTTTTAATTCAAATATGTTTCTCTTTAAAACTCTGTGTTTGTCAGTCACAGTTTACTCTATAGAATACACACAATACAATCCCCTTTCTCACTAAATAGAACACTTTAAAAGTCAGGCATTAAGAGTGTTGTGTCTTGTGTGTGCTCTCATTTACTCACACACGGACTCACTCTCATATTTCTCAAGGCCATTTCTATACAAGCTGTCAGCTAAGCCCCGAGTTGCGCCTGTCTCTAAACTCATTATTTTCCTTTTTTAAAACTTTCTATTCCTATTAATCATCTTTAGGCAAACTCAATTGTCTTTATATTTACTGATTGTGTTCTGATCATTATTGTGCATAATTAACTATCAGCAAATTCACATACGAATCATAATTCTGTGTTTACCCCTCACAACATTTAAAACTACTTTCTTGATGAAAAATATAATAATGGGTTGATGACATAGTTGTTATCTTCTCAAACTCAAACATGAATAAAAAAGTTGATGATGGATCATGTCTACACACACAAAATCTAGACACCAGATTCAGTTCAATAATCAGACATCTCTCTACTAAGATACTGATCAGACTTATTGCTGTGATTTACCTTTGATTAACAATAAAAAGGATCTATTTACTAGCAGATAGGGAAAAGCTCTGTTTTAGGAGTTTGGCCATTTTCAACACCTTTTTAACACATAAGGTTGGGTGTCAAATCCTTTTATCCCCGGCTACTACTCCACATTATGTGGAGTGTGTGTGTGTGTGTGTGTGTGTGTGTGTGTGTGTGTGTGTGTGTGTGTGTGCGTGTGTGCGTGTGTGTGTGTGTGTGTGTGTGCGTGTGTGTGTGTGTGTGCGCGTGCGTGTGTGTGTGTGTGTGCGTGTGTGCGTGTGTGCGTGCGTGCCAGGAAGGTCCTGACCATGCATTGAGGGTTTCACCCCAAGTCCAGCATACTGAGATTGTATGCTAAGTGGAAGCAAGGAGGCCAGGGACTAGTGAGTATCAGAACCACAGTCCAGGATGAGACAATGAACATTCACGAGTATTTCAGGAAGATGGCCTCGACTGACCATGTTCTCAGTCTGCCGCCTCAGACAGCAGAAACCCAAGAAAGAGGAGCAAGAGAGGAAACCATCATGGAAGGAGAGGCCCCTTCACAGTATGTACCACCGGCAGATAGAGGAACTGGCTGACATCCAGAAAACCTACCAGTGGTTGGACAAAGCTGGACAAAAGACAGCATAGACACACTAATCATGACAGCACAAGCTCTAAGTACAAGATCCATAGAGGCTGGGGTCTATCACGCAAGGCAAGACCCCAGGTGCAGGTTCTGTAAAGATGCCCCTGAGACATAACAGCAGGGTGCAAGATGTTTGTAGGCAGGGCATACATGGAAGGCCAGAACCAAGTGGCTGGCATAATATACAAAAACATTTGTGCTGAGTGTGGCCTGGAAGTCCCAAGGTAGACATGGGAGGTCATTAGGGTGGTCGAGAATGACCAAGTTAAGATACTGTGGGACTTCCAGATACAGACGGACAAAATGGTGATGGCTAGCAGTGGTGGACAGCAGAGGAAGATGGCCATAGTGATAGACTTAGTGATACCGAATGACAGCAACATCTGGGAGAAGAAACATGAGGCTGGAGAAGTACCAAGGGCTCAGAGAAGAGCTCAAGAAGATGTTGAGGGTGAAAGTAACAGTGGTCCCAGTGGTAATCGGAGCACTCGGGGGAGTGACCCTCAAGCTAGGTGAATCGCTCCATCAGTTCCCAGGAACAACATCCTGTCCAGAAAAGCGCAGTCCCAGGAACATTAAAGATACTGCACAGGACCCTCAAGCTCCTAGGCTGCTCCTAAGCTGCTAGAGTACCTGATCTTGAAGGATAGAATATTATGTACTTTAATGTCTCACTGCACTCTGAATTGAAAGCATAATACAAATAAGCAATTGCGATTTAAAAAAGAAATAATGGAATAAATTATCAGACCAAAATGTATTATAATCTTTGGACTCAGTAGTAGTAGCCACCTTTGGCAGATATAACAGCTGAACACATCTGTGGCATTCTTCCTACAATAGAAATCGAATATTCTTCAGAAAGTTCTACACATATCTGTTGCACAAGTTCCTTTTGCAACCTTCATGTGTGGCACATGTGTGGCACATGAAGGTTGCTTTGCTTTCACTCTACTGTCCAGTTCATCCCAAACCAACTCAATGGGGTTTACGTATGGAGTCTGTGCTGGTCACTCCATGTTTTCGAACTTACAATCTTCTTCTTTTTTTCTGCGGTAGTTCTGGCATAGCTTAGACTTATGTTTTGGGTCATTATCTTGTTGTCCAACTAGGCGTATACCAGAGGGTATTGCATTACGCTGCAGAATGCTGTGGTAGCTGTTTTGGTTCAGGGTGCCCCTCACCAACCCTAGATCCAGCAAAACAGCTCCAGACCATCACACTTCCTCCTCTATGTTTTAAAGTTGAGGCCGCACACTGTGGAACCATCCTTTTGCCTACTCAATGGATGTATCGGAGAGCAGCTTGGGGTTAGTACCTTGCCCAAGGATACTTGGCATGCAGACTGGAGCAGCCAGGGCCCAGCCTGATGACAGTCTTGGGTGGAGAGTCCCTGATCCAGGCACAGATGGAGGGGGGTAAACTGATGTTAATCAGGTTGTCAACCAGGATTCCAAGAATAATAATGGTAGTGACCACTGAACTGTATTCTATGAACAGAATTCTGACATAGTTTCCTGGTTGCTCTAGGTGGCAGATTTCTGTGTGTCGAGGGCTGTGGCAATGGCGTCCTCTGTCGATCTGTTTGTGCTGTAGGCAAACTGATGACAGACTAGGTTCTGTGGGAGGGAGGCCTTTATTTGTTGCAGGATCAGCCTCTCGAAGCATTTAGTGACTGCAGACATTAAGGTGATAGGTCTGAGACACTTTAAGGTAGATGACTTGTTAACAGGAGTGATGGTTGCTGCGTGCTGCTGTATGCTGGTGTACCTGGGTTTTAAGGTCTCTAATAAAAACATCAAGTCTTATCCTTTAAGATTCTAATTTCTCCTGCATGCCAACTGCTTCCTCTTTTTGTCACTTAGCCTGACAGCTCTGCAAACCCTCCAGTGAAGATTCACATGGAGACCACAAAGCCCCACTCAAAGTCAGACCTTTCCCAAAATAACTCTCCCACCCAAAGCCTATCCTCAGATTGTGAGTACACTAATCATTTCTATTACCTATGTGTCAGCATAATTTATGTTGTAAATATTCAGTGTTATTAACTAACACAGATGAGGTGCAAACAGCATTCGATCTTGTTTGTGACATTGGATCTTTTGTAGATTTCACTTTGACTGTTGAAGTAATGCACAGTATCTGCCAGTTTTCAGTGAATGTACTTATTAATTTCTTGTGTTTCTGTGTTTGTATTTATGTTATGTGTTTACATGCCTGTGTATGCTTGTTTGGTGTTGTTTTGTGCATATGTTCTCTCTCCATATGTGTGCATGTGGCTTCTTACAGGAGATGAACCCTTACTCAACAGTCACATCTGATCAAAATGAGCTAGACCACAGGTACTGTGTGCTGAAATTGCACGTGCCCTACAGTGATCTGATATATTCACCTGACAGGAACATTGGGGACAAAACTGTTATTTCCAGACCACAAAATACAGTTATAAATCAGAAACACACATTTCATTGAATTATCAGCTTCTGTATTGTATTTCTATCCCTAGTATGTAGGGTGATGATTTAGATGATCATAGACTTAGACATTTTTATTTGTAGAGCTTATGTTTGAAAGCTTGTGATGTTTCTGTATTGGAAAGATATAGAGTATATAGACAATGGAGTATATAGATAACGGAGACGTAATCCAGTGCACTTTCATAGAAACTGTATAGTGCAGTGTATGAAACTGTTATTTTAATTGTTATTATTATTATTGTTATTTCTATGCAGATCTGTATGTTTGGTATTTGACAGCTATCTCCATTACTGTAAGTTTGTGATTTTGTTAACAGCAAGAAGTTATAAGCAAAGCGTGTGTTGTCAACTGACATTTTGATACCAATAGGAGTGAAATTGAAGCCAATGGTACTACGTGACAATTGTTTTATAGCTTTGTTCTGATTCCTGCTATAAATACTGTTCGTCAGTTTGTGACTGCAAAAATTATTATTATTTTTTATTTTACTATTTTCACTGAATTTTAGCCCAGTTTTCTCAAAATTGTATAAGACTTAAAAGAAATCAGTCTTCAAAAACAAAGTAAGTTAAAGTTACTTGTTGTACAATAGTGCATTGAAATAATTTTAAACTCTTCAAAACTAATTAAGACCAGAAGATGAAGAAATGACCATTATGACTTTATTCCCCCCAAAAAAATCTATCTACAGTAATGTGAAAAATCTCGAGCCACCCCTCATTTCTTTACATTTTGTTAGAAAACTGGGAAAGGGGTGCAGTGCTTTATTCAAACACATGCAAACATGAATGGAAATTAAAGCCAGTGAGGGAGCTTTCAGTTATTTATTTAGGTGTCATAGAAAAAACTTCTAAAGGCATCTTGAAGGACATTCAGAGGTCTTCTTTGGATCTTTCTGCCTTTTGTTCTGTTCTCAAGACTATCCCACGCTGCTTCAATCATGTTACACAGATTTTATGCCAGATACACCTTCTGCTGCAATCCTGCCATTTATCGGGGATTGTGACCCCTAGAGACTGTGTTTGTGCCTCTTTCCAAAATCACTCCAGGGATCCTGTAAGGCCACAAAAACAATTTCAAGATACCATGTGGTAAAGTGATAATCCTTGGTGGTGAGATTTCTTCTTTAATCCTGTAAACCATAGCTATAAAAATTCAATTTAGGACGTTTTAATCTGAAACAATAAATACCCCAAACATTTGAAGCCAATTTGAGAATGGACCTCCATCTTAACATGTTTTTCCTTTAAGTATGACCTTGACAGGTGTATCTGAATCATGTTGAAGTCTGGGATAAAAAATGTAACTTAAAAAAACACACTACACCTTCACTAATGCAAAACAGATTACATTTTTAAATAGATGCAACTCAAAGATTCAGTTATACATCTTGTTTATGTGCACACGACACTCCGTTTAGCTCAGACTAGTAGTCTTATATAACAGTCCTGCAATCTTTTCTCAGAGCTTTGTGATGAAGTGAAGCTTTTGACTGAATATGCATCCACACAGCTCAGTCCATTAGCCTGATGCCATTAGCCATTTCAAATACGTTAAAAACGGTCCATTTTAGCTCCAATAACATGATCCCCCAGCTGTCACAATAAACTGCAGCATTTAGGAATCCGAGAGGATTTATGAGATCCAGCTGATTAGAAGTTAGCAGAAAATTAGTTATACAGTTGGTATCTATATATATAATTTTGCGACTGAAATCTTTTTTGAAAAAAGTATGTGCAACATACTGTACTGTAACTTTGGATTCAAATGTAAGAAATAAACAACAAAAACTAAACTAAAAAAATAGTAGTGATGTTTTGAGGGTTAGTGACATGCTATCTGGTAGATAGCTACAGAACTAAGGTTAGACTTATTGTTTTTTTTCTGTGCTAAACACTATAGCCCAGAAAAACAAGGTTTTTTTACTGCTTGTTTTGTTATGATCAGATATAAATCAATTTTTAAAAAGATGGTGGTAGTGAAAATTGTGTTGAGACTTCGGTATTAGACTTTAGAAACCAATGGAGGATGTCACAGAAGCTACATCCATCTTTTATAATGAAAGAACAGAAAGACAGACAAGCTTTTTTTTCCCTGTTTTTTTTAAATAAAATTATCATCATTATTCATGTCTTAGCAATGGCTTTCTTGCTGCAACTCATCCTGTCAAACCTGCAGCTCAAAGTCTTCTCTTCACAGTTGAAATGGACTTGCTTAACACGACCAATACTAAGCTGTGCTTTGAAGCTGTTGTCATGTGAGCTGCCTATCACACAAGCTGTTAACTCTCAGAAACTTGTCCTCTGATTCAGTTATGTCTTCGGGTCTGCCAGACCTCTTCCTGTTTGAGTTTGCCCCAGTTTCTGAGTGCCTTTTGGTGGTGAAGGAAACTGTACTCCCTGACACCTTAACTTTCTTTGCAATTTCTCTGTAGGAAAGACCTACATTTTTAACTGTTAGTGTTTAAGTGATGGTCTGTCTCGCCTCCATTGTTTATTGCCTTTTTCTCGCCATTTTTGTAGCAACACACTACTTTCTGCAGTACAGTACTGTTCAACTGATGCTCATGAGGGTACGGTACCACAGTGTGTTTCAACACTGCTTTTATCCAGACAGAGAGAGTTGTAAGTAATCCAGAAAAGTGGAACACCTGTAGAAATTAGTAGCACCAAATTTCAAGGTTTGCTCAACCTCCATTGCTGCAGAACAGCTTTAAATTGTTAACCCATTTTGCGTTCCCTGAACACATATGGAATTATGCAGTAAATAAAAAAGTGTAAAATGACTCAAAACATGTTTAATATTTTAGATTCTTCAAAATAGCCACCCTTTCCTGGGGCTGGTGACTTGGATGAATTCATCCTCAAAAGCAGAGAGGACTCTTAGTCTTCCTTTCCTGGAGCGGTCCGCATGTGAGCCAGTTTCATCATAGTGCTTGATGGTTTTCACCACTGCACTCTTTAAAATAACTCAAAACATGTTTTATATTTTAGATCCTTTTAGTTTTAGCAATTTTCTGGACTGATTGATCTTCAGTTCTTAAAGTTATGATGGACTGGCTTTTCTTTTTACTTAGCTAAATGGTTCTTGCCATAATGTTTTGAGTTATTTCACACTTCTTTTGTTTACTACATAATTCCATATCTGTTCATTCACAGTTTTGATGCCTTCAGTGAAAATCTACAATGTAAATAGTCATGAAAATAAAGAAAAACCAATAAATGACAATGTGTCCAAACTTTTGACTGGTAATATATATAATATATCTTATATTATAAAAGTTTAAATCAATATATTAATTGTTCATTCTATATATTCAGACTTTTTAGACAGCACAGAGGCACTAACCATGGTAGCACAGGAACAAGCTCTGAGCACAAGATCCATAGAGCCTGGGGTCTATCACATACACGCCATGCCATGCAGGGCAACACCATAACCAAGTGGCTGGCATAATATACAGAAACAAGTTCCAAGGTCAAAATAGGAAACGCCCCCTATGGTGGTCGAGAATGACCAAGCTAAGATCTGGTGGGACTTCCATATACAGACAGATAAAATGGTGATAGCTAACCAACTGGACATAGTAGTGGTAGAAAACCAGAGAAAGATGGCGGTAGTGATAGATGTAGCGATACCGAATGAAAGCAATATAAGGAAGAAGGAACACGAGAAGCTGAAGAAGTACCAAGGGCTCAGACAAGAGCTCGAGAAGATGTGGAGGGTGAAGGTAACAGTGGTCCCAGTGGTAATTGGAGCACTAGGTGCGAGTGGCTCCCGCAGATCCCAGGAACAACATCCGAGATCTCTGTCCAGAAGAGTGCAGTCCTAGGAACAGCTAAGATACTGTGCAGGATCCTCAAGCTCCCAGGCCTCTTGTAGAGGACCCGCAGGGGCGAGAGGGTAATATATAACTAGGAATTCCTTAATTTCTTTTTTTATGAAATTGAAAACTCAATTGCAAGTTTCAGGACAATCAATCAAACATGAAGTTTATTATATAAATTATGGTCAATATTGGAATCAGAAAAATTATCGCGCATACACTCATTGACTGATTTGATCAGTTTCAGGTTGACAGCTAATGAGCCTGAGTCCTGAGTTTCACAGTCAGAGCTACCCCTTGCTCTTTGTTTCCAGCTTCAAAACACCAGATGGTTATGCCAAAAACACTCACATTCAAGTTTTCTGGCAGGATGTAGCTGCTGTGGCACAGAGTAATCACCAGTTGTTGACACAGTGGCTATGACCTGTGGAAAGCAAAGCCTCTTGAGGACATGGAGCAAAACAGAAATATCAAAAGTGAAAAGAACAACAGCACATGAAAACCCTCAACACTCCAACTTATTAAACACTGCCTCTCAGTGGTTAAACCTTTGGTTACATTTTGCAGAGGGTAACTGCCAACCGCTGTAGAGAAATATATTTAAAGCTTCATTTTCTGGTACTAATAAAAATATGTTTTACCCAGAAGAAATTATAAAATGAATGATACCCTTAAAGACAATATAATGAAATACATAACAGAAGGATGATTTGTTGCAGGACTGCTGGTTCAGTTTGAGGTCTGATTTCCTAATAAATTGGAAAATTGGAAACTGTGAAAGTCATGGAGAGTAAAAGTGTTCCATCACCACTGTTCCTCAGCATCACTCTGCACCTGAAGATCTCCTGTCCCCCCTCACGTGCCGACTCTGAACTCAGCCTCAGCCCTCCTCTGCAACACCCACAACACCAGCCTGTGCCCAGGGTCAGCATCCGTGTGGAGTCCGATTGCGAGGAGTCTGGCTTCCACTTCAGACAGCAGCAGCACAACTTCTACCTGTCTGATGACCGGCCACTGCCTAAAATGGAGAAAGAATCTTGCAAGAAAATGCAAGATTACTTTCACAACTCCTGTGCTGAAACCATTTTGTAACAAACAATGTTGACAGGTGCAAAGTGTTGCTTACTGATCACAGATCATGTCTAACATCGTTTAAGTGGGGTTTTTTTGTAATTATCAGCTCTCAGGTCTGCTTTGGAAACCAGCTTCTTGTAGTTCCAATGAGAAAAACCAAAGCATATTAATGAATGCACAATCCCTCTCTGAAGCAATTAGATAACTGATAAATAGGTCAGTTTAATAGGTCAGTGTATTTGATGAGTGGTCAAGCATGATATACATGTTTATGCACATTTCTGATGTAAAACCCTGATCTAAAAAATTAAAAAAGAAACATCCATTTAAAAGCTTTTGGTTTGTTTTTGTCATAACAGCGTTCATGCAGTTCATTTTCTTGTCAGGAAATGCTTTCCCCAGAGTTTCCCTACTTGTATTTAGAATAAATGATACTTAATGTACTGTATAATGCAGTACTTTCTGTAATATAAATATAAAATCTCAATTTTTAAAGCAAATGATAGCATGCAGCAGAGTGTTCATAAAATTTGAAAATACATCTTGGCCTTCTAATCACAGCTAATGAAAGAGTCAGTTCAATGCAATGGCATGCCATCTACAACACCAGTAGATGCCTTATTTGACCCATTACATTTTCTGAAGCAGTTTTAGCTCATGTATGAATCTGTGATGTACCTTCCTGAACCTTCCAGTTCAGTGGTACAAAAAAAAAAAAATCCCAGTGGAAGGTTCAGAAGTGACAGAAGCTATCTAAATTTTAGACAACCAAACCTGTGAACTTTCAGTTTTAGTTAACATAAAATTTACAAATGGTAAACTTTATTGGAATTTTATTTTTAATGAATTGAGACATAGAATGAGGAGTACTTTGGACACTGGAATAGGCACACATCTCTTTCTATGCTTCCTCCACGGAGATCAAGCACTAGGTAGAGGCTGGACTCCTTCTGCATGTTGTAGTCAGAAAGGGTTCAGGAATGCAAAGATGATTCTGTGCTGGTCAGGATCTTAGCCTTCACGTTCTCAACATCCCAGGGTGACTGTTTTGCCAGTCTTTACAAAGATCTGCATCTTTTTTACTGATAAAATCTGCATTATTAATTTGAAATGCAAGCTTGTCTTGACCCGTAAAAAACAAATACACATTTCTACTCAGAAATTATTTTACTAGCATTTTATAATGTGACTGCAAGAGGCCCTGCAAAAAGTAAGACCTGCATTAACTTCAGTCACATTGCCTACCTGCCTAGCATTATTTGGTAAAGTGGTTTAGTAAAAGTTAAGGGCATGTAATAGTTAAGGCCATGACTAAAGTAATGTTCAATTATGCCAGGTAGTTTATTTACATATTCTGGCATTTTTTACATATTCTAGCAGAGACACATGCTCTAAATCTAATAATAAAAATACTATAGTTTGCAGTTGCCAGGTGGATTTCTTTAAAAGGCCAGTATTTAGCCTTTGAAGGACTTCCTTCCTTGCTTATTTTGTCATTTATAACAATTCTTTAAATAAAAAACAAAAAAGGACAGCAAATGGGAGGAGATTTTCATCTACTTTTCTACGGGTTCTTCTCCACTGGAAAACTTTTTCCACAAAAGTTGATTTTGTTCATCTAAACATAGCGTTTTCAGTGGGAAAAACATTGTCACGCCAGTTTATTTACACCTACAGGCCAGTGGACACTCTTTCAATGATGAGGATGTACACATCCTGGACAGGGAAGAATGCTGGTTTGAGCGGGGAGTCGAGGCCATTTATGTGAAAAGGGAAAGACCATCTCTAAATCGAGGAGGGGGCCTAAGGGTACATCTGTCACCATCTTACAATGCTGTGATTGTAGACATTCCACAACTCTCTGTGAATGGTACTCATGGCCATTGATCAGTGGTCTTTGATCAGTGGGCTCTGATCAGTGGTTGTTGATCAATGGTCATGAGAATTTGTATATTAATGATCAAGGAATGGACCTCCCAGCCCATTGTTTCCTCAGCGTTGCTAGTTTCAGTCATTATGCAAATGCACTGTTTATAAGATTAGGGAAACCTGCAGTCAGCTGAGACTAAAGAAGTCACTTGGACGAGTGATGAAACGTTTCTCCCACTGAAAACGCTGCATCCAGATTAACAGAATCAACTTTGGGGGATTTACTTACCTGCATGATTGAGCATGCATCAAGATATTGATTTTTTTTTAGATGTATCAGTAATATATCACCTACAGGTATCTGCTGCGTGGGAGCTGATATGTATCGAACCGACAGGTCCACTTCCCCAGACATCTCCTGGCTTCCAGTACATATTGACAGCTACTGATTATTTTACTTATTCCACCATTAGGCCAGGGTCTTTCTGTGTGGAGTTTGCATGTTCTACCCGTGTTTGCGTGAGTTCTCCCCGGGTTTTCCGGCTTCCTCCCACAGTCCAAAGACATGCAGTTAGCGGGATTAGGTTAATTGGAAACACTAAATTGCCCATAGGTGTGAGTGCGGGAGTGAATGTGAGTGGTAATCTACCATTTTCAGGGCTTCCTGAAGTTCACCTGATGTCAACTGTGAGTTCTGTCCTATTTGACAGCCTGATAATTTCGGAAGGGTTATATTGTCAAGAAACTGATCAATTTTGTCTTTAGATGGGTTTAGCTCTGGTGAATAAAAAGTTTTGTTGTTTACTCTTGCAGGGTCATGTCCTATGTTCCCAGCCGTCTTTAGCGGCACATATAGTCGTTTTTTTTATTTATTCATTTTCAGCAAGTTAGCTAGAAATCGACCTGATTTGTTACCATGTTCAAAATATTGCAAGCAGGTCTTTGTAATAAGAATTGAAGATTTTTTATTAATAATTTCATTTATTTCTAGTTTTGCTTTACATATTTTGTTCAGCATTTTCTGTTCCAGGGAGGACACATTCATCTAAGGATTTGATTGACTGATTGATTGATTTCTTCTAACTCCTGAATATATTTATTTTCTCTTTTGTTTTTATGTGATGAGAATGAAATTATTTTACCTCTTATCACAGCTTTCCCTGCTTCTCAAAGAACAGATGCTAATGTTCCAGACAGGTCATTGTAGTCTAAATATAAAACTCACTCTTTTTAAAATTTTTAATAAATATCTTTAAGCAATGGTGTATTAAATCTCCAATTTTTACTTGGCAGAATGTTCTTCTTACATATTAGAATTAAAGATACAGGAGCATGATCGCTGACAGCTGTAGGGTGTATCTCAGTGTATAAAATATCTCTCAACAGTGAGCTGCTGACTAGGAAATAATCCAGATCAGAGTAAGCGTGATGCACATGCAGTAGAAAGTATATTCCCTACGAATGGGGTGAAGAGAGCGCCATGCATTGCAAAGTCCGAAATGGCTCATGTACTGTTTAACTATATTTGTGTACTGCCAGTTGCACTGTACTAAGCCTGTCTATTTCTTCATTTATTCCAAAGTGTAGGTCACCCCCAAGAACAAGTGTTCTTGGGGGTGACCTAGATCCTAGGTGTTCAGAGAGTGCAGTAACAAAAACACAGTGTGGAACATTGAGGGGTCATCAACATTTGGGCCATATACACTGACAGTACATAATGTTTTGTTATGTATAGGTAATTTAATTATTAGAAATCTACACTCTGGATCTATAACTGTGTTCAGTGCTGTTAAATGAACAATTTTATGTATTAAAATTGCTACTCTTTGCCTAGAGTTATAGAAGGCTGAGAACACATTACGAAACTCAGGTGTTTCAAGCTCATCTGTAGCTGTGACAGGTCTAAGAGTCTGTGACAGGTCTATGACTCAACGTTTGCCTGTAGTCTTTTAAGGTGGATAAATATCATTAGCCTTTTTTCTCTGGAGCCAAATAAAACACATGTGATAAGCCTTAGTGTGCCCATAGTTTGTGCTAGTGTTGCACACTGCATGTGATGCTCAAATGAATGAGAAAAAACACAAGTCCATCAGATGTAAAAAAAAAAAAAGAAAAAAAAAAGTGTGGCGTGATGTTCAATAAGAGGGCAGTACATAGACCCGAGTGGTGCTTGGTGTTGTCTCATTATGTGTGTGCCCATTAACTTATATGAGCAAGTGTGTGCGTCCTATATGTGTCTGTGCACTGTGATGCTGTAGTGGACGTGCTGATGCTGAGTGTGTATGTGCATGATCGTGCCATGCAGATATGCAACGATTTGCAGAAGCAGAGAAGATAAAAATATTGCAGATACTTATCTGGAGTGGCGTAAATACAATCAGGGAGTAGTGCTGGGGTCGCAGTAAAGCTGTCCATCGACGTAGAGAAAGTTCATGGCGATGGCAGCATGAAAGCCCGTCTGCTTGAAGCTGTGTCAGACTGGGAATGGGACCTTGTGTCTTTGGGAAACTGGTCGTTACCCTAAAGTCTGTTCCTTTCAGCCCCCGCTGCGAATCTTCACCTACTTCTTCTGCTTGAAATGTCAGAATTTAGCCTCAACAGGATGTGGACTCCAGGCATTAGTCCTCTTGGTTCCCACCCAATGGACTCTTTCAAAACCCAAAAGGTTGATTCTGTTCATCTGGATGTAACGTTTTCAGTGGGAGAAATGTCTCGTCACTCAAACATGACAATATGTATATTAATGATCCAGGAACTGACCTAACAGCCCATTGTTCCCGAATTACCTCTTGGTATCTGGCCTTACAGACTTTTAAGTTCAAGGTGATCCATAGGCTCCCCAAGCGAGGGGGGTATGTGACAGGGTGTGGTTTGGGGCTCAGCTGCAGGGGGAGGGGTGAAGCAGGGAAGAGCATGCTGGCAGAAACAGCTGATGCCTGTTGCACTAATTACCTTTTTTCCTTATTTTAGTAGCGGCTGTGGTCTGGAGGAGCAGAGACACGCTGAGACTGAACAGAGTTGGAGTCAGGGCAGAACAGAACAGAGTGAATGGCTCCAGCCTGTCTCTGTGTGTGTATAACAAAAAGTGAGCACAACACTGAACTCTCAACTTGCATGTGTGTTAGGGGTGTGTTGTGCTGGCAGAGTGTTACAATGGTAACCCATGGTACATCAGTTTTATGTTATGCAAATACTTACCCTGATATGAGGTCTAATTTGTGTTATATGGAGCTGTTTTGTTGTGTGTATGTGAGGTTTATCTTGTCAGAATGTTATATTGTAAATATATGTCTGTCTTACAATGCACTGTCATATGGACAAACATGAACTGAGCATATTGCGCCCAAACACAGCAGAACCCTTCCTCCCAGCTTGGGTGTGAGTGGAGCCCTCTAGTGGGTCGCCACAGTCAAAATGTAAAGATTTTTGACCCCAGAAGGAATATGTGCTGCATTGCTGTAGCTAATGGGGATCTTATAAACTTAAGCTTAAACCTTAGACTCATGTCTTAGGCAGCGTTCGATAATGCATCATATGATATGTTGACCATAGTATTTTATTACAGTGATTAGAGCAGGTATTGAAGGTACTGTGCTACAGTGTTTTGAATCACATCTATCTATTAGACTCCATTTTGTTCATGTAAATGGAGAATCCTCTTCACACACTGAGGTTAACTTCCACAGGATTCTGTGTTAGGACCAATCTCTGGCTCTCTTGCACAGCATGTGTTTGTACTGTGTTCATCCAGTCAACCTCAACCAGTCATGGCAGATGGCCACCCCTACCTGAGCCTGGTTCTGCTAAAGGTTTCTTCCTGTTAAAAGGGAGTTTTTCCTTGCCACTGTCACCAAAGTGCTTGCTCATAGGGGATCATATGATTGTTGGGGTTTTCTCAGTTTTTTCTGTAATATCGTAGGGTCTTAACCCTGCAATATAAAGCAGCTTCAGGCCACAATAGTTGGTGCTATATAAATAAAATTGAATTGAATTGGTCACAAGGTTTATATATGTCAATACAGCTCAGAAATTATTGGATTGATTCTTTTGGATATGGTCAATTACAATTACAGGAGCATAATACCTTAAAAGAAACACAAAGTCACTGAACTTGTGGGTCTTAGGTGTAGCCTACAAAAGCTACACTGCACTGTCACCTTGCTGCTTTCAGTCGTTCTTATTAGTGGAATGGAAATAAATTAGTCTTCACAGCTTTCCTGTAGCTAAGAAGAGGAGAGAGAAGACAAAATGCCTTTGAATGAAGACAAAAAGACCAGTAGCTCTGTTCTTGACACTTTTCACCAATTACATTTGATTCAGTTAGTTGACTGAAAGAGCTCACAAATGAGTGAAAACAAAAACCTAATGCCATGTGTACAATTTTCTCCTAAACAGAGTCTAAACTGCCTCACATCTTGAGTGAAAGCCACTTTAATAAACAAAGGATGAGAAATGTTAGATCTATCTCTTCTAAGTTTTACTTTTTTCTTTTTTTTTTATACTTGTCCTGTCCAGCAGTAGGAAGCAGGAAGCAGAATTATTGTCTGAATGCTTTGTAGTGCCAGACATATTTGCTTTCCCTCAAGGAGCACCATAGACTCTCTGCAGGCTCCTCTTGTTTTTGTTTTATTTATTTACTTTATTTCATTATTCATATTAGTGTCTGGTGGATGTTATGCATGAGCAGACAGGGGGTAAAGGCCAGCTTGGAAAAAAGATAAGAAAACAGCAGAGAAATAGAAAAGAATAGGAATGGAGGAAAAAGTCGAGGGTCGCTTGGTCTCCAACTGCTACTTTTTTTTAACAAAGAAGTCTCAAATGATACACAGCACCCAAAAGACAAAACAGCAGGAGGTTCAAAAACATATATACAATTTTGCTGTGTATATATGTTGGTGTGGTGTGTGTGTGTCCATGTGTGTGTGAGAGAGAAAATGTGTGAGTGTCTATGTATGAGTGTTTTTCATAGAATGTACTAGATTAGGGTGAGAGACTGCAATAATAACATACTTTGTCCTGTATAGTGCATTCTGTGGAGGGTTTTGCATTGTATGAGATGTAAGTTGGTGTTTTTAGCACTTAATTAAACATATTTGTGTCCAGAAGTTTTGATCTGGATTGATGGAAAGATCTTTGTGGTTGGGAGGGAGATTGAATGATCAATTTTTCATAAGAACTTATATGTTTTTGATAACAATTTATGGGTGCTGAAATATAAAACTCTGCTACACAAGTAGGTATTTGTAAGTTCAGTTCACTAAGATAAAATTTCTTCTGTGTTATGGATTATAGCTGCTGATATTCAAGACACCTATTGCTGTTGATTCCATATTTTGATATGAGTTCCTGAAATGAAATAAAGTTTCCATCTTGAATAACATTTTCATGATTTTTTCATTCCCTTTTTGTTGCCATGATGGAAAATATGGTGATTTTTTTTCCTGGCATATATCTGGATTGTTCCAAATATGCATTAGTTTACACTGAGCAAATTGAGATTTAGTTATTTTAGTCTCCCACAAGACTGTCAGGAAGGTATTTATGTTAAGGCTTTTAAAGCAGTTATGATGCTGAACGTTGAAGCTTATGAAAGGCAGATTCAAGATTTTTACTTTATCACAGAATGCTTGGTCTACCCTTAGGCTCTATAGTGAGCTTGGTTTGATGCATTTTGAAACATATAGCAATCTATTGGATTAGAAATAATAATAACATTTTGGTAGTTCTAGACCACCATTGTGTTTTGTGGAGTTTTCAAACTTATTCATGATGGTTTGTTTTTCCATAAAAAAATTCAAGATGCATGAGACTTTTTAGTTTATTTTAGACGGAACCATCATTTTAATTGTGGTGACTCAACCCTTGAGTGATACAGGTAAAGTATTCCAATGTGTGAGATCATCTTCTACCATTGATATTAGAGGAATATGATTGAATTGAGCCAAGTCTGAGAGCTTGGTGGAAAAATGTATACCTAAGCTGTCTAGCTAATGCTACCAGACTGCAGTGGAGTGGTGGAAGTTTTTTGAAATTTACAATTCAGGGGCAGAGCTGTTGATTTACTCCAGTTCGCAGAGTAGTTCGATATGGATGAGACCTTATCTATATATCTATGTAAGAGAGGTTTATGTGTTCCAGAGGAAAAGTAATACATTGTCAGCATATAGACTTATCTTATAGTCTGTATTTTCAGTTTTAATTATCTACCTTTTGTTGGAATTCTGTTGCTAGTGGCTCAATAAAAATAACAAAAAGCAAAAGGGAAAGCATGTAGCCGTGTCGGGTTCCCCTCTTTAGATTTAAGCCTTGGGGAGTAAGATCATTTGTCCTAAGACATGTATTTGGAGAGATGTATAGTGTTTTGATCCAATTTATGAAGAATGCCCCAAATCCAATTTTGTGCAGAACTGCTAATAAGAATTTCCAGTTTACCAGGTCAAATGCTTTTTCTGTATCTAAAGAGACAACTGTGGTTTCAAATTTTTTGATGGAGCAATAATCTATTACATTAATTAGTCTGCACGTTTTATTGTTTGAGTGTCTGCCTTTGATAAAACCTGTCTGATCAGGATGTATCTTGAATGAGTGATTTTTTTTCTAAACTTCTGGCAAGGGCTTTGCAGAAGGTCTATGTTTAAGAGTGTGATTGGGTAGTAGGTGGATTGGAGTGTGGGATCTTTGGCTGGTTTAAGAAGTAGGTTAATGATAGCAGAGTTCATGTTTGGAGGTAAGGACATAATGAATTAATAGTTAAATAAGCAAACTCCCCCAAGTCATTAGTCATGCACTGACTCAGTGTTTATGCATTTTGTTCCCTACAGGAGGGACATTTTTTATTTTAGGTTATTCTTCATTACTACTCAGCTATTAGGGAATATAGCACCTTGTGAAACACTATTGACTAACTACATATGATTAGGCTCTGGGAGAGGAGTACATTGTATCACATGCACATTGGCTTCTAATTACGTTCTGATTTCAGACAATCACTAACACAAGATTTCATCATCTACTGCCTCGAGCTCAGGATTTGTGAAAATAAGCTGCCAAAGAAAAAAAACTAATTGCGACCTTTAAGTTGAGCCCCAAAGAGTCACATTTTGTATTCTTATTATACACAACAACAGATACACATTGAAAACTTCATGGTAAATGGTAATTATCCCTCCTTTCACCCCCCAACCAGTTGCCCTCCCTGGTTCTTCCAGAGGTTTCTTTCTGTCAAAAGGGAAGCTTTTTTCCTACTGTCACCAAACGTTTGCTCAAAGAGATTTGTTTGATTATTGGGGTTTTGTATGTATTATTGTAGGGTCTACCTTACAATATAAAGCACCTTGGGGCAACTGTTCTTGTGAATTTGAGTTATATAAATGAAACTGAATTGGATTAAACCGAATTAGATTTCTATAGTCAGTTCACAACAACAGCTGACTTTCACCACTTCTTCCAGTTGGTCAGGAAGGGCTGGTCATCTGCCATAACCAGGTTGGTGAGGAGGGGGAAGAGGAACATAGAAAGACCAAAAATAACAAGCAGGACAAAAAACTAACTATAGACAAAGGTTAAGGACTTGCAATTCTCACATATAAACACACATAAATTTTAATGTGTCTCAAGAATTCTATATATTTGATGGAATTCACAAGTTTTACTTGCACCACTTGAACACAGTATTTGTTCCATTTTCTGCCTCGGTGAACTGACCCATGCTGTTAGCTGGTTGTAATAATAATCATTTCATTCTATTACTGGTCTCATTATGAGTTTCTCTGCATAATGAGGCCAAATAAATCCCTTAAAATCGTACATTAAAGTAATTTACTTCACTCTCTGTGAATGTCTTTTGCATCATTAAACTTGTGTTGCTAGCACTTGGTTTGTTCAGAGCATCTGCAGTTGTCAAGCATCTGGTTAAAACCTTCTCACCAGCAGAATTACACTCAGCAGGAAGGCCTGTGGAAATTGTTATTATGCCAAGAATGATCCTCTTATTTTACCATTCATAGATGAAATAGATGAAATCATTGAGACATAAAACTGGGTTGGAGGCTGGGAAAATGCTGCAAGGCAGGATTTGTCTCCAACCCTTTGGTGTATATTTGCAGGACAACAGCTATCTGTTCAAAGAAATGTTCCTTGTCAAATAGAAAGCTTGTCAAAACTGTATGGAGTAGGGAAAGTGAGTTTATACCTCACTTTCCCACCAGGTTATAACATCCACCAGGTTACTACTGAGTGTTAGCAGATGTGTAAGCGTTAGGTTCACGCCCACACTTTTTATGGATTTTTTTTTTCTGTTTCTGACACCCAGATAGAAATCTTAGAAGAACTGTGACGCCAACATGCATGTAATGAGATTGCATTTTCATTTCATTCTTCTGAAGCTATTTTTTTAAGCAAATCTGACCTAACCCTCATCATACTTCTCAGAAGTGACCTGTTACATGCAAATGGTTAAGTTTGCAAGGTTAGAATTTTGCTTTGCTCTAAAACAATCTGTGTCTCTGGGAATTTCGTTCCAAATTCAGTTCAGTTCAGTTCAGCTGTATTTATATAGCACCAATTCACAACAACAGTTGCCTCAAGGCACTTTGTGTTGTAAAGACCTCAGATTAATGAGAAAAAAAAAACAAACGGAAAAAATATCCAGCAGACCCAGGCTCAGTTCGGGGCAACCATCTGCCTCGATTGGTTGAGGGTGAGAGGAGCCGAATTGGACAAACACATTGTGTGGAAGAGAGCCAGAGATGAATAATAACTAATGATTAAATACAGAGTGATGTATAAACATGTGGTGAGTTCTGAACAAAGAAACAAACCAAACCAAACAACAAGAAGATAGAGTGAAGAACAAAATCCAGCCCCAACTATATGTGTTGTTAAAAAAGAAAGTTTTAACTCTAATCTTAAAAGAGATGTCTGTCTCCCAAATTCAAACTGGAAGCTGGTTCCACAGAAGAGGGGTCTGAAAGCTGAAGGTGTCGTGAGCGGTGCAAGGATAGACCCAAAAGCAGACACAAAAGTCAAATTTTCAAAGTCCTTAACTGATTTTTTTGTGACAGGCAAAACCAGACACTAGGAGAGTTTACCAGGGGCAGGTTATTCTGTAACGGAAGAGAACAGAGACAGTCTCTGTACTGATCTTATGATAAGGTATGTGTATTCGTAGATAGAGGTTTGTGTTACTTGTGAGGAAAAGCTCTGTAGGAGTCGGTGGGCAGGCAGTCAGCGGAGAGGAGTAATCTGGTGAGTCTTCCAGAGGTGCAGCAGACAGCAGCAGTCGACTGGAGGGCAGGCAGGTGAGTTCCATTCTTTTCCTTAGAAAGAGTCACGGGTGTGAAGTCCAAGAGTTAGGGCAGCAGCACATGAAAAGGGGCCGGCAACAGCGATGGTCCAGGTAGGTATGGAAATGGGGTGAAGAGTGAGCCAAAGGTGCTGATCACTGAATAGATGAGATTACAAGATTACACAAAGAAATCACTGGAGAAAATAAAGTTAGGAAGTTGTGAAGCCAATTTACCGGCGTTGATCAGCAAGACGATCTGGCGAAGAATGATGATCCACTGCTGCACTTGATTAACAGATATAAGCTAGCAGGCTGACAGAAGGCTCTGCCCCCCGTTCTACTTTCAAATGACCTAAGAACCACAAGTAACCCAACAGTCTGTGAGCAGTGTGCTCTATTGGGGTGATATGGTACTGTGAGGTCTGTAAAATAACATGGGCCTGAATATTCAAGACTTTGTATGGGTGGGAGAAGGATTTTGAATTCAAGGGTTCAATGAAGAGTAGCCATTAAAGTATGGACAAAATATGCTCTCTCTTTCTAGTCCCTTTGAGTACTTTTGCTTCAGCCTTTTGGATGAACTGAAGGTTTTTTAGTGGGTTTTCAGAATATCCTGATATAATGAATTCCAGCAGTCCAGCCTAGAAGAGATAAATGCATGAACTAGTATTTCAGCATCACTGTGGGACAGGATGTTTCTAATTTTAAGCTATTGCACAAATTGTAGAAAGCAGGGGGGTTTTGTGCCAAGTGCAAAAACCTCAGCAGGAAATTAGAGGTCATTCGGTCCTGTAGTTAAACTACTTGGTGTGTGTTACCTGGCTTCATGGATAGATAAAGTTATCTATCCATGATATCATCTGCATAGCAATAAAATTGTCTGCTATGCCTTCTAATCATACTGCCTTGGTGAAACAAGACCCTACAATAATACAAAGAAAACAGAGAAACCCCCAACAATCATATGACACACTCTGAGCAAGTGCTTTGGTGACAGTGAGAAGGAAAAACTTCCTTTTAACAGGAGGGTGTCTTTCTCAAGCTTAGAGCACGTGGTATTCCCAGGCGGTCTCCGATCCAAGTGCTAATCAGGCCGACGATGCTTAGCTTCCCCATTTTCATGAACAAATGAGAGTTTATTAGATAGACATGATGCAATCTATTGTAGCGCAGTACCTTTAAGACCTACAAGATGCTCTAATCATTGTAATAAAATATTATGGTTAGCAGTATTGAATGCTGCTCTAAGGTCCAGCAAGACAAGCTGACAAGATGACAGTCCACCGTCAGACGCCATAAGAAGATCATTTTAAACCCTCACTGAAGGAGTTTCTGTACTGTGAACAGCTCTGAAACCTGTCTGAAACTCTTCAAATAAGAACAATTGATTGTTACAATTGTTACAAAATAAATGAGAAGTCATTAATGGAAAACTCTTGTGTGGTGTGTGTTTTATAATATATTAAGCATAATTTACCTACATTTAATTGAGGTTGTTAATGTTAATACACTTAGAGCAGGGGTAGGGAACTCCAGGCCTTGAGAGCCGGTGTCCTGCAGGTTTTAGATCTCACCCTGGATCAACACACCTGAATCAAATGATTAGTTCATTACCAGGCCTCTAGGGAACTTTAAATCAGAAATCAGAACCATTTAAATCAGCTGTGTTGGATCAAGGACACATCTAAAACCTGCAGGACACCGGCTCTCGAGGCCTGGAGTTCCCTACCCCTGACTTAGAGGTAGGTAATCATACTTCACCTCTAATGGGTGCCCTGGTCTTTCATATAATATGTTTTTTTTTTCATATATAGCCATTTTGCAGCTATACCTTTTGAATATAATGCAATACTATAACTAAAGACATATCAAATTATGAGACAATGAAGATGTTAGTTAAAAAAAGTTAATGTTTTCCATCAGAAAGTTCCATCAGTAATGGGGGACATTATAAGAGGTATACCGTATACCGCTGCTTCGTTTACAGGTGTCAGGCATATTTATGTGTTTTTTGCGATGCACTCGCACACCCCTCCTCACCGCTGTCTACTGTCTCACTCACTTACTGAGAGGACAGACGCACGCTCCACTTGACTGTCGCGTCTCTCACCCTCTCTGTTTTTTCACATAATGATATTATCCTATATCCTCGCATGTGATTGGCCACAATATGGAGGGATTGGAGCATAGCTGAGCCACTGTGTGAGAGCTGAGCAGCGAAAGGAAATTAAATGAGAAGCCGGCTCTCGCTCAATGGGAGTTGACTTTTCTGATTCACTATAAAGCACTCTCTAAGCACGGCTCTTAGAGCTGATGCTTTTGCGCATGACACATTATCGAACGTTACGTTGTGTGTCATGGATACTGTTGACTCCAGAGGCGGAGCCAGACACTTTATACACCTGGGGCTTAGCCCTAAAGGGTAGTATGCATGTACTACCCAGGGGGGCTGAAAGATTTATTAGGCTGTGTTTTGAGTTTTGTTCAAAAAAGAATGACTTCATATAGGAAAAAAAATATATTACATATGCAGGACACCTTAAACTAGTTTTTAAATTAAGCAGCAAGGCAGAACAAAATCAGGGCTGTATCAAGACACGCGGACTAAACCCCAATTCAACCAGACCCAGAACTGATCTGGAATTAAAACAGGACTACAACAGTTCAAAATCAGGACTACTTAGGACTTAACCAAGACAGAACCAGAATCAAAACTAGACAATAGTAGCACTAACAATCATCATAGACCTGCACTACACTTATTTTTTAATTCTACCAAAGTACACTATTTAGATTCAGAAAAGTTTATATAATTATTTAGCCTTGTTGTGCAAACAAGCCTGCAGAACTTAATAAATATAGAATTTGAAAAGTAACAAATGGTATCTAAAAAGATACACTAGGTACCAGATACATGTTCTGATGAGTTTTGGCAAACAACCATTTGACTAACATGTGTGTCTCACCTGCTCTTGTTCCATCTCTGTTCTGTCCTCATTCTCCTCTCTCTCTCCCTCTTTGTGCTGACAATCAAGCCAAACACCAACATCATCAAATATACAGTTGAAACCAGATATTTACAAACTCTTCAGATAAAAACACAAACACTTTTGTAATTGTAACATCAAATCAGACTAAATGTTTATTTTTTTAGATTGATAAATATAAAAAACATATTTGTTAAATTTAAGAGTAAAGAGAGAAATTGTATGTATTTCTTAATTGCAAATGGCACCCAAATTGTATTCAAAATTGAGCCACAATTATGGAGGTCCACAATTCTTTTCCTGGTGTTTTGGTTGATATCTCTTGATTTTCCCATGTCAAAGAAACAGGCTCTGTGTTTTGGGGGTGCCTTATATGCATCCACAGGTGTGCCACCAGTTTACTCAAATGGACTCTACTAACCTATCAGAAACTTCTTAAGCTCAGAATGGAATCATCTGGAGATTTCTTATTAATTAACAGTAAACTTAGTGTATATGTACTTCTAAATTTGATGAAAGTGATAAAAAATAGACAGCTCTCTTTCTCTTTATTCTGACATTTAACTAATTCAAAAGATATTTGAATATTTATTTATCTAAAACAAAAAACAAGTTTACTCTAAATTGATGTTTAACAGTAAAAAAAAAAATGTTTTTATGTTTTTTTACCTAAAGTGTACAGGGTGGGCCATTTATATAGATACATGGGAATGGTTGGTGATATTAAAGTCCTGTTTGTGGCACATTAGTATATGTGAGGGGACAAACTCCTCAAGATGGGTGGTGACCATGGTGGCCATTTAGAAGTCGGCCATCTTGGATACAACTTTTGTTTTTTCAATAGGAAGAGGGCCATGTGACACATCAAACTTATTGGTAATGTCACAAGAAAAACAATGGTGTGCTTGGTTTCAACGTAACTTTATTCTTTCATGAGTTATTTACAAGTTTCTGACCACTTATAAAATGTGTTCAATGTGCTGCCCATTGTGTTGGATTGTCAATGCAATCAATTAATCAATCAATCAATTAATCAATCAATTAATCAATCAATGCAATTGTCAATGTGTTGATTGTCAATGTGTTGATTGTCAATGCGACACCAAGACAAGACCAAGACCACGTAAAAGTGGTCTCGAGAAGACCGGTCTCGAGACATCCAACTCTAATAGAGGCTAGAACACCATTCCCACAGAAACAGCTGCCAGGGAAGCAGAAGAACATCATATCAAGAAGGCCCTAAGTGAATATGGTTATCCAAGCCGGACATTTGTCAAACCTGAGAATGCACCTAAAGAATGCCCCAGACAATCCAGGAGTGAAGAAGGACAACTGCTGCCTAAGCGAAAACCCTCAGTGATCCCTTATGTGTCAGGATTATTGGAACAGCTGAGATGCATTTTCTCCCAAAATGGTAAATGGACTGGTTCTTATATAGCACTTTTCTACTCTGAGCATTCAAAGGGCTTCACACAACTTGTGCATTCACAAAGCACTTTTTTAATGCTGTTTCTAAGTGCTTCCTATCTAACATTCACACTCTGATGGATGCATCAGAGAGTAACATGGGGTTAGTATCTTGCCCAAGGATACTTGGCATGCAGACTGGAGCACACTGAGACCGAACCACCAACCTTCCGGGTTAGTAGCTGACCTGCAGTACCACCTGAGCAACAGCCAGCCCACCGTGTCTCTGTGGCTTTCAAGCTCTAAAATACACTGCGCCAAAAATTGGTCCACTCCAAGAATCCATTCCCTGGCACAAACAGAGTAAGAGTCAATACTTATACAATGAGAGTCAATACGTATGCGTTGGTTTACAGTATACCTCTTAAATGTCCCCTGTTACTGATGGAAATCTCCCTGGCACAAACTGAGTAATGTAGTGTATGCTGTTAAGTGCCAGGAGGATAGCCATGATTTATACATCAGGAAAACCAAGCAACCTCCGGCTAAGTGGATAGCACAAAAGAGCTAACTCCTCAGGCCAGGACTCCGCAGTCTATTCACACCTACAGGCCAGTAACCACTCTTTCAATCATAAGGAAGTCACATCCTGTACAAGGAGGGACGCTGACTTAAGAAGTAACTTGGATGAGTGATGAAATGTTTCTTCCACTGAAATCGCTACGTCCAGATGAACAAAATCAACTTTTTGGGAGCATCAGATGTCTTGTCTGGCTAGACATTGGATTAAAAAAAGGTGTAAACATTTTTCCATTGGTTTCCTTTAAAAAAATAAGACAAAACAAAATACCTCAGTGTTTAAAAAGAATCCTTTGAAGTTTTTAAGGTTTTACCATTTATTTAGGGAAACTGTTAACATTTGTATTCTCATAACGAAAATGTACATTTATCCATCTGCATAAAACATCACATGTACAGTACATCAAAATAAATACATCATCTGGTGGGTTTGCTGAGCTTGTACCAGAAGACCAATAAGTTAACTACAGCTACACTATTTACGCTGCTAGTCCAGACCCAGCAATACTGAGGCCAGTCTGTTACAGTCCATCAATTGAACTACATGTGAGAGAAATATAACAACAGTACTGCAAATCCTGTGTCAGACTGGTTAACAAATAAAAGAAAGCACTGACCTTTACTTTTTTCTAAATATTGATTTTCAGTTTATGAAAAGACAGGACTTTTCATGACTCATGAATGTGAATATGAAATGGATATGTGAAATAAACCCACCTTTAGCATTCTATATGACATTTTAGAAGTTGTAATCCTTAAGATTTCAGTCCTGGGTAATTTAAGAACACTTGTGTTTACCATAGTAATAACAAACGCCGCTTTTACCAGACCATAGATGTATTAAGTAAGATCAGTGTTGCCATAAAATAATTTTTAATGCTAGTGAGCATGCTTAGCATGTTGTTTTCCTAAAGTGTATGTGTACAATATAAAGACACAAATATCAGCTAACTAGTGTTAAGTAATAGACTGATTATATAGTATAACCTTACTGAAAATATCCACACTTATCAGATGGGCTGTACCACACAGCACATCATATTATTCATCAGATAACTCCTTTAAAAGTGCTCCATTGGGCACTGGGCACCAACATCTGAGGTACATCTGAAACAGGTTGTCACTATAAATTCTGTTTGAAAATGTTCATATTATTGTTTCTTATTCTGCAGAAGTTCTGTATCCATCAAGCTGGTGTGCTAGCATGATGTGATAAAAATGGATGCTAAAGTAAAGTGAAATTTTACCGTACTGTTAGCATACTTTTGGAGACCACTGTATACGAAGTCCTGAATCATAAACATACAAAGATGAAAAGAAAAAAGGAGAGAGACTTTATGGAAATAACATAAAAAAATGCTTCTTGGAGTTTCTGCAGAATTCAGTCAAAGGCTGAATTTAACAGGAACTTACTAGAAAGCTAGCTTACAACTACACAACAGGTAAAAAAAAAAAAGATTCTAAAATGCTGTTTTTATCCAGTTTCTGAAACAGCCCGTGTCTATACAAACAAACCTGCATATCACAATGACTATTCATGTACACTGGTCATACGTGCGCTGAGGTAAAGTTTTACTGAAAATAGCACACAAGTGCTAATCAGTCAAAGTTGCTTAAACACAGATAGGAATTAATCGTAAAGTAAATGCAATGGTAATGTTAGCATTATCCATATCCTGAGGAAGCATGGCAATGGGAAAAGAGTACCAACAGAAGAAGAATGAAAGACATACTTGTGTGATTTCAAATATATAAGCAGTTTCTAGGTGGCAGCCATATGTGCTTCATTGTTTCACAAAAGTCTCAGTTTTTAAAACTGGAGTCTTTAAACTGAAACTAGCTCAACAGTGTTTCAGAGTATAAACATTAAGCTTAATCTGGTACAGAAAAGGAACTCTAAATACAGTAGAGATGTTTTTCACATTAACTGTTCTTCTGCAGTGAGAGGAACACAAAACAAAACTGCTAACCTCTATAAACCAGCTCTTTATATTTACATAACAAGGTGGATCCTTTGCAGATTTTCTGGAAATTTCTCAACATTTAAGTGGATATTTGATTAATGATACAGCATTCTGCTGTGCATACTTGTGAGCCTTGATTTCTGTGAATGTCTTCTTTGTGTAAAGACAATTTGAATCCTGCCTGGAACTGGTAATTAATGTATAGAGATTACAGAATTACAGAATTTGAGACTATTCAAAGACTACTGCAGAAAAAAATCATGATAAATAGTTTCAGAAATCATTTAAAAAATCTTAAGGATTATAACTTCACCTCTTAAGACTTTTACAGTCAAGAAAAAAAATACTAAAAAGTGCTTTGATACCCACATTCCTCTCATTTCCTACCTCTCCCTCCTTCATTTCCCACAATAGCCATTTTCACACATGAACTTCAGACAATTTCACAAGAACCTAACTGGAATATTTTCCATATTTTTCCTTATATGTAATACACAACAAGAAATACTTCAGAGGAATTTGTTTTTCTGGAAAATGATTCATGTGTTTTAGGTGAGAAAGTTGCATGTATAGAGTGTGCATTAGGCAACACATACGACACACTCGTGCATTTACTTGCACTAGTGGGTGCACTAGTCCTGCTATCACACAGACTAGGTAGCTGGCAAGTTAATGACTGCCTAATGTTCAATCCAACTCTCGGACCTCAGTTAGGTATTATCTAGAAAAGGTAGGAACTGCAGTACATGTGTGAAAATGACCCATGTTTGATGTTCTCAGATGTTATTTGGGCCTTTTCCCCATGTCCTCTATCATTCAACCTCTCCCAGAGTGGTAGACTGGTCAGTTGCTGACTATCAATTGTCTTTCTCCTTTTTGGTTCAAGTGACCTCTCATAATTCCCATAATGTCTACAAAAGCTGTCACATCAGAGAAGGAGAGAACAGGATCCATCAATGCAGAAGGGGCTGGACATCATTATTTGTATTTACATCGCCTCCTCCTGGGTGGAGAAGCGAGAGAGGAGAGTGTGAAGAGTTAGGTCAGGGCGGTCAGTCTTGTCACGCTTCACAAATATCTTTTGAGAAGATTCTCATATCGATACTTCATACTCTCGAGTGTCCTGCTGTAATTGAAAGAGAATTATTAAATCAAAGGAATGGACACTTTGACACATTGAATGTACTCCTGCAGCTTTTACCCCACACTTGAGGTATTTGTTGTTGTAATTTTGGCAGTATCTAAATAAAATTCAATTCATTTGAACTGAATTGAATAGAACTTACTCCTCCTGTTTCATAGAGCGGGTTGTCAAACTCTGTCTCCACAGTGATCTGTCGGTAAGGGTGGGGGTAGATAAGAGGCAGCCTTAAGTTGGAGTTATATCGGCACCTAATACACATAATGAGCAAAAACAGACACAAAAAAACACAAATTCAGAGATCGAAGTTTTAGTACCTGTTCCTTCACAATGGCTCAGCGCCAGTGTGCGACTGTCAAAGACTTTGCTTCTAGTTTTCTAAGAAACAAATATGTTGTATTACTTTTGAGGTCTAGATTATGTGAAAGACCCCTAACTTTTTGCTACAGTTATAGTGGTAAGTGAGTTAAAAGGTGACACCAATGGGGTTCTGACCAAGAGCCTGCATAGTATGAGCTGTGACTCAGACTGTGCTAATCAAACAAATGTTATCAAGACAATAACAGTCAGAAACAACTAAGGTCTCACCCTTGTATATAAATTTCATGGTCTAGGATCTTACCGAGTGACATAGACGTACACTCCTCCCAGCAGCACAGACAGCAACAGAATGAGGATGAAAATGGCCAGTGCTATGTTTCCTCCATCCAAAGGGGAACCTGCAGTCGCTTCTGCAACTGACAGACAAAACATGAATAAAACAAGGTTTATTTAACCGCAGCTCATTATCCAGAGAATACATAAATCTTCTAAAGGTTTCATTAGAGGTGGTTTAGCAAACATAGGTGGATTCTCTGTGAAATCACATGGATAAACACAGCTGGAGGTTGAAACAAAACATGGGAATGAAGTTGATGCAAATGCAGGGAGAGCACACAGATAGGTAAAGCTTTGTTGCCTGTGTGGTGGTTTGTTTGAGGGGTTTTTTTGTAATTCTATAAAACAGACTGTGTAGGGTTTTAGCCCACAGGACATACTGTACACAGACACTCACCTTCCAAAGCATGGTTGCCAAAGCAGTCTTGGTTGGCTGCAAGACATCATTCTGTCAGTCAGTGCATATGAAAATTGACATAACTTTTTGTGTTGAATTTGTTTACATAACATTCTCTTGAATTGTATGTTCACTAATGCCCACTCTTCCTATTGTTAATATCTGTCAAGCTTTCTTTTCTTATGTATTCCAATTCAACCCTGTCTCACAGCAATTTGTGAAATAGGAGACTATTTAATATTTAATTGATCAGTTTTATTTAATCCATCAACATTAATTCCATGTGCTCTGAAAGGGATTATTTTTGTTTCGGTTTAGCAAAAGATTGAGGTTTGGGTTAAACAGAGCTATTAAGCAAGTAGGAGATGCTTTTTTTTTTTTTTCAGAAAAGGTGACTCATGGAGCCTCAGTAATTTCCAGAATTTAGCAATAAGCCCCAGCCAAACCATAATGCTGGTCCATTGTGAATATGACCTGGTATAATAAAATGATAATTGCACAATATTCAGTGACACGGCCAGCTATTTTTGTGATAAATGTCTATAAATAAAAATTCACAGAGCATATTAAAGACTTCTTGTTTTTAGGCTTTGCAATTTTATGGAATGCGACCCTTTATATTATGTGGCAGCTCAGCTGATGGTAAAAGCAGAGGGAAGGTGAAAGACCCAAAAGACGTTTTAAATATGCCTCCAGCTTTGAAAAATTAACCATATACAGTAAAAGAATCCAAAATAAATTATGAATTAAACTAAATATCACACTAATCCAATTAATCACTGTATTAGTACATATTAACTGCACAAATTCATAGTGACTAGTGACACTTTGTTTAACATGGACAACTCATTCATTACTCTAAAATAAGCTGGGTAATAAAAAAAAACCACATATTATCTCTTGCATTTACCTGTCCAAGTCTGCACAGGTATGTCCAACATTTTCTGTCTTTTTCTCTCTCCTAACTCTCTCTGAGCTTGGGAACCTTCAGGAGGATTCAGCCTGAAAATTCCCTGCAGTGAGACAGCACCCTGACCCTGACACTCATCTCCTTGAGTTTTCAGCACAACAGCAGAAACTATACAAGGATAACAGCATGGAAAAAACACAAAAACTGTGACATGGCCTTCATTTTCCTAGATTATTGGAGATTTACATAATGAATTAATAATAGTATATAGGCTATACACACAGATAGCTACTGGTAGACCGAGCAGTCGCCCGACACTGCAATTGTAGGCTTACCAACCTGTGCACTGCCTGGATTGATTACAAGAAGGCCTATGACTCGATGCCCCACACCTGGATCCTGGAATGTCTAGAATTGTACAAGATCAACAGGACCCTAAGAGTTTTCATCAGGAACGGGGATGGGGATGTGGGGTACAACACTAGATGCCAACTTCAAGCCCATAGCACAAGTCACCATTAAGTGCAGGATCTACCAAGGACATACTGGCCCCACTGCTGTTCTGCATAGGCCTGAACCCCCTCAATGAGATCTTTAACAAGACTGGCTATGGATACCAACTACAGAATGGAGCAATTGTCAGCCACCTATTCCACATGGATGACATCAAGCTGTATGCCAAGAGTGAAGAAGACATAGATTCACTGATCCACACCACCAGGAAATAAAGCAATGACATCGGAATGTCGTTCGGACTGGAGAAGTGTAGTCGGATGATAACAAAGAGAGGGAAGGTAGTCAGAACTGAGGGGATCGAACTACCGGAAGGCAACATTGCAGACATAGAGGATAGCTACAAGTACCTTGGGATCCCACAGGCAAATGGGAACCATGAAGAGGCCGCTAGGAAAGCTGCAACCACCAAGTACCTGCAGAGGATCAGGGAAGTCCTGAGGAGTCAGCTGAACAGTAAGAACAAGATCTGGGCTATCAACACCTACGCCCTGCCCACGATTAGGTACCCTGTTGGGATAATAAGCTGGCCCAAGGAGGAGATAGAAGCCACTGACATCAAGATCAGGAAGCTCCTGACCATGCATTGAGGGTTTCACCCGAAGTCCAGCACCCTGAACCTGTATGCTAAGCGGAAGGAAGGAGCCAGGGGACATCAGGAATACATTAGGAAGATGGCCCCAATCGACCACGTGCTGAGTGAATACCTCAGGCAGCAATAAACCCGAGGAAGTGGAGGAACCATCATGGCAGGACAGGCCCCTGTATGGTATGTACCATCAGCAGATAGAGGAGGTTGCTGACATCCAGAAATCCTACCAGTGGCTGGACAAAGCCGGACTGAAAGACAGCACAGAGGCACTAATCATGGCAGCACAGGAACAAGCTCTGAGTACAAGATCCATAGAGGCTGTGGTGTATCATACCAGGCAACATCCCATGTGCAGGCTGTGTAAAGATGCCCTTGAGACAATCCAGAGCATAACAGCAGGCTGCAAGATGCTAGCAGGCAGGGCATACATGGCATGCCAAGCAGGGCAACACCATAACCAAGTGACCAGCATAATATACAGAAACAAGTTCCGACGTTAAAATAGGAGACTTCCAGAAACAGAAGGATAAAATGGTGATGGCTAACCAACCAGACATAGTGGTGGTAGACAAGCAGAGAAAGATGGCCGTAGTGATAGATGTAGCGATTCTGAATGACATGAGAAGCTGGAGAAGTACCAAGGGCTCAGACAAGAGCTCAAGAAGATGTGGAGGGTGAAGGTAACAGTGGTCCCAGTTGTAATCAGAGCACTAGGTGTGGTGACTCCCAAGCTAGGTGAGTGGCTCCAGCAGATCCCAGGAACAACATCAGAGATCTCTGTCCAGAAGAGCGCAGTCCTTGGAACAGCTAAGATACTGCACAGGACCCTCAAGCTCCCAGGCCTCTGGTAAAGGACCCAAGCTTGGGAATTATTTATTATATATATATCCAGAGTGGATGTGTGTGTATATATATGTATATATGTATATATATATATATATATATATATATGTATATATATATATATATATATATTTTTTTTTTTTTTTTTTTTTTTTTTTTTGTTTGTTTTTTTATTTAAGCCTGTATGTATACTTCTGACTTCTGACAGTTCAAAGACATCATTAGAAACCCCATATTTCCATTACATTCATGTGCATGATGGGTGGATATAAACGTCTGATCGCAACTTTACAGGAGTTAGTGTTCTTGTGAATCAGAATAATCCAAAGCCTCTAAAAAATTTCTATAATAATGTATATTAAAATAAAATGTCCTCCAAAAATCTCACCCCTGCAGAGTGGAAGTGGGCCGCTCCAGAAAGAAGGATTTCCAAGGATGCATTTAATTGCAACCTCTCCTATGAGCTCGTAACCTTGGTAACAGACAAAGGTTAGGGACTCGCCAGGCAGGTAAAGTCTCTTGGACAGGATCTGGTAGCCGTTGTCAGGGAGACCGGGGTTTTCACAGGAAACAGAATCCTCAGCTAGATAAAAAGAAGAAAGAAAAAGAAACTGCATGGAACTCATTGAGTTTCTCAGCACAAATCAGAGGTTTCTGCGTCATAGCTCGACTGACAGGTTTTGACAAACCCTGGCTGAGGTGACATGACTCACGGATAATCTCCGCCTCCACCTCCAGGTGGCTGAGGGTTGATTGCTATGGTGCATTAGCATCACATTTACATATCAAACACTTCACCCAAACATTAATAACCCTGAAATTTCATGACTGCTGAGATAAAATGCGGGTGATGAAGCATCGTCTCTGGCATGCAGAGACGCTGTGATCTTTGTCAGCAGAGGAAAGAGAGAGCCAGGCCTTTTTTGCAAGAAATCACACAAACCCACTCATTTTGGACTGAAAAAAAAAGCAGGGAAACGAGCCTCTTATCTTCAGTTAAGTGTCATATGCGACTCCCTATCCAGATGATAGGCTTCTGAAATTCTGATGCTAACATACTACTAGTAAACTACGGGACCCTTTTTCAGCTCACCAGTTTGCTAAAATACATATCAGCAATTGCCGGTTGAGAACTGACTAACCTCCCATGTCTTCTTTTATGTCTGGAAACATTCTTTCAAATACCCACAGACACAGTGAGGCAGATGAGACGTCCACACAGGCGTTCCTGGCTCACGTCCATAGCATGTGATAGTGGCGCCGCCCTGTAGGATGAAGCCTGTGTTGCAGCTATACTGAATGGTTGTCCCCACTAGGAGTTTCGGGTCAGACAGGGATCTGGTAGCATGCTCAACATGGCCAGGATCTGAACAGTACATGACTGAGAAAAAAGACAACAGAGACTGTGATGAATGATAAGAGATATAATTTTATAAAAAACAATAATACATTTTGATAAAAAATAAAATAAGCCCAGAGATAGACACTATTATATGCCCAAGAGCAGAGCAGGTACAATCTACATGAATGTACTTGCTAGGGCTAATTTTTTTAATTCAAGGTAACTTGTTTGAGATCCAAAATGCACAAATATGGTTTCAAGCAGTAAAAGTTACATATTTAGAGTGGGGTTTTATCACTCTTAGGGTGTATATGTTCAAGCTTCATACAAAAACAAATTCATAAAGAATGTAAAATATTAATTTTACTCTTAAAATCTCAGGTTTTGCTGAAAGGATGGCAAAAATTCTGATAAGTTTATCTGTCTTGTATATCAGCACAGCGATGCAGAGGTCACCATAGTTGCAGCACAACAAGAAGTGTGTTAAGTTTGTTCTTACTGTGTGAGCTACATAAAGCTTTGATGGTCAGTAAAATTAAAAAGGTCCTTTACAAATACCAGTTCATTTGTAAGAGTAAGAATGAACTAAGGGCATCCAGTAAACGTTTCCCCCCCAAATTCCATTTTATACTGTTTAAAATGTCCTGTTAGAGCTGGAGCTCCTGGAATAGGCAAAAGCTGAAAAACAGAAGGGCCAGTGTCATAGATGGTTGACACTACTGGGCCCTTTATTTGTATGGTCAGCTGATTCAAGCACAGGACTTTCTTGCTGTGAGGCAGCAGTGCTAAGAATTGCATCACATTGTGCTAGAGCATCAGGTCCTGTGTCGCAATTGCAGAGCCTTCCACTCTAGATGTTGCGGAGAGGCCGAATCATGTTGATTAAACCTTGGGTTCTTTGCAGAAATTAGTACTATAACAACGTCTGGTCCCATCCCACCACAAGACAATTTGACTTATAAAATCAATCTGGCAAATTATAGTACAAATTAATTTTTACTGTCTGACAGTACATACACATTCACACTCCAATGGATGCATCAGAGAGCAAGATGGGGTTAATTAGTAAAGATATTTAGCATGCAGACTGGTGGAGCCTGGGATCGAACCACCAACCTTCCGGTTAGTAACTGATCTGCTCTACCACCTGAGCTACAGCCACCCCGATGGTGTTGGTGGTATTATAGCAAAGTGCAAGCAGTTAGGAATTACAACAATTCAACCATGAAGTGGTAGGTCACATAAAATTACAGTGCGGTAAGTGGATGCTGAAGTTCATAGTGTGCAGAGGTAACCAATTTTCTGCAGATTCAACCTCTACAGACCTCCAAACTTCATGTGGTCTTCAGATAAGGTCAAGAACAGTGCACAGAGAGCTTCACTGAATGGTCATGGTCAAGCAGCTGCATCCAAGCCTTACATCAAGTGGATTCAAGATTCAAGATTCTTTATTTGTCACATGCATAGTCATATGAGTACAACACACAGTGAAATGTGTCCTGAACCCCTCATTTGACTGTGCAAGACATTATAGACAATAAGTAAATTAAATAAATAAAAATATCTGGAAATTTTAAATTAAAAATCTTAAAATGTACATGCAACGGAATGTTAAAGTGTTTTGTGCCATATTAGCACAGCAATGTATTCATAGCACGTAGAGTAAACAAGTGACCAGAGTAATATAAACCGAGTAACGAGCATGATCAGTGTAGCAGCCTGTGATGTAATAATGAATCAGATATGATATGAAATATGACCGTGAAAGTTGTGGAATGGGACAAGAACATGATGTATGGTCCTGTTTCATTCACTTAGGGATGCCATAAAGGTAGTGGGGGCATGCTCAGATTTAGGACTCGGACGACCTGAGGATAGAAGCTCCTCTTGAGTCTCTCTGTTTTTGCCCCGATTGTGTGGAACCTTCTGCCTGATTGCAGAAGTTGAAACAGTTTGTTACTGGGATGGGACGAGTCCTTTAATATCTGCTGCTCTGGACCAACATCTCCTGGTGTAAATGTCCTGTAGGGAGGGAGAACAGACCTGCAGCAGTGTTCTGCTGCACCGATCACTCTCTGAAGAGCTTTTCAGTCCTGAACACAGCTATTCCTATACCAGGATGTGATGTTCTGTGTGAGGATGCTCTCCACAGCGCCTGAATAGAAAGTCCCGAGGATCACTGGAGAGACCCCGAACTTCCTCACTTGTTGGAAATGGTACGGGCGCTGCCTAGCCTTTTTGGACTGGACCTTAATGTGAGCAGACGATGTCGGGTCTGAGGAGATGTGGACACTGAGATACTTGAAGGACAGCACCCTCTCCACTGGAGCGCCGTTGATGATAAGGGTCTTGTAGACTCGGTGTTTACTCCTTCTGAAGTCCACCACCAGCTCCTTGGTTTGTAAGACCAGAAGGTGGCTGTCCTGACACCACAATGCCAGGTTCGTCACCTTGTCCATGTAGGCCACCTCATTGTTGTTGGAGATGAGGCACAACACCACTGCGTCATCAGCGAACTTCACAATGGTATTGGAGCCATGAGTGACCACACAGTCAGAAGTATAGAGGGAGTACAGCAGGGGCAAGATGGTGGTGATGCTGTCAGAGACACACCTACCCACTCTCATCGCATGAGATCTCATTGAGGAAGTCCAACACCCATGCAAATAGACGGCTGTTGAGTCCTAGATGAAAATGGAATGCAAAGTGTCAGTTGCAGTGGTGTAAGGCACACCGCTACTGGACCCTAGAGCAGTGCAAAGGCCTTCTCTGGAGCAACAACTCACACTTCTTCATCTGGCAATCTGATGGGTTTGGCAGTTGCCAGGAGAAGGGTACTTCTCTGGCTGCACTGTGCAAAGTGTATAGTTTGGTAGAGGGGGATCATAGTGTGGAGTTGTTTTTCAGTAGTTGGGCTCAGCCCCTTAGTTCCAGTGAAAGGAACTCTTTAATGCTTCAGCATACCAAGACATTTTGAACAATTTCATGCGCATGCACATGATAATATTGATGAATCACACTGATAAATGAGGCCCATGGCAGTAGATGAATGGCCAATTTGTCAACAACTATATTAAAAATTCCTCCTGTAGGGACCAAGGAAATACCTAAAATTAATTAATTCCACGAAGAACAGATAAAGGTTATTGTACAAACAAATAAAACAAGCAGAACTGACTTTTTTCACAGAATGGGGGTTGTGAGCTCCAGGAAAGATCCAGCTGACAGGTGAGAGTCTCTCGCCCCACCAGGTCATAACCAGGATCGCACTGGTAGGTTATACAAGCCCCTCGCACAAGTGCAACATGGGATGTTGTCTTCCAGCCATTCTGGATCTCAGGCAGATCTGGACAGGAGTCATTTCGAGACACCTCTGACAAAAGTATGAAAGAAAAGACATTCTGATTAATGGCTTCATTATTACGATGCCAATATATATTGTTCAGGCTTAGTTCAGGTAGCTGCAAGTCAAGAAAAAAAACAAAACAAGTCAAGACAACAGCACAGCTGATTTCCATGTAAATAGTAAATATTTTTGTATTACTATCTAAAATAACACACATTCGTACGCCGATGGATGCATTGGAGAGCGACTAATATCTTGTCCAAAGATATTTGGCATGCAGACTAGAGGGAGCCAGGGATCAAACCACCAACCTTCCGATCAGTAGATGATCTGCTCTACCTCCTGAGCTACAGCCACCTCAATATGATAGAATGTGATGGAAGTATGGATTTCCTCAGTGTTGGACTGTCTTCAAATATCAACTCTCCAGTACATTCACTCTGGCACAGACACCTTGCTACTAAAGCTGCTGATGAAAAGACAGAGTTTAAATTCAGATTTCCACTGAAGGGGTCCTCAACAAAATTATTAAAAGCTCTCAGGTAATTGTCTTGGCTGTGTTGATGTACCACCAGTCACAATTTTGGGGGGTTGCTGCAAAGTAACAGAATGCATTTAAATTAACACATTCTCATGTGAATCTCTGCTGCTGCCTTACTCCAGCAGATTCTGGACAGTTAAAGTCATACCTTTGAGTTAAAACAATACAAATGGCTGACTTTGTGCTCCCTCAAAGAGGGATTGTATTTTAATGAAACAAATTGTATTTTAATGAAACAAAAAACAAATACTACACTGTGCATAAAAGACGAACATAGCCAGCTTAGACAACACAACTTGAAGCCTCAGTGTTAGCACTTTGGCGTCAACGCATTAGCATCGTGCAGCCCCACGCACGGGGCGATCCGTGCTTACTCGCTAATGGAGATTTGCTGCGTTAATGCAGTTATTGTGTTAACATCATTTTAACGAGATTAACGCTGACAGCACTAAGTTTTAGTAAAGTTTATTCCCGGACCACTTTGCCTTCTATCAATTGGCACTTCACATTGATGTTGTTTTTTTGGTCTCAGGGTATGCCACTGTTTTGCTGTCTCACAATATTTCACTGCTTTCAATTTCATACATTGCAGTAACATTTTCTCCTAATATTTTTACTTTCCTATATAAGATTTTTACTTTAATCAATCAAAAAATACTAAAATTCTTAACAAAATTGTTAATAATTAAATACTATCACACTATGTTAAGAAAATCCAAACATATGTATTATGTTGCAGAGATATCTAATGAAGTTACTCAGGTGGGCCTTCACCCTTTTTTCCACCTGAAGGTAGGGTAATGAGTCAAAGTAGTACTTAGTCTTCCCTCAGTGAAGGACATGATGAAGCAGAAGCAGAACAAGCCATAGAAATATCATATTTTGATTTATTAGGTCAGTGAGCTTGTGACAGCGGTGTTAAAGGATAGTTGCTGACCAAGTGCAAACCATGAAGCCCTTGGGAAGTACTGAGTGTGTGTAGGATTAACATTAGGACAAGGGTTTAGTTTTAGCCTAGCACCTCTTCCTGCTTATAAAAATTAAATTCCTTTATTATCACTGTACTTAGGCATTGTACAACGAAATTGCAGCAGAGCTAGCATGCATACATTCTTACATGCTTTCACTCAGCATTCCACAGAATAAAATAACAATATAATAAAATTGTTAGTATAATAAAATAAAATAGTAAATATAAAAGTATAAATACACATAAATACAGTTCTGCTAAACACAATGAAAGGATATTGCACTTGTCAAAGAAGGATATTGCACTTATGTTTTTTTATGCATTGCATGTTCCCTATGACAACACCCCCAAACACTTTTTTTAAGTACTTTTCAACACTATACTGAAAATTAAATGTAATTAATAATATCTGTTAATATAATCTTATATGTGGAAAAGAAATGAATATACCTTAAACTTGCATTATGTCTAGACTATGTCTATGACTGATTGTATAGAAGTCTATGATCTGACTTCACATTTGATTTATTAAAACCTGTTTTGTGAGTTCACGTTCTTAGCCGATGTTTCACATCATCCCATAAAGAATGTGATGTTCATTTAATAAATTTTAGCTTCATTTGGAATAAGAAAGACAATACACTAGAACCTTTTTTAGGCATTTTTAAAATTTTTACAATTTTTAAAATTATTTTAGTATTAGAGTATTTTCCAGGTCATTGCTGATTGTTGACAGTATATAGTACTGATACCAACTGTTACTCCTACTTATTACCACTTAATATACTGTCATTGTTCTGGGTCGTCGTACCAGTATTTTGAGTTTCCTGTGTTTTGTTGATTGTTTTATATTTTGATGATGATATTCAAGTTTCACTAGTCAATCTTGAGTTTATTCTTTCCAAGTTCTTGAGTTCCCTTGTATTCACAGATTAGTTTCTTGTTAGGTTACTCTTGTGTCTTGGTCTCTCCCCTGTGTTGCCTGTATGTGACTGTCAAGTCATTGGTGTTTAAATCTTTTTCCGTCCATGTCCCTCGCACTCTCTCCCTCCATGTTTCTCGTTCCCTCCTTCTGTGTTTCTCTCTTTCCCTGAGTCCCTTGCCCTCTCACTCCATGCCTTAGTCGTGTCTGCTTTCATCTCCGTTACTTGTTCCATGTTCCCCTTCTTGTGGTTCATCCATTGTCTCTCCAGTGTGTCATGCGTTTTCCTGTCTGTCTTTCCTCTGTTCTATTGTCAACCGTAAGTGTCCTTCTCTGGGTCTCAGTCTGTGTGCCAGGTTCCTGTTTTATTTTGATGGTCACTTGCATCATGTGCTTTGTGCTCAGTTTGCTTTCCCTGTTTTGTTATTTTTAATTTGTGCTCCCATTTTCCTTGTCACCACTTTTTGTATATATTGTCTCAGTCGTCCCTTGTCCCATGTGCAAGTCTCTGCCCAACTCAATAAATCAAAAACAATCAATAAAACATAATTGATTTGAACTGTTTAGTCATTTGAAAAACTGCTTACATAAAAAATAGTGATTAGTGTAGCTTTAAAGAGGCTGCATTGAAAATTTGGCTATGGTACATCTGTAACACGGTGAGAAGCCCTCAGACATCATGAATTAATTACACAGAATGAGATTCAGCAAGATCAATGCATTCCGCATCATTGAGTAGTTTTTTTTTTTTAAACAAATTGATTTGATCTTGGATTTCATCTGATCCTCCCAGCATTAAAGTGTGCAGTTCAAACCTTCCTGCTATGTTGGGTCTTGGGCAGATCTGCCTTTTTATTTTAATAATATAAAGAGGAACAAAGCTGGCATGGACACACTTATTTTTGTAACTGTCTTAATGGCATAGATTTTTGTAGAAGTTGCCCTTTCAGAGGGCAAATTTTGGGAGACAACCATTTAAACAAGTCCTCCAAATGAGACTTACGAAGACTTATAAAGGCCTGCAGAGAAAATCACATAATTCTATGATTTGTCTATTTGGACTTCTTCTCCGATGTCAGTATTGAAAAATAGTTCATACAAAATATAATTATGTGATCAATCATATACAGCATTGTCTATACTTTTTTAATGCAGATAGACCTTATCAGTTCATTTCAATTTTAATTTTATGTAGCGCCAGATCACAACAGTAGTTTCCTTAAGATGCTTTAGATTTATATATATATCGATTCGAACGGTTGCAGCTTCCTCTACAAGCCAATCTGCGACCCACCTCCACCCCATGTCGTTTCTCACTCATGTCTGTTATCATTCATGACTGATTTATTCTTTGCCCAGAGTCATGATAGCAAATAGAGATAAATATAAATAATCAATATTAATATCAATTAATATCTTTATAATCAGTTATTGTTATTTTCCCTATAATGTTGTAATGTAATTGTAATATAAAGTTATAATGTCTCAAGTGCAAACAAAAAAATAAACAAAACCAATTTTAGCAGCTCCTCCTAAATATTGAATACTTATAAAGTTAATGCTGTTTGATTTTTTAAAAAGTTAGCAAAGAGAGACATACGTAAGCAGTCTCCTGCTGGGACCAATGTGCAGACTGAAGATATGTAATTCTGATGATTGATCAGAGAGTGTAAAGTATTGCATTACACTGTAGGATATAATGGGCCTCTAGGGATTTGTAAACCGAAGTTCTTGAATCAGTTTTTCATTTCTATTGAGTTGAGTCTCTTTTTCTGTGCAGCCTCAGTGTGTGTGCTCTGTAATTTATTCTCCTCACAAACACACACTGCAACACCCACATATAGTCAAAGACAGCAGACTATCTATTCATACTGTTAACTTGATTTAATCCCTGGGGAAACCTGCAGTGAGCGTGTGATGAGTAAATTGTACAGTGTGTCTAAGTCGCCATAGAAATTACTATAAGGTGTCGATATGGGAAGCACTGCAGAATACAGTGTGTAAAAGAGCAGGAGAGCTTCTTTAGGTTTTTTGTGAAACTTCAGGGTTGTTTGTGGATGAGTATGATTTTAAGATGGTGAAATAAATAGGATGTGATTGAATAGGAGCAGAGTAATATAAGTAAAAAAACAAGTAAAGATGAGAGGACAGAAAATAGAAGATGAAAAATAAAGTGGACAGCTTGAGAATGGACAAAACTGAAATGAATTAGAAAAGTAAATTAAAGTTAAAATCTATTTAAATGATAATTCCAGTGTCTTTTTATTTTGTGTTCTGATTGTCAGTGATAACCAAAGTTTAATACCTTAGCGCTTAATGCTTTTGACTTCCCTTCTGTGGGCTTAAGCTGGCAACCCAGTGTTTTCTACCACAACCTTTAACCTTTTAAAAGAATAACAGACAATAAATTAGGCACAGTGTAAACTCTACAAATTCAATCCCTGCAGATCAGGAAACCTAAGTGCCAGTCCATATCGGCTGTTCCGTCAACTGATACCCTTCAGTGCACCCTGTTGCCAGATATAATATCGGATACATGTTTGTTATCATTCATGTTTATTCTCTGCCCAGAGCCATAATAACAGAAACTGACAAATAAAATTATCAATATCTTTATAATCTCCAAGCGGCAAATTGTTGGTGATTGATAGAGATATCTTGATGTATCCTCAATCATCCAGGTGAGGAAATCCCAAAAAGTTGATTCTGTTCATCTGGACGTAGCATTTTCAGTGGGAGAAACGTTTCATCACTCATCCAAGTGACTTCTTCAGTCTCAGCTAACTGCAGGTTTCCCCAACCTTTTAAACAGTAAATTTGCACAATGACTGAAACTAGCACTGCTGGCGAACAATGGGCTGTGAGGTCAGTTTCTTCATTAATATGCAAATTGTCATGAACAATGATCAACAGCCAGTGATCAATGACCATTGATCGGGCCTCTGGGCAGCAAAACTTCTCCTCAATGAATAGCTGAGACAAATACATTTTTACCATCGATGTGCTCAAATCTAAAGAGGAGCGGATCTGATAGTCTCTTACAATGCTTCTAGAGAATATTCTTCAAAAGGTGTTTAAATTAACTGAAAAGGCTTGTCTAGCACAGCATGAAAAGTCTAAGACCAAGCAAAAAAACTGAGTTTGACTTATTTTTTGTGCGTCAGAAACCAAAGAAAAACATGGAGAGTGCCAGTAGCTAGAAGAAATGCCACTCCGAGGATGAGGACAAGTGGGTGTAAAATTTGTCTGACAGGCAATTCACCCAAACAGAGAAAAAGAAAAACATTATCATCCTTCCAGCAGACAAGGGTAGTTGTTTTGCTAAACCAGAAAGACTATCATGAGAAAATTTCACACAGCTCAGTGACAAAAATACTTATGAGCCCCTAAAATGAGACCCAGGGGGAGCTACACCAAGTCTGTATGGTTTACCTAAGATACATAAACAGGGTGTACCTTTAAGACCAATTGTCTGTATGATCAACTCAGTCACCTATAACATCTCAAAGTTTCTGGCTTTGATCCTCAACCTGTTGGTAGGCAGCTCTGAACACCACATCCAGAACACCTTGGATTTTGTTGAGAAGGTGAGAGATGTCATTATGGAGGCAGATGAAACAATGGCCTTGCATGATGCCACATCGCTCTTCATTTGTGTGCCATTCACTGAAGCAGTGGAGGTAGTTCGTAAGAGATTACAGGATGAACCCCAATCTCAGCAACACAACAAAACTTCCATCTATGGACTCACACACAGTGCTGCCAAAAAAGAGGGAAAAAGAGGAATTATCAGGGACTCTCTCCATCCAGGCAAAAGCTCCGACCCAAGAACTGCACACATGACCTAAGACACAGCAGAGCAGACAGCATCATCACTCACAGAACAAAGTTTTTCAATAGCTTCTTCCCTGCCACAGTCAGACTGATGGCAAAACAAAAACCATGCCACTTGTCATGTGTAAATGACAAGTGAGAAATGTGCATACCCTAATTGTGCAATATCTGCAATATAATTAGACTCTTGGGAATATACTGCCACCCCTCTTGTAAAGGGGGTATAATTTAGAACTTACAATTTATATTAGCATTGTATTGTCTTGTTTATTTTTCTAACATGCTTACTATGACTAAGAGAGCTCTGCACAAGAATTCCAATCTGCCTTGACTGCTGGTTTTATGGACAAATGGCAAATAAAGAACCTTGAACTCTCAGCACTGACCAAAGGTGTTTGCTCTTGAAACTGTTTTTTATTCCCCATATTTCACATCCAAGAGTCAGTACTACAGGCAAAAACATAGGTGTGCCATGCGTTCCCCAGTTTTACCCATTGTGGCCAACTTGTACATGGAAGAAGTGGAAAAGAAGGCTCTGTTATGGGTGAGAATCAGCTCTCTGGACATACCACAATTCACTGATCACATTAACTGAGTGGGCCAACACATCAAGTTCACCAGGGAGGATATGAAAAATGACAACACATATGAATCACTATGTAAGGTTTAACTCTCATCATCCAGTGGAACACAAACTGGGTGTCATCAGGACACTACAACAGAGAGCGAACACGATCCCCACAGATACAGCGGCCAGGGAAGCAGAAGAACATCATATTAAGAAGGCTCTGAGTAAATGTGGTTATTCAAGCTGTGTCAGGGTCCTGGGGCTGAGCGACCCAGGATCCCTGGGCAGTCATGGACTGGTGATGTTATATGTATTTTTGGTGTTGCTGCTGCTCTTTTCCATGCTTGTCGAAGTGTGTGTGTATGGGTGCAGGTGTGTATGTACACTGGTTTACAGGTGCCTTCAGGCCTGGGGGGTGTGGCCCTGCTAGGGGACTGGCCACACCCGAAGCTACACACCTGCCGCTGATCAGGGCTCGTCGGGGGAGCTACTTAGGAGAGTCTTGGAGCTCCCACCGACGCGGGATCATTGCGTGAGACTCCACGTTAGTCACCCAGTTTAGGTCCAGTTGTAAAGTGCATGCCTGCCATTGTTTAGTGTCCTGACAGCTGCCACTATTGTTTCCCGCAGGAGGAGCGTGGAAGGTCTGAAGAGCAGCGAGCACCGGGAGTGCAGACACAGGAGCAGAGAGCACAAGGAGGACACGACACGGGAGTCTTGGGAAACACGGGGATTTACTGTTGTTTTGCACCATACACTGTAAATAAACGCACTGTCTACTCATAGAGCACCGCGCCTGGGTCCTCATTCCCTACACCCCCCACGGTCTGCCATGCCGAACCGTGACAAGCTGGGCATTAATCAAATCTGGGACGGCACCTAAAGAAAGCTCCAGGCAATCCAGGAGAGAAGAAGGACAACTGCTACCTATGTGGTGAGCTGTGTGGTAAGCTGTGTGGCAGGCTAGGTTAGGACCCAAACGCAGGACTCTCAGATGGAAAACTTAACTCAAAGCAGCAACTTTATTTGCTAGGAAACATTAACTAAAAAACAAAATACATGAATACTAAAGGAACAAACCAAACATAAACTAGAACTAAGACACTCCTGACTGGCCACTAATGACTGGACATACCACTAACGTGGAAAATGCGACAACAAATAGAGGGAGACTGAGGGATAACGAGAGGATGGGGAAAAAGTGGGAACACAGCTGGGGACTAATCTGACATAAGGAGACAAAGGGGAAGCAAAACTGAATACATTTTACGCAGAACAAGGACTATCAAAATAAAACTGGAAGCACGACAAACATGAAAAAGCAGACAAAGACACACAAGCTTAACTCCAAGAACGGGGAGAGAAACAAACAGGGGGACATTCTAACTGGAGAGACGAGAGGGAACATGAAACACGGAGACACAGGGAAGACATCGAGACAGAACCCTAAAGACTATAAACTATAGATAAGCACAAAACCCATAAAGAGAACAAAAACCATGAATGACATTGGAATATTAACAAAAACTCAAAAACACATGAACTCTGGGTCACCAGACCCAGGACCATGACAGCCTAAGCGAAAACCCTTACTGATCCCTTATGTGTCAGGAGTATGGGAACAGTTGAGACGCATTTTATCTAAACACAGTGTCTCTGTGGCTTTTAAACACCAAAACACACTGTGCCAAAAAATTGGACTACCGCATGGAACCCGTCCCCTGGCACAAACAGAGCAATATAATGTACAGTGTTTAAGTGCCGGGAGGATTGCCATGATATAGTTATCAGGGAAACCAAACAACTTCTGGCTAAGCGGATGGCAGAACATAGAAGAGCTAACTTGTGAGGCAAGGACACAGCATATTCAAACCTACAGGCCAGTGGCCATTCTTTCAATGATGAGGATGTACACATCCTGCTGGTTTGGGAAGGAAGTCAAGGAGGCCATCCATCCATCCATCCATCTTCTTCCGCTTTATCCAGGGCCGGGTCGCGGGGGCAGCAGCCTAAGCAGAGAAGCCCAGACCTCCCTCTCCCCAGCCACCTCCTCTAGCTTATCCGGGGAAACACCAAGGCGTTCCCAGGCCAGCCGAGAGATATAATCTCTCCAGCGTGTCCTGGGTCTGCCCCGGGGCCTCCTCCCGGTGGGACATGCCCAGAACACCTCACCCAGGAGGCGCCCAGGAGGCATCCTTATCAGATGCCCGAACCACCTCAGCTGGCTCCTTTCGATGTGGAGGAGCAGCCCCTCCCGGATGGCTGAACTTCTCACCTATCTCTAAGGGAGAGGCCAGCCACCCTTCGGAGGAAGCTCATTTTCGCCGCTTGTATCCGCGATGTCGTTCTTTTGGTCACTACCCACAGCTCGTGGCCGTAGGTGAGGGTAGGGACGTAGATCGACTGGTAAATTGAGAGTTTCACTTTTACACTCAGCTCCCTCTTCACCATGACGGACCGGTGCAGCATCCGCATCACTGCGGCCGCAGCACCAATCCATCTGTCGATCTCCGGCTCCCTTCTCCCATCACTCGCAAACAAGACCCCGAGATACTTGAACTCCTCCACTTGGGGCAGGAACTCATCCCCGACCCGGAGTGGGCACTCCACCCTTTTCCGGCTGAGAACCATGGCCTCAGATTTGGAGGTGCTGATCCTCATTCCCGCTGCTTCACACTCGGCTGCGAACCGTTCCAGTGCGAGCTGGAGGCCATCACCCGATGAAGCCAACAGAACCACATCATCCGCAAAAAGCAGAGATGAGATTCTGAGGCCACCAAAGTGAAAGCCCTCCGCCACTTGGCTGGTCAAGGAGGCCATTTACATGAAAAGGGAAAAAACGTCTCTGAATCGAGGAGAGGGCCTAAGAATACATCTTTCACAATCTTACAATGCTGTGATAGCAGCCATTCCCCAACTCTGGCACTCATGGCCATTGATTATTGTCATTGATTAATGATATTTGAGTACTGGTTGTTGATCAGTGGTCATAACAATTTGCATATTAATGAAGGAACTGACCTCACAGCCCATTGTTCACCGGCAGTGCTAGTTCCAGTCATTGTGCAAATGTACTGTTTTAAAGGTTGGAGAAACCTGCAGTCAGCTGAGACTGAAGAAGTCATTTGAATGAGTGACAAAACATTTCTCCAACTGAACATTCTACGTCCAGATGAACAGAATCAACTTTTTCAGGATTAAAAGAGATAGACTGATAATATTTAAGATTGAATCATTAATTAATGGTAGGACTTCCTTGAGCAGTCTTGTAGGAATGGGGTCTAAAAGACATGATGGTTTGGAGGAAATAATTACTGAAGTTAACTCAGAAAGATCGATTAGAGAAAAAGAATCTAAATAAATATCAGTGGTGTCGATTCAGTGATGAATAGTGGGATGTTCTAGTTTTTTAGCAGTTTTTTAAAGTTTTGGGGCTTTAATAAATGTGGCCAGATTTCTAGAAATGACAGCTTCTCCATCCAGTATCCGTCCACTATAGTTGGGATAGTTGCAATGTCTCCTAACAAGACCAGGTTTTCTTCAGAAAGTTTTCCAATTATCTATAAAGCCCAAATCATTTTTACAGAGTAAAAAAGTCTTGCTAAAATGCTGCTAAACCCTAAATGCATTTTCAGTACAAATGTGGCACCATTAAGGGGAAGTCAAACAGGCATTCCAACTCTGTAAGATTTGTTGCCAAGATGCAATGTAAATCTAAAATAGTGAACTATAACTGAGTGTGGAATCCAATGTTAGATTGCTGTGAGAAGTACACATCCAATGCACATTCTCCCCCCCCCCCTCCCCCCCGTGACCCAAAATTGGATAAGCAGAAGAGAATGAATGGATGGATGGATGGATGGATGGGTAAATTTTAAGATTCTTTTTCGCAGCTTATACTCTTTTTTTAACACATAAAGCAAAGATAGACCTTTAACGGTTATTCTCACCTATATAGTTGATAATAAAGCCTTCCCCCTTGCCAAAGACAAGCCCCGCTGGGTCAGAGTGGAAGGTCACAGTCAGATCAGGGGTCGTTGAAGAGAGCTTGAAGGGGCTGCTGCCTCCAACATAGCGCCCCAGAATACGAGTTGTGACCTCATCTCCATCGGTGATCGTCAGCATGTCACTGTCACTGATGTTGAGTCTGAAGACAAGGAGGAAGGGAAAGAAATACTGCAGTATAGCTAATGATATCAGTTCAAGATGAGTTATAATGATTCAGAACACATTTGTACAAACAGCTGACTGTGTGGGAGACAAAATGACATCAAAGTCTAAATGCTGCATTCATTCACAGGCAAAGTGCTTAAGAGTATGTAAACATAACTGCACTGTTTTTGCCCAAGACACGTTTGATTGATCACACCACAGTGGCTTTGAAAAGATGTAGTTTGCAAGATTTTGAATACTGAAATATCTGAAAATATTATATGGCATACCAAAACAAGTGTAGCTGGAACAAAGCTGCCAGAGAGTTTAATTAAACTTGTCAAGCCCCTTTTTATATAATTGAAAATTGTATAATAACTTAATTTAAATAAAACAATAGTAAAGCCTTACTTAAGGTGAGTTATTTACTTTAAAATTAATTTCACGATAGTGCTTTTGGACTGTTGGTGAGTTACAGATATTCCTTTTACTCGAGCAGGTATCAACTCATTGTTAATATCAATACTTATATACAAATTGAAAGGAGTAGTTTCCAGTTTTTGAGTGGATGTTTTTTGTCAACAGTTACATGACCAAACTGAAACCGCTCACATTTCTGTGTGTTATAACATGAAGTGAAATCTAAACACTGATTATCTTAAGCTGCATCCACACTGGAAACAGTTCACTCATTGCACAGCACTTTGATGTTGATGGCTGCTCACTTGCATCCAGGCTTCAGTTGCCTAGGTGATTCTCTAGTGTATTTACTACTAGGTCATATGTCAATCAACATTATTCTTCCCTCTCATAGAGGGAATCTTCGAAGTTGAGAAAAGTTAGCTTGGGTCTCTCCCACCTCATGTTGCCAGCAGTTATTTTGCCTGTAGTTGCTTGAAATCACTGAATGCTACTTTGTGCGGCCTGTGGTTAACACATCGCTGCAAATCACTTCCAATGTGCACACAGTTTCACCTTACACTGTAAAATCATGTACAATATATACTTTTTACTTGTTTTTCCCAAGTTATTGTTAGCTGTAGGAAAAATCTTCATTTGGCCAAGCTTGTGCACACAAACAACGAATTTGTTTTGGTTCACTTTGCTGTCTTCATGAAAAAAAAAAGAAATGCTTTGTTGAATAGGCAGTATAAATAACAGTTACTCTCTGTTTTGAGTGAAGTTAACTTAAAGCAATCAAGTAACAACAAAGAAAACATTTACATTAATTCACCAGTAGCAGGAAGCAGTACACTAAACTGTGATTGGTCTGCCAAAAAGAAGAGTTTCTGCTTGGGTACAAGTATGCCCAGTAGCTCACATGTAATCAGTGTGTTTAAATTTGTTTCTCAGTGAAGCTGACAACTAAATTACTTAGTTAACAGTTGCTGCACAGTTAGACTGTTAACAGATTACTTTTCTGGGTAGATGTCATGGGGATGGATTTGGCAGAAAAGACTAGCTATTCTTACCACTGTCCATATTTGACCTATTTTTGCAGAAAATAGAAAGTCAGAAAGTTTAAAGCTTGCATTCTGCTTCCCTGAAGTGGACAGAATTCGGTGTGGCAGAGGTCTATACTATGAAGCAGGATTTTGGATTTAAAATGTTTTTTCTTTATTTTCATGACTATTTACATTGTAGATTCTCACTGAAGGCATTGAAACTTTAATGAACATATGAAATTTTGTAGTAAACAAAAAACTGTGAAATAACTCAAAACATGTTTTATATTTTAGATTCTTCAAAATAGCCACCCTTTGCTTGCTGCTTTGTACACTCTTGGCGTTCTCTCGACGACCCGCATGAAGTATTCACCTGAAATCATTTTTCAAAAGTCAACAGTCTTGAAATAGTGCTGAGCACTTACTGGCCCCTTTGCCTTCACTCTGTGGTCCATCTCGTCCTAAACCATCTCGATTGGGTTTAGGTCAGGTGACTGTGGAGGCCAGGCCATCTGGCGCAATTAAATGACGTTCCAACTAAATGCAAACCAGATGGGATGGCATGTTGCTGCAGGATGCTGTGGTAGACATCCTGATTCAGTGTGCCTTCAATTTTGAATAAATCCTTCTCCATGCTTCACAGTGGGAACCATGCACATAGAGACAATCCATTCACCTTTTCTGCACTGCACAAAGACATGGGTGGAACCAAAGATCTCAAATTTGGACTCATTAGACTCTTCTAATGTCCATTCTTTGTGTTTCTTGGTGCAGCTATATCTCTTCTGCTTTGTTGCTTTTTCTTAGTAGTAGTTTCTTAGCAGCTGTTTGACCAAAAAGGCTGTTTTACACAGTCTCCTCTGAACAGTTGATGTAGAAATCTGTCTGCTGCTGGAACTCCCTGTTGCATTTATCTGGGCTCTAATTTGAGGTGCTGTTAACTTGCGTTTTCTGGGGTGGTGACACAGATGAATTTATGCTCAGCAGCAGAGGTGACCTCTCTTCACCATACCGTACCTGGCCTCCCACTCTGACAATTTCCTGCTGATGTATACAGCTGGACAGTTGACACCTCTTTACCTGCTGGGACAAAATGGCCCCCGGCCCTCTGTTCAAAGTGTCCGTCTGCAGAATAAAAGGTAGGGAGAAGTTAGGAGTGTAGAGCAGGGGTTCCCCACAGAGAGCTTTCTTTACCTGCTCCCTTTCAGGTGAGATCAGTCAAGGGTTGGTCAGGTCCGCCAAGCCGGGCATGAACTGGAGGTAGTAACCAGCCAGCCCCAAGGACCCCCTCACCCCTTTTATGGTCTTGGGACAGAATTTGACAGTTGCTGTTTCATCCATCTGTGGATGCACCTGCCTTCATCTAAAGAATACCTCAAATACTGTACCTCCCTTTGTCCAACCACACACTTCTTCGTGTTGGCCATGAGCCCTGCCCTGGAATGTGGCTGGGGCCCCGAACAAGCCAAACAGAAGTGGTAGAAACCATACGGAGTGGAGAAGGCCATTTTTTCTTTGAACTCTGCAAACAAGGGTATCTGCCAGAAGCCCTTGGTTAAACCTAGTGCTCACTCCACTGTTCATGGTCCAGGAGCTCATCGACCTGAAGCATTGGCTAGGCATCATCCTGTGACACCTCATTCACCTTTCGGTAGTCGGCACAGAACTGTACAGAGTAGTCCTGTGTTGATTGTCTGTTATATGTAGCACCATGGTCTTAGAGGAACGCTGTCTTGTTTCACTGTGTACTGTACCACTGCACATGTTTAAAATGACAATAAAGCCACTTGACTTGACTTGAGAACCAATTTTTCTTCTCCACAAGAAGTATGGGGCTACACCACGCACTGTGTAGCTCTTCTATTACTCCCAGCTTTAGCATTTTAGCCAATTCCCCCTGAACAATTTGCCTTTTATGTTCAGGCAACCTGTAGGGCCTTGATTCATCATGCATTAACACGTCATGCCTGGGCGTGTTTCAAAATGGTGCTCCGTGTGACCACAAAGTGCGCTTACCACTTAGTAATTAACTTTGATCTAGAAGAAGAGAGCAATACAAGTACTTTATCTCCTGGTGAAAGATGCCTGAGTTTGTCCCCTGTGTTGTACAGGTGCTCCTGACGTTCCTGGGCCTGGAGAAAATTTCCCCTGTATTTAATTTGCAGCAGATATTCGTGGATGTCCCCATGCACACACCTAACCTCCACCCTCTCTGCCTCCAAAAAAGTTAAAGACAAAAGTTAGGTGTGGTTGCGTCAAACTTTAGAAGACAGCAGAACTCCAAAAGTTGATTCTGTTCATCTGGACGTAGCATTTTGTGGGAGAAACATTTCGTCACTCATCCAAGTGACTTCTTCAGTCTCAGCTGACTGCAGGTTTCCCCAATCTTATAAACAGTACATTTGCATTATTAAGATTAAGGAACTGACCTCCCAGCCCATTGTTCCTTCAGTGGGCTGGTTTCAGTCATTATGCAAATGTACTGTTTATAAGGATGGGGAAACCTGCAGTCAGCTGAGACTGAAGAAGTCACTTGGATGAGTGACGAAACGTTTCTCCCACTGAAAACGCTACGTCCAGATGAACAGAATCAACTTTTGGGGATGTACTTACCTGGATGATTGAGCATGCATCAAGATGAAGAGAGCAGAAGTTTTAATGTGCATGAGTGTGTATGTATGTGTGTTGGTGTTTTTCCTCACAGTTGTACATCAAGCAGCACCCGCTTGTCCTCGCCAACATGTATCCTCCAGCTGCAGTCCTCTCCTTCTCCATACCATTCTGGCCAGTTTGGAGACAAAATTAACCCTCCTGGACCCGACAAATCACCTCCACACTGTGCTGCAGGGGAAAGGTGGAGGACATATGGCAGAAAAAAAGTGAGAGTTCTAGTTGAGAACTGGAATTACTAAACAACTATGTCTTTTCTGTCTGTGTATTTTTTAGACATATATAATTCATGTCCAGGAATGAAGACACACACACACACAATTAAAATTGCTTAAAATCTAAAAATGACATTTTATAAGTTTTTCATGATCTGCTCTGAGACTAAGCTCATTATTTTAATGTTTTCTTTTGTAATGAGGTTCAGTGCAGTAAGTGGTCAAAACAGATTTTGATTCAAGAATTGAAATCATATGTGGCAGAAAACAAAGTGTGTTAGCCTGGGTTACAAAAAATGAGGGGAAATAAGGCGGGACAGCAACAAAGTCAAATGGATAAAAAATACCACCTCTAGTTATTGTAATATTATCCAAATGACGATTATATTATTTTACACCTACTCATGAATAGGTGGATAAAACAGGTCGAAATAAGGTTATGTAGTTAAGGAACTCTGTTGAATCTGACGTGAAAGGTATTTTGACAGAACCCTCAAAAATAGAACATTTATGGCCTTATCCTAATCTGTCATGAAGCCTCCTCTCTTCACTTTCTGCCTTCATTTTTACCTTTGCACAGAGGCTCAGTATCATTCCAGTATGGATCTCTGGCACTGATGCATTCAATCACAGGGGGACCTTGCTCTAAGGAGTGGCCTGGATCACAAGTAAACTGAACCACTGTTCCAACTCCATACAGAGGGTCGGAGGTGGTGAAGTTTCCATTCTGAAGATATGGCTCGTAACAGTGGCCGCGTTCGAAAGCTGAAAGAGAAAATAGAAAGCTCTATAAAATGAATACAAAAATGTTTATGCTTTTTTGACTGTGATTTTTCCTAACACATCGCCTCCAATTTACCATAACTAAATGTCAAATGATGTATAGTTTTTGCATTAATTATCTGTTAAACCACACATTCACAATAAATTGTATAAAGATTATTCTTTGGTTGTTTTCTTCTCTTCATTGATACTGACAAACATTTTGAAGGGTATTTTTCCATCCTCTGGCTATTTGAGACTGCCAAAAACAACTAACATGCTGGCTAATATAATGATTAAGAACCTGCTCGCATCCTGGCAATCTATTAAAAATCTGATTAACAGTCCATCTGCAAAAATAAACACTTTTTACCAGTGGTCTTCTGTTTGCTTACATAATTATGCATTAATTATAAATATAATTGTTTGAACTGCTCTCCAAGAATGTAGTTCATGTTTAATTTTTGTGCTCAACTAGATCTACAGTGGCTTCTGCACCTTCATAGCGGATATTGAATCCTGTGTTGTGGTTGGGCTGATCCGTGATGAACTGGATTCTTACAGCTGGACCTTCGCTGATCACTCCTTCAAAGGGTATCTGACCCCCCCGACCTGAATCAAACAGCACCACAGAGCCAGCGTCCAGCCCACTCCACAACACCAACCTAAGGCGATACAGAGATGGTGTCAATGAATGGATTAGTGGTGTGTGATAATACAAAATTTAGTACCAATTAAATACAGTGCCAGTACTGCTGATATCAAGAACAGATATCTGATCATTTTTATTGTTGTACATCTCTTTATGGTAATTCTCTGTTTGTCTCTTTGTGTCTTTTGTGGTAACTACTGACAATTACCAGCGGTAATTGTTTAGTTTGAGATCTTTCTGCATCTCTGTGTGGTCTTTTCTGGTTTTAGTCATTTTGCATCTGACACTTAGGGCCTTTGGAGCTGTATCTGATATGCCTATTCAGATATTCATCCATACAATATGGTTGCTTTTACCTGTCAGTTGGTCCCAAGGCCAGTCTCTCCAGGTGGAGATGCAGCCTCTGGTCTTTGGGTGCTTCAAGGGACCAGGAGCAGGAGCGATCCAAGGTGGCATTAGGGCCATGGTGGGGAGATGGGGACAGCACTCGTCCCACTGTAGCATTCTTCACTGTTCCCCCACAAAGAGCTGAAGAGCAGAACACTCAATTTGAATTTGTTAGTGGAGTATCTTTCACAAAAAGTGAAATGAAGTATCCTTTTTGCTACAGAATTTTAAGAAAAGCTGTAAAGAAACCGTTCTATACACACTCACCCCTGCACACAGGCTCCTTATCACTCCAAACTGGCAAGGAGGCATTAAGGCAGGTAAGCGCTGGTTCCCCATGCAGGTGGTAACCCATGTGACAGTGAAAGCGCGCAGTCCCTCCAGGGAGCAGGTCCAGTACAGATACGTCTCCGAAATGAGGTCTCTTTGGCAGGGAGCAACTCAGCCTGAAGACTACACGAGGATAGAGGAATGTGAAGTAAGTGAGTACTAATACAATAACATTAGGTTAGTTCAGACTAGTACGATGAGACAAGGTGTATCCTTTTTGCAGCCCACTCTATTCCAACAGTCATTCCAAAATAGTTTCCCAATCTTCTTTTTTTTTTTTTTTTTTTTGGGGGGGGGTACTTAAAATTAGTGCTATCAGCATTAATCTCGTTAAATCGGCATTGACGCCATAACCGCATTAACGCGGCAAATCCCATATTGTATAACAGGCATACAATATGGCATAAGTTAACAGGCATCGAATTATAATAACAAATATCCAAAAAGTTGATTCTGTTCATCTGGACGTAGCGTTTTGTGGGAGAAACGTTTCGTCACTCATCCAAGTGACTTCTTCAGTCTCAGCTGACTGCAGGTTCCCCAATCTTATAAACAGTACATTTGCATAATGACTGAAACCAGCCCACTGAAGGAACAATAGGCTGGGAGGTCAGTTCCTTAATCTTAATTATGCAAATTCTCATGACCATTGATCAACAACCACTGACCAAAACCCACTGATCAAAGACCACTGATCAATGGCCATGAGTACCATTCACAGAGAGTTGGGGAATGGCTGCAATCACAGCATTGTAAGATGGCGAAAGATGTACCCTTAGGCCCCCTCCTCAATTCAGAGATGGTCTTTCCCTTTTCACGTAAATGGCCTCCTTGACTCCACACTCAAACCAGCGTTCCTCCCTGTCCAGGATGTGTACATCCTCATCCTTGAAAGAGTGTCCACTGGCCTGTAGGTGTAAATAGACTGCAGAGTCCTGGCCTGACGAGGTAGCTCTTCTGTGTTGTGCCATCCGCTTCACCAGAGGTTGTTTGGTTTGGATGTATAAATCCTGGCAATCCTCCTGGCACTTAACAGCGTACACTATGTTACTCTGTTTGTGTCAGGGGACCTGATCCTTGGGGTGGACCAATTTTTGGCGCAGTGTGTTTTGGGGTTTAAAAGCCACAGAGACCCGGTGTTTAGAAAAAATGCGTCTCAACTGCTCCGATACTCCTGACACATATGGGATCACAACAGGTTTTCGCTTGGGCAGCGGTTGTCCTTCTCTCCTGGATCGGCTGGAGCTTCCTTTAGGTGCCTTTCCAGCTTTGACAAACGTCCAGCTGGGATAACCACATTTACTCAGGGCCTTCTTGATGTGCTGTTCTTCTGCTTCCCTGGCCGCTGTGTCTGTGGGGATGGTGTTCGCTCTGTGTTGTAGCGTCCTGATGACACCCAGTTTGTGCTCCAGTGGATGATGAGAGTCAAACCTTAGATACTGATCCGTATGTGTAGGTTTACGGTACACGTCAGCTTTTAGATGTCCCCCATTACTGATGGAAATCTCACAGTCTAAGAAGGCTAACCTGCCACTTTTCATATCCTCCCTGGTGAATTTGATGTGTCGGTCCACCGAGTTAATGTGATCCGTGAATTGTGGTACGTCCTGAGATTTGATTTTCACCCAGGTGTCATCCACATATCTGAACCAATGGCTTGGTGGTGTTCCAGGGTAGGATAGCAAAGCCCTCTTTTCCCCTTCTTCCATGTACAAATTGGCCACGATGGGTGAAACTGGGGAGCCCATGGCACACCCATGTTTCTGCCTGTAGAACTGACCCTTGTATGTGAAGTAGGTGGAATGAAGACACAGTTCCAAAAGCAAACACACTTGGTCGATGCTGAGAGTGGTCCTGTTGCTGAGGTTGGTGTCATCCTGTAATCTCTTACGGTCTACCTCCAACGCTTCCGTGACTGGGATGCAAGTGAAGAGAGATGTAACGTCGTACGAGACCATGGTTTCATCTGCCTCCATAATGGCATCACTCACCTTCTCAACAAAATCCAGGGTGTTCTGGATGTGGTGTTCAGAGCTGCTCACCAGCAGGTTGAGGATCGAAGCCAGAAACTTTGAGATGTTATAGGTGACAGAGTTGATCATGCGGACAATTGGTCTTAAAGGTGCCCCCTGTTTATGTATTTTTGGTAAACCATACAGACTTGGTGTAGATTCCCCTGGGTATAGCCTATGGTATGAGGTCCGGTCAATAGCCTTGTCTTGTTCTAACTGCTTCAGACAGTCTATCACCCTCTTCCTGTAACCACTTCCTGGGTCTCGTTTCAGGGGCTCATAAGTATTTTCATCACTGAGTAGTGACAAAATTTTCTCATGATAGTCTTTCTGGTTTAGCAATACTGTGCACCTACCCTTGTCTGCCGGAAGGATGATAATGTTGTTGTCATCACTAAGTGATGTGAGTGTCTTCCTCTCCTCCATGGTGATGTTGGATGCTGGGGGCTTTGCATTGCTGAGACAGGCCGAAACTTTCGTCCGTAGTTGCTCTGCTTCCACTTCTGCAATATTGTTGTTACGAATTGCTGTTTCTGTGGCTGTAATCAGTTCCACTAGCGGGATTTGTCTCGGTGTGACAGCAAAATTCAGCCCTTTAGCAAGGATGTTTTTCTCTGTGTGGGTGAGCTGTCTGTCAGACAAATTTTTCACCCACTTGTCCACATCCTCGGTGTCGCATCCTTGTCTCTACTGGTCACTGAGGACACTCTCCGTATTTTGCGGTGGTTTCCGTCGTACAACAAGTAAGTCAAACTTCCTTTGTTGCCTGGTCTTAGACTTCTTGTGCTGTGCTAGATGAGCCTTCTCAGTAAAGTCAAACACCTTTTTAAGAGTATTCTCATCTAAAAGCATAGTCAGTCTCATAGTCAGTCTCAGCTGACTGCTAACCTGCAGTCAGCTGAGACTGAAGAAGTCACTTGGATGAGTGACGAAACGTTTCTCCCACTGAAAACGCTACGTCCAGATGAACAGAATCAACTTTTTGGGGATTTACTTACCTGGATGATTGAGCATGCATCAAGACGAAATAACAAATATGTTATTAAAACAATTTTTTCATCAACATGGAATTGTACTGGTTTCTGTGGAAAAAGTTTGTGGCTCCTTTAAGTAAAAAGTATACAGAGCTGCAAAAAGTTATACGTTCATAAACACCAAAATGTACCTGATCATAAATGTCAAACAAACTAATTTCTATCAGTATTTATATTTCTAGTTAAGTAAAAAGGTGGGGGGGTTGCTTTGTTTTTATGAATATTACTGCTACATTCATATGTCTACTGCATATTACTGCTATAGATGTTTTTGCTTCTGAAGTGCAGAACACACGTGACTGGGTTTGCTGCACTGCCAGAAGCAAGGACTTCCATTTTTTACAAACCAGTCTTTTAGACTGGGCCTTGTAATTCTTGAAATAATGCTTTTGATACTACCGCTTCAATTTTTTTTACACACACATGTAAAAGAAAATAATACCCTCTCTCTCATTTTTATTGTTGCTGTGGATTGTGAAGACTAGACCAGTGTTTCCCAACCACTGTGCTGCGGCACATAGGTGTGCCGTGAGAAATGATCAGGTGTGCCGTGGAAGATTATCTGGTTTCACCTGATTGATTCTCTATGCGACTAGCGTAACGGGGGAAAACAATTACATTCTCTTCCACTAGTGGACAGTACAACTTCTTGCTCCAATCAAATGGGTTGCCAACTGCCAGTAAAACAGAAGAAGACGAAATTACATATTCATGCTGCGAGTTAGACAACGCAGCGCATTATAGCAATAGATAAATATCTGAAATGAAAAAGTAGACAATCTGACCTGGGTCCTGGAGAAAATTCCAACCCGGATGAAGGCCCTACCATGAGTAGTGGTCAGAAGAAAGCAAAAATAAGGTATAATGAGGACAAAACGAGCCAATTCCACTATGCCAGGTGCGGGGGGAAAAATTATCAATATGCTTTTTGTGACATATTTGTTTGGTGGTGTGATTTTTCTAATGTGAAATATGTGCCATGGCTCCAAAAGGTTGGGAAACACTGGACTAGACCAGTGATTCTTAACCAATGGGCCGCGAGTCACAGCTTGAGGGCCGCAAAAAAAATTTTGTTTTATACCTGCGGGCCGTGGGACATCATAAGTTATTAATTGAAGACACCAGGGACTACTGTTATCCATGAAAATCTCAGTTACAATACAGCTTCCCATTGCTTGATGGGAATTGTTTAATCAGCCTAAATAAGCAAGCAGAAGAAGACCCCGTTTGCAGTTAGCAAAAGATATGGAGAAGCTCTTAAAATGCAAAAATGAAGATGAAAGTGACAAGCCCACCTTCCAAAAGGCAAAATTTTTGTACAAGTATAACCCTGACTTCCTGAAGTATGGGTTTGTGAATGGAGGAAACAAGGCGGACCCAATGTGTGGAGTGTGGACTAATGCTATCCAACGAAGCACTGAAGCCTTTGAAATTAAAATGGCACCTCGAAACCAAACATCCCACACTCGCAAGAAAGCCAGTGAAATATTTCAAGAGAAATATTAAAAGGAACTGCAAATGCAGAAACGGTGTGTTGTGTCACTGACTGGTAACTCTAAATGTGTTTTAAAAGCTACCTTGTATCCAGACTTGTGGCACAGAGTAAAAATTCTTTCACTATAGCGGAGGAGTTGATTTTGCCTGCCGCTGTACATGATCAGAGAGGCTGCTGCAAAGCTACTGACCATCCTACTCTCAAACGACACTATGAGCCACCGTATCATGGACATGGACCTAGATACAGCATCAGCTTCTGGAAAGAATAAAAAGTAGTCCATTTTTCTCTTTGCAACTAGACGAGTCCACTGATGTCACGAATGGTGCATTGCTGGAGATTTTTGTTCGTTATCGCTGGGACAGCAGTTTGCATGAAGACATGCTGTTTTGTGGAGAGCTACCAACACAAGCCATGGCTCAGGAATGTTTCCACTGCATTGACAACTATTTCACTGAGAATGACCTGGACTGGCAGAAATGTGTTGGGGTGTGCATTGATGGTGCAGCTTCAATGACTGGCAGGCATCATTTGGCAGATTCTTGATCGTGCACTAGAAGCTAAATGGACCCACTGTTTTCCCCACAGTGAAAGCCTTACAGCAAAAAAGAGGTGATGGATGTAAGTGTGAAAACTATCGATTTCATTAAAAATAACTCCAGATGTTTTGCCAAACTTTGTGAGGACATGGAAGCAGATCATGCCCAGCTGCTGCTACCATAGTGAGGTGAGATGGCTTTCAAGAGGAAGTGTTTGTTTGAACTAAGGAATGAGGTCTTTTCTTTTCTCACGGAGAAATAAATCTCCTCTTGCACATCATTAAGCCAAGCTTGCCTACCTCTGTGACATTTTTTCACTGCTGAACGAGCTGAACATCTCACTTCAAGGGAGAAACAGCAACATGTTTTTTGTTGCAGACAAAGTTAAAGCTTTACAAGAGGAAACTTGCTTTGTGGACTAAGAGGGCCCAGGAAAAGAGATGGACATGTTTCCACTTTTGTGACCCTGTCTGTCAGCACCTTTCACAACTGACAGAGATATTTCCCTGAGGATCCCAGAGAAGGACACATGTGGATTTTGGACCCATTTTCTGTGGATCCCACTGAGAATGATGTTGCATTGCCCTCACATCTGCAGTCCCAGCTTCTGGAAGTTTCCACCGACAGCACTTTAAAGTTGAAGTGGGGCAAACTGGACCTGGGCTCCTTCTGAATTGCTGTCTCAAAGGAGTACCCATGTCTGGCACTGAGAGCTCTGAAACTCTTTCTCCCATTCACAACGACATATCTGTGTGAATCAGGATTTTCCATCGTGGCCTCAGCCAAGACCATAGCCCGAAACAGACTCTGAGAATGAGCCTTTCCCCCATTCCACCCAGACTGGACCTGGATTTATGTCTCAGAGGCAGGCTCAAGTGTCTCATTAAGAGGTGAACATAAAAGGGGAGTTGCAGCTTACCAAAAAATGTTGTGACTGTTGTTGTTCATTTGTCTCAAATATAAAGACTAACTTCTGGTTCTGCCAATGAAAAAAGGTTTACTGCTGAAACAACTTTCATATTCACTCACAGATTATAAGGCTATATTTTCATTTGCACTTTATTTAAATTTTATATGTTTATTCATTTATTATTTAGAAAATTATTTTTGAATATATTTATTTTATCACCACATTATTTATCCAATTTTGATTTTTCCCTTTTTTCTTGTCTCTTTTGCTGTAGTAAAATTGAATTATTAATAATTTTTGTGTTATTAAGCCTGACTTGAGCCTTTCAATTTCTACTTGCAGTTTGATTTGTTCCATGAATTGTTAACCTTTTTGGCATTTTGTTGTATGTGCAGGTTCAGATTTGATTTAGTTATTAAATATAAATCAAACCAAAAGCAACATCAATGTTTTCGATACATTGTTAATATCTGAATGGGCCCCGGGTGTTATTTGTAGCGGAAAAGTTGGGCCCAGAGGTAAAAAAGGTTAAGAACCCCTGGACTACACTATGCAATCACTTAAACACTGGAATCCAAAGTATAATCAAATAAACATAATATAGATATATAAATAATATATAAATATCTTATTTGAATTATTAATGGAGAAAAAGCAAGAAACAGAGACTGGTGGGTGAGCTCCAATCACTCCTATCAGCAGAGAGAGAGCAGGTCACTGTGCTGTAAAATCATTTAAATATCTCAATAAAACACCACCTCTGCTTTCAAGGAGAAAATAAAACAAGCAGGAGTTTTCAGTTCTGACGTCGTCTGTTTTTTTTACTTTTTTTTAACTTTCAACAGAGAATGTAATTTGCAGCATTAAATGACTTAATCCTCAATTCAATCCATTACTCACATACTGGGTTGCCATAAAGAATACATTTATACTATAAAAAGAAAAGCTAGAAAAACACATTCATTAATTACAGGCAATATAGTTCTTAACAATTTTCATGACAGATGTATTTTTTCCTTTCCTATTTTTATTACCACTGACACTCCTCTTGTGAATATCTAAACAACAACAGGAGTTATGCAGGTTCACTATGACCAAATCACCAGACCCACAGTAAAACGCCATGCCAGTGTTACAAGATAAAGTTCAGGAAGGTTTCGTCATAGTTCAGAGGCTCCTCAGCAGAGGATGATTTAAAGATGTGCATGTCAGGTCATCTACTGATTGGAAGGTTAGTGGTTCAATTCCTGGCTCCCCCAGTCTGCATGCCAAGTATCCTTGGGCAAGATACTAACCCCAAGTTGCTCTCTGATGCATCCATCAGAGTGTGAATGTTAACTAGGAAGCACTGAAAAGCATAGAACAAAATGCTTTCGTGAATAGCCGAATGTGGCATGCTATATAAAGCGCTTTGAGTGCTCTGGGGGAGTAGAAAAGTGTTATATAAGAATCTATTTAAATATATGTTTTTCAGTCAATTAAAAATCAAACCTAATACTATGCCAGCTTTTAGCATTTTGATGACATGAATGCCCAAAAAATTTAAAAGCCATCCAAACACATCCAGAGTTTCAAGGCTGTGAGCAAAAACAGAGCCAAAAAAAACAACAACCCAGCTGTAAATCAGTGTGGTTATTATAGTAAACCCTGCAGTCTTTTCTTTGTATATTTATTATATATATTTATTATATTGTCAGAAATGACTGTCTTTTACAGTCTCATTATTTTTCTTTCCTTGTTTGTGAGAGGATTTCTTCAAAACATCTGCTGATTACAATTACTGACAGTTCGGTATAATAACTAGCTTTGCTTGGAACTGTGCATGGCTCTTCTGGATCATTGTTTCATAGAAGAGCATTATCAAGATGTAGTGATAGCCAAATTAGAGATGGACCGATCCGATATTAAGTATCGGTATCGGTCCGATACTGACCTAAATTACTGGATCGGATATCGGCGAGAAATTAAAAAATGTAATCCGATCCATTAAATATCAAAAAAGCACCTCACAAAACTTGCGACACGACGTAACTCGGCTCATAACCGTAGCACGTCGAAGCAGTGTGCTCACGTGATAGAGCGGCTGTGTTTATTTGTAGCCTCGCTAGCAATCCAGCATTTCATCTCCGAGGAAGTTATCCCAGAGAGAAGTAAAGCAAGTGTGTAAGTTCATCTCTGAATGTTTGTAAAGCGTACCTACGTTAAGCTTAACAACCGATATATGGAGCCTCTTCTCTCTCCCTCTCTTGCTGCTACTTCAATCGTGAAACTGCTTAATGATCAGCTGATCGGCTTTTCTGTCGCGAGTCTGTCTCTCTTCTTTGTTTTTGGCCCACTTTGCACCAGAAAGAGGAAACCAGCGGCTGAACAACAGCAGCACGTTTAGCCTTGATAAGCTGTTGTTAGAATTTATTTAATATTACTTTCTAGACCAGGATCCTTTTCTACGTAGCTGACGGCTGGTAACTGTGCAGGGGCGGATCTAGCAAAGTTTAGCCAGGGGGGCCGATAGGGCATTAACAGGGAAAAGGGGGCACAAAGACATACTTATCTTTCTTATTCTCATTTAAAATGTCTAGCTTTTAATAAATAATTATCTGAATCTTACACCCAAAGTTTTAATCTGATGTAAAATGTATAGAAGTCCATTACTGTATATAGTAACTGTTAAGTCTAATATACCCTAGTAAGCTATAGTACTTTTTCCTTTGGGAAAGTACCATCTGTGCAGTCTGCAATTCTGTAGAAGAAAGATGTTGAATATATTTAATTATTCTTGAAAAATAATTTATTTCTGTGCATTTTTTTCACACTGCATCAAATTAAAGTTGATTACGTCGATTAAGCATCATGAGGTGGAGGGTGGGGGTGGTTCCCTTTTTCTTTTTTTTGCTGGGAGTTTGCAACCCTATTAGTTAGGTTGCTTAATATTTCTGCTAAGTACTCTTTAAAATACCAGAATAGGAAGGATGGAGTAGGTTTAAGTTTATTAGATTGATCAGTATTGCTGAACTATGAAATATTTTGGGTGCAGTGTATTTTTTACATACAGGTATAACAGAATAGCTTTAGTGTTGTTGTTTATTTAAACTTGAGTATGAACTTATACAAAATGCAGCAAGATATTAAAAAAAACAGTTTTATTGATTAAAAAACACACTATATCGGATTAATATCGGTATCGGCAGATATCCAAATTTATGATATCGGTATCGGTATCGGACATAAAAAAGTGGTATCGTGCCATCTCTAAGCCAAATTGACCAGCAGATGTCACTGTGGAGATGGACGTTAGATTGTTTCGAAGCCTTGAAAAGAAAACATTGCTAGAGAGGAAACAATGACGACATTAAAGAGAACACAGGGAGACACAGATAAGATATACACAGGAGATTAGGGTTGCGTAGAAACACTTAGGTAACACAGCTGAACACAGTCTGACTGAGGAGACGGGAAGCAAAATCGAACATAATACACATAACACACATAACACAGGAGCCTATCAAAATAAAACGCTTGACACTTGTACTGGGGAGAAACAGACATAGAGACATGACAGATGAGGAAGACAAAGGAGATAGATAGGAGATGAACATAGGAACATGAAGGGAGAAAACACAGGGACAGGACTACAAGCACAGACAGCCATGAAGACGGAACACAGAGAGAAAAGACAGGCATGGGAGGGAACAAACGTAACAAAGCAAGAACCAGAAACTAGGACAAAGAAGCTCAGATGCACTAGAAAATACAAAACTTAAGACTAACGAATACAGAGAACAGTATATGAAAAATCCAAAAAATCCAGTACACAGAAAACAAAACCAGTATATGAAAATCTCTTAAATTCAAAAGACACATCAGCAAACTTGTTGACTAGCTTAAGTGAACATTACTGTTTGCTAAAGGTATGCAGCCCATGGCCACAGTATTTTTTCAGCCTCTCATACATCGCAGACTGATAACATCTCAATTTTTACCAGGAAAAAGTAAAACGAATAAAATTAAATAAATATTTTCTTCATACATGCTGTCCTACACGGCTACTATTATGGTTGCTAGGCTACAGAAGCAGCGCTATAGACTACACCATACAATTTACCAGGTCCTCACTTCCAGTGATCGCAGCCTTCGACGGTCAATACAATCCCATCAAATCAGCTGACCTCAATGCCAGCTTGAATCAGCTGATGATCAGCTGATATCCTTCTAAACATCACATTGTCAAATCTCATACAAGAAGTGCCATTTAGGTGCCTTTATGCTCCCCCCAGTAGCTGCACATCTACAAAATACTTTGAAACCCACCTGACCCACAGCTCCTCCTTTTATGATGTTTCTGACTTCATCTGAACCAATCTGTTGTCACTTGTTCTATGCTGGGGTCTTGCTGGTGGTTTCCACCTCTAGCTTTCAATGAATGAACCTTAAAGATTAGGAAGGTCACAGAAGCTGGCAGTCTATGCCAGCTTTCCTAGTAAACATAGAGAAAGGGGCCCATAGGTCAGCTTGAACAGTGGGAGGGATCACTGAAGTCCCAGTGATAGAGTATAGTCCACTTCAAGGTGACCAGCCCCTAATACACTACATGTAGACTGGGAGTCCCTCCTGAAGGCCCACCACCCAGAGGAGGCACCCTAGGGGTCAGGTGTATTATGTTTCTTGTGGCATATTATGGTGATCCAGGGTAGGGGCCCTGGCAGTCAAATCCCCGGCTACTGAGGCTGACTTATTAGGACATAGACATCGCCTCTGGTGTGGTAAGGAGCCTGAGGTAGTGTGTGAGGTTGAAAGACACTGACTTGATATCCTTGGGCTCACCTCAACACACAGTTCACAGTCACAACCAAAAGAAGTCATAGCACACATTTTTATTGCTATGCAGATTTTACCCAGCTTCATCTATCCATGAAGCTAGATGACACACACCATTTAGTTCTATTGCAGGGATGTCTTAAAGACATAGGCTGTGTCCAAATTCAGGGCCTGCATCCTTCAGAGGCCACATTTGTAGGCCAATTAGGTCACAGCAAGGCAGCAAAGGCTGCCGAAATTCGAAAGCTGCTCCAAATGTGGCCCAGAATTGCATCCTCCTTTTCCCCAGAGCTGGGAAAAGGGTTCGGGTGTATCCTTCATGGCCCACCCTATCCCAGGATTCATTGAAAAGCAAAGGTTAAGGAAATTTTTTGGGAAAAATGGTGGATGGTTGAACCAAAGCAGTCCAAAAGTAAACTTTTAAAAGTAAGTACTGAGTTTTTATTTCACTAAAAATATCCAGTGGAACAAATGTTAGCATACCGAAGATTCATACGGTTCACTCTTTAAGCTAAGTGCATTTACGGGGACCAAACACCTGGCCCGTGAACTGTGGTGAGGAAACAGACTCAACCATGCTGTGCTAAAGTTTATAGTTAAAAGAGCTCTCATCCTTTATAAACACTAATAATAAGAGACGAGACAGAGGCTCTCCACCCCTGATGAAGCACCAGGACAAATTCAGCAGTGTGTGAGAAAGAGGAGGAAAAAAAGGAGACAGCAGGAGAAATTTAAAGGGGAACAAGGGGGAATAGACAGCTGTTCTCTATAATTGAGGGACTGGTGAAAACATTTAAAACAATTTCTAGATATTTGTTTCCTGTATTTGCAGAGGTATCTCCAACATATACTACAAAACAGCTGCATACAGGAAACCACTCACTGATGTTCTGCAGGACAGGATCTAACGGGTAAAGACAGAAAAATAAATGGAACCACGGACAACTTTAATAATGCAGCTCATTTAAATAAAAGGTTTGAAGAACTAAGAAAAGTTATATATTCATAACGTGTGTAAAGTATTTTATAAGGATGTCATGTTTCTGTATCATTTCTTTCCTGTTAGACTCTCTTAACCTAACATCAGCCCGTTTAGTCCTCTGATATCTTCAACATGTTAAGTAAATTATACTGCACAGTTTTCTCATTCAATAAAGGAATATTTACTGCATCAGTAAAATTTTTCCATTTTATCTGAAACATACAAGGATCAAATCTTTTTAGTTTTTTTGGGGGGGATATGGGATATTGCCCTTAAATATAACTAAAGCTTTGAGACAGTGGTCAATGTATGTTAATATTTGTTTGTTAGACAGTCACGCATATAAATGTTATGAAACAGAAATATATATCTTAAATTTTAACTGAAATGTAATATTTGAGACAACAGAGTTAAATTCCACCACTGAGCATTTTCTTTTCAAAAAATGCACAAAGTGTATATATAGTAAAATATCAACTATGTAAATCCTGTTACGTTTGTGCCATCAAAATGAAATGAGATTAGTCTCATGAGCTACAGTAGCAAACTAGCTAGCTAAACTTAGCATCATTGTTGGCTAAAGGGACTCATGGCTGTGGTGTTTTCACAAATACATCGCACCCAAATGAAACAACACATTTTTCTTTGATAAAAGTTAAATAACATTAAATACAAATTTTCTGTATTTCTGTCGAACATGCTGTCAAATCATAGCCGTAGCTGCTTATGTTGTCATTGCTAGGCAACAGAAACCGCATGTCGTAGGCTAGACCTTCCAATGTAGGCCAGTCTATAGGCCTATAGTCTGTAGTCCAATCCTTTGAAGGATGCAGCCCCTGAATTTGGACACAGCCATAAAGACATGAATGGCCTGTAATTTCTTGCTTCTACATTCACATATGCCATGGTTCTGGGTCTCTTGACCCAGCATTTTGAGTTTTATGCCTTTTGTATTATTATATTCTAATTTTTATAGTTTAAGCCTCAGTTAGTTCTGTTTGAGTTCTCTGTTTCCCTATTTAGTTCTTGTCTGTTTAGGTTCCTCCCATGTCTGTGTCTCCCCCACTATGTTGGTTATGGTGTCGTGTCTTCAGTGTGTGAGTCTGTCAGGTCCCCTGTGTTAGAGTCTCCCTCGCCCTTTGTGTGTCTCAGTGATGTCTTTGTCTCCCTTTGTGTCCATCTTGCTCTCGCTCCCTCTCTCTTGTGTCCCCACTCCCTCTCTTTCCTTCTGTGTGTCGTCTCCTCCTCTTCTTTACGTTTCCTCTTGTGTCATTCTGTCATGTGTGTTCTTCCTAGCCATCATGTTCTCTGTATTTGTTGTTTAGTTATGTCCATGTCTCATCTCCAGTTCCCTATCACCATGTCAAGTCCATGTGTCTTAGTCTGCCTATTTCCTATTTTATTTTGACAGTCTTGTGGTCCATGTTCAGTGTGTTTAGTTTCACTTCCCCTGTGGCGTAATGTCATTGAACAAAGTGCACTTTAACATTGAAACATTGCCCCCCTAAAAAAAATTTCTGAGGCTTGAATTCTGAAAGACATCCTTCCCAGTCGCTATAGTTAGTTTTAAATAAACATAACACACTTGTCAATCTTCTTTAAGATACCAGCTGGCTAGCACCTCACGTAATACATGGGCTATATTTTCACTAGTGTGAGAGTCTGGAAAATACACAGTCTCTAGACACCGTGTTTTCAGTTCAAAGTCTTCGGTGAGGAAGTGCACTGTGAAACTCCTATATGGTTCCGTTGTACGACTTGACCATAGGTCTGTAGTGCTTGCGTAGTTTTCAGCTTGACTCAGTTCAAACATGACGGTCTTGCAGCATGTTTCGTACATTTGTGGAATGGCGACATGGGAAAAGTAGTTTCGTGAGGGGATGCGGTATCTCCGGTCCACTTTATGTATCAGACTGGTGAAGCCCTCTCTGCTAACCGTATTTACAGGCATCATGTCTTTAGCCAAAAAATGTGTAATGGCCTCTGTTATTTCCTTGTACTGCTTCGACGTTTTCTCATAAGGAGTTCCACTTCAAAAACTCTGATACAGAGACGGCTGTTGGACTGCTGTGCTCTTTGTCTTAACATTAGCAACCTTTGTTTGGCTAGCCCAGGGGTGGGCAATCTCAGTCCACGAGGGCCGGTGTCCCTGCAGGTTTTAGATCTCACCTTGGGTCAACACACCTGAATCACATGATTAGTTTGTTACCAGGCCTCTGGAGAACTTCAGGACATGTTGAGGAGCTAATTTAGCCATTTAAATCAGCTGTGTTGGTTCGAGGACACACCTAAAACCTGCAGGGACACCGGCCCGAGATTGCCCACCCCTGGGCTAGCCCTATGTTTCTGGAACTCTTCAAACAGTTCTCTGCGGTTGTATTGAAGATGATGGTGGAGATTAGTCGTGTTTCCTCTGGTGGTTGCCATGAGTGTTCGGCAAGTTTTGCAGAGTACCTGTGTTTGGAGAACGTCGTCTTTATCAAATCCAAAGTACCTCCAAATAAGTGAGGTACTATTTTTTCATAGTTCATAGTAGCGCTCTCGTCATGCGTCTCGCTCTCAGCCATTACAACTCTGACTCGTTGCTGCAGCGTTGCTCGCTCCCCACCTACGTAGGAGGCGGGCCTCTAATCCATTTGATTGGTTAATGCCGTGAAGGGCTCTATTCGACTGGTCAAATGTGTAAAGGGGTTTCTTTGATTGGTAAATTCTTTAAAGCGCGTGTGTAAACATTTTAAGGTACTCAATTATTGCAGTTTACGGCATCTTTTGCGATGGGCCCATCGCACAGGCTGATATCACGATGACAATAAATTTTAGGTCTGATCTTGTTCTAATGGTCTTGCCTTAATCATTCATAACTCTGGTTTTGCGCATTATAGTAACATTACTGTCTAACTGATACTGGCAAACTATTACTGAACATCACTAACAGTTGCTATTGCAGTCTTGCTGAGAGAAAATTTAATGTTTAAAGAATCAAAAGGTTTACACTGTATGATTACTTTGCATATGAACCATACCTAAGCTAACTGTTACGTTCTGAGTTCTTTCTTCTCAGGTGGTGTGGTGAACATGAACACATGAGAAGTTTCTCTCCACAGCCAGATTCCGGGACTTCAGAGCAGCTGGCTGTGGTGAGTAACAATGACATTTCTATCATACCATACCTCTGCTCCTGCCAACGGAGGGTAATTGCACATGTCTAATTCATATAATTAAATTAGACATGTGCATTAGACTATAGTTTCTGGTGTCTTTAGCTTCAGAACAGAATCACTAGTAACCAGAGTTTGATCTCTGGTGGGTGTGTTGCAGAGTGGGGAAAAACTGTTAGACACATGAGTGGGTTGATGAGAATATGCTTCCTCCTCACTGTCACCCAGCCATCCTGTGTTCCCGGCTGCTCGGGGAGAGCTAATGGGGCCTACATTACATTCAGCTGCACCGGTTACAGTGGGCTGGCAAGCTACGAGTATTTCATGGATGCAAAGCCGGGTCTCCAATTTAGTGATCCTAGCCTCCAAAGCTCCCAATAGGCTACATTTATTACCAGTAACATTACTGCTAAAGAAGGCTGAAGATTAATTAAACATCTGACACAATGAGCAGGAAAGTTCAGGAGGGACAGGTGAAGAATCCATGCTGGTAGCAAGCCAGCTATAAGCTAAGCTAGCGAATCCCTAAAGACACAGTGACGGAATACTGTAAATATAATTAGAGAGCGAATCAGCAGAGAGTGTGCTTTTGATGAAGCACATTAGGTTATAAAATAAGAGGTTATCTATAAGTTTTTAATTAAAGTGGCTATACCGACAAGCTACACAAAAACACCACTGTGTGCTGGAACAGGAACAGGAAGTAATACTCTACTGCAGCGACAGCAAACACCAAATAACAGCACCACCCATGAATCTCAGGTTGTAGTTTATAATATAACTCATATCCCAGTGTTTCTCTACTGAATGAAGAGAAGGATTCTGCTGATGCATAAAAATGTCAGTGAGCAACATGACCTGGACTATAAACAAGGTAACAAACAACCTCAAACCTTAAGGTAACAAACAAACTCACTTATGACACACACTGAAAGGAACAGCTCAGCTGCATCTGTAAAAAGCAGCTGCATCAGTCAGACTGTTGCAGAATATGATCAACTGGAACTGAAAACATTTAACTATATGGATCAAAATACACAGGACTTGGAATATGAAATAAATCCAGACAACATCCTCTTCTCGTCTATCAATAACAACTGCTGCTACTATACAAATGAAGAGTACAATCAGAGGATTAAAACTGAAATAAATTAACAATTATCCACATTAACTGTAGAAGTCTATATGCTAATTTTAATCATATCAAAGAATATCTTAACCAGTTTGCCCATGCATTCAGTGTCATTGCCTAATCGGAAACTTGGATTAATATGGAAAATGGAACAGACTTTGAACTGGAGGGTTATGAAGTCACATTTATAACTCTGTGAAACAAAGGTGGAGGAGAAGTGGCCTTGTATGTGGGAAAATCCTTGAAATTTAATGTTACCAAGCCCCAAGTAATGTAATGTATAACAGTTGAAATTTTTAAAGAAAAAAGAAAAAATGTAATCATTAGCTGTATATACAGAGCTCCAGGTAGTAGTATTGAGACCTTTAAAGACTTGATAGAAGAAACATTTACAGAAATAGCTCACAATAAACTTTTCATTTGTGGAGATCTCAATATTGATTTGCTAAACCCAAATAAACAAAATCACTGAGGAATTTATTAACACGATGTACTATATGAACCTATTCCCCAAAATTACTAGACCTACCAGGATCACATCACATTGTGCAACTCTGATAGAAAACATTTTAACAAATGACATTGAAAATAAGACGGTGACCATCTTCCAATTTTTACAGTCTACGATAGGAATTACAAGATTCATAAAGTGGACAGAAAAAAAGAGTACAGACGAGTAAGAACAGAAGAAAGAATAAATGCATTTAAAAAAGATTTAATGAAACAGGGTGAAATATATCAGAAACAAGACGTTAATGGTGCGTATGATGAATTCCTTAGAATATTTACATTATTGTATAATACGAACTGTCCAATAAAGCAATATGGTAGGAAACATAAATTATATACTGTCCATGGATAACAAAAGGTCTGCAAAATGCGTGGAGAAAGAAAAATGCACTATACAGAGATTTCTTAAAAAAAGAGAACTGAAGATGCTGAAATTAGATATAAAAGATATTAAAATAAGTTAATCAATATACTAAGATATAGTAAAAAGAAATACTATAAGAAGCAATTAGATAGATAATATTAAAAGATTATGGGAAATACTGAACAGTGTTATAAAATGTAGGGCTAGACAACAGTACATAGTGTAACTTATCATTACAGATGTATGTAAATGGTGCATGACATTCACATATCTAGCTGCAGAGCCATAACAGATGGTGCCAAGAACCAGCTAATTAAAACATCCAAGGGTGCAACATAGTTTGTCATTACTGAGAACCCAATGACTTAAGAAATCAAGAAGCATGGGCAATTGAAAAATCCTAATTATAACAAGCCATGTAAGCTGTGTGAGACAATATTCCTTGTCTCTTTATGTTGTGTGTGTGTTTTTTTTTAACCTTGATAACACGTCAGCACTATTCTTCTGTCTAGTGGTAATATAAAAAGAGTAAATGGCTGTGATTAATGGAGAAAGTGGATCGTAGTACTTGGATGCTTCTTCCTTTGGAATAATTACCATATTTATTAATGGATGACACAGCACACATATACACACAGAAACATACACAACAAGGGCACTCTTTATACAAACTCCCATATCCCATATAGTGTCATAATGAGATGAGAGCCAATTAATCAGGGCTCTAATCAGCTAATTAACATGACAGATTCAATCACCATGCAAACTGATTAGGTGAGATGGTTTATGGTTCTGTAATTAGCATGTGTATAAAGTGTAATCAGCCCCTTAGGCCCTAATGAAAGTACTATTTATTGAATTTCTATAACCTGTTAATATAAATGAATATTCATGTTTTAGTCATGGCATAAACTGAGTTTTGTACACTCTTTTCAGTAAGTGTGTAAATGAGTGGTGTGTAGACTTACTTTGATAGTGCAGCTGGAAGATACCCATGCTTCCCTCCAGTCCAGAGCAGTAGTAGACAGAGAGAGTGTTAGTGGGACTGCGGATCACCTGACCTTCAACAAGCAGTGTATGGTTGGCCAAGACCAGCAAAGAACCGTGTTCATCAACACCTGTGATAGACAGTTGTTCTCCATCTGAAAGGTTCACGCTCTTCACCTGGAAACAAACACATTTAAAAAATCCATGTTTAACACATCTTGTAGGAAAGCTTGAATACATACAGTATTAATGTTTAGATTGCACTCCATCAGGAAGTACTTGGTCATCTGAAGTCAAACAGAGCTCCCTTAAAGTCTCTCACAGTCTGAGGAAACTGGTTTTTCTAACACCAGCAGTGGAGGAGTGCATCAAGATAGACAGCAGTCCCACAGCAAGAGAAAGAGGAATGTGTAATTAATGTGATAATAAAGAGAGATGGCGGGATGTTATTAGGAAGGGAGAGAATTAAGGATTCAAATGAATACTTGTATCTGACTACTTCTATCCTTCAAGCTCGGGTCCTCTACCAGAGGCCTGGGAGCTTGAGGAGAAGATACTGCACAGAGATGTCAGATGTTGTTCCTGCTGGAGCCTGCTGGAGCCACTTGCCTAGCTTGGGACTCACTGCACCAAGTGCACCACTGGGACCATTGTTACCTTCACCCTCCACATCTTCTCAAGGTCTTCTCTGAGCCCTTGGTACTTCTCTAGCTTCTCCTGTTCCTTCTTCTTGATGTTGCTGTGATTCAGTATTGCTACGTCTATCACAGTCATCTTCCTCTGCTTGTCTACCACTACTATGTCCGGTTGGTTAAACACCTCCATTTTGTCAGTCTGAATCTGGAAATCCCACAGGATCTTACCTCAGTCATTCTCGACCACCCTGGGGACGTCTCCCATTTTGACCTTAGGACTTCCAGTCCATACTCAGCACAGATGTTTCTGTATACTATGCCAGACACTTTGTTGTAGCGTCCCATGTATGCCTTGCCTGCTAGCATCTAGTTTTGCAGTCTCGGACAGAGCAGTCAGCTGAGTAGCTGGCGTTTTGCACCTCTGGTATTCTTGCCTATTCCGTTATGTGCCCTGCTCATGTATTGAGCCATGTGCCTGTTCATCTTGGCCACTATGATGGCTGAGAGGAGCTTCCATGTGGTACTGAGGCAGGTGTTTGGCCGGTAGTTGGATGGGATTGGTCCCTTATGGGCGTCCTTGGGGATTAGGACACTCCAGCCATTCTGGGTGTCTCTCATCAACTAGCAGCGGGTTTGTTTGTGCTGCCAGATGCTCATGGAATACATTCAGCTTCTTCAGCCAGTAGGCATGAATCATGTCGGGGCCTGGTGCTGTCCAACTCTTCATACTGGAGACCCTTTCTTGGATGTCTGCCACTGCTATTTAAAATGGACCTGTTCAGGGAGGTTGCTGTGGTCTGTTCTTAGACCCAGCATTGCTGTTATGGATTGCGTCCTTCTGCCAAACGCTCTTCCAGTATTGCTCCGTCTCCAACCTTGGTGGTGTTGTGCTCATATTGTTCCCCTGCCACTGAGAGTACACGTTTGCTGGTTCTTTGGAGAACAGCTGGCTTATTTCCTGCCTTTTATCTCTCTGGTGTATCTCTTCAAGCGGCTGGCCAAGGCTGTGAGTCTTTGCTTGGCAGTTTCCAAGACCTCAGGTATGGACAGCTTGTTATACTTCTTAGGCACCTTCATCACTGAACCTTTCTGTACTGATCACTGGTTAGTCTTGTAATAGTGGGGGTAGGTATTGCCCGTAGTGCTGTATTCACATCATATAATAGATCTTCTGAGGGTACTTCACGTAGTCTTGGTAACCGGCTATGGATCGGCTATATATCTTTCAGGTCAGTTCTTCTCGCACTCATCGACCCTTCTTCCATCACACTTGGGGCTTGGTAACCTATCTCAGGTGGGGGTGTTATATCTCCAACCAGGACGACAGGTCAGAGTGGTTGGATATGTGTTGTACCTCGTCAATCTCTACACATGAGTGCAATCCCTTCTTCCGAATGTTGAAACACTGAGCTACTAGTTGTTTAACTAACTTTGAACATAGCAATAAATTCGAAAATTCCTTGCTAACCACAGTTAAAACTAAATAAAGAAAAAACAACAATTTATTCTATAAAGGATTCCACTGGGAACATTATTCATGATCCACAACAAATAAATAAATCTTTTAAAGACTTTTACAAAGCTTTATACTCGTCACAGATTAATTCATATTGAAGACATTGAAGAGTTTATCTAAATCTAAATCTATCAAAACTAAAGGACAAACAGATTGTGTCTCTTGATTCATCTCTTTCAATATCTGAATTTCACAAAACCCTACAACATCTCTCAAACAATAAAGCCCTAGGGCTAGATGGTGGTCTATGCTAGCAACCACTTTTTTCAGAATGGTAACTCAAATTCAGAATGTTTACACATCATCTCCAAACAATAACACTGCCATCATTAGTCCACTTCTTAAACCATACTCCCATCCAGATACCACCCAATCTCAGTCATAAATGTAGGGATTAGAAAACAATCACCCTATTCATAATACATCTAGATCAAACAGGTTTAATCAAGAGTAGATGCGTATCCTTAGGCAAGATACTAACCCCATTTGCTCTCCGATGCATCCATCTGGGTATTAATGTGTTTGAATGTTAGTTAGGAAGCACTAAAAAGCTTAGCAGAAAGTGTTTGTGTGAATGGGTGTGATTGGGTGAATGTGGCATGTTGTATAGCGCGCTTTGAGTAGTCCGGAAGAGTAGAAAAAGACTATATAAGAATCAGTCCATTTACCATTTAGACCACGGGTGTCGAACTCCAGGCCTCGAGGGCCGGTGTCCTGCAGGTTTTAGATGTGTCCTTGAACCAACACAGCTGATTTAAATGGTTAAAAACCTCCTCAACATGTCTTGAAGTTCTCCAGAGGCCTGGTAATGAACTAATCATTTGATTTAGGTGTGTTGACCCAGGGTGATATCGAAAACCTGCAGGACACCGGCCCTCGAGGCCTGGAGTTCAACACCCCTGATATAACCTTTGTTCCTACGGTCTACCATGATTTGGCAAAAATTTTCAGCAAGGATTTAGCTCTCTTTATCCCACCTCATCATCCTTACAACTGTGGGATAGATTTGCTCCCAGGTGTTCCACTTCCCACTAGTCCGTTATACAGTCTCTCTCCAGCCTTCAGCCTTTGGTTCAGCCTAATCTCTCAAAGTCTTTCATGGTAGGAGTGGATGCTTTGGATTCAGGGGTTGGGGCTGTTATTCCAGACCTCTGAGGGTAAGCTTCATCTCTGTGCATTCTTTTCTCAGTGCCTCTTTCAGATTGAAAGAAACTCTGACTTGGGTGACCGTGAACTGCTAGCCAACAAACGCATTAGAGGCACTGGCTGGATGGAACATCCATTGGTCGTTTGGACCGACCACAAGAACCTGGCGTACCTGCACGCAGCCAAGAGCCTAAACTCTTGCGAGGTCAGGTGGGCTCTGTTTTTCATACGATTTAATCCAACTATCACATAAAAGCCTGGGTCCTGAAAAGTGACTCCAGTAACTCCAGCTCACCAGGTGAATCCGTCTTTGTCAATTGTATACGATAAGTGTACTTACCTTTGTGTCGTCAAAGGAGTTTGCAAGGAAAGCGTCTGGACTTCTTTGAGTTGCTTGAAGACGTTTCACCTCTCATCCGAGAAGCTTCTTCAGTTCTAAGGTCAAATGGCCGAGAGTCCCAGATTTAAACCAAGTGGGAGTACTCCCTCAAAGAGGGACAAAGGACCCCCTGGTGATCCTCTAATCACATGAGCCAAGGTGTGAAAGCGGGTGTGGGACCTAATCAGCCAGGGTTTCGGGTGTGCTCATTGTGAAACCTGGCCCCACCTTGTCATGTGAATTCCTGAGGTCAGATGGCCCAAGATGTGAGTGGGCATTAAGGCATCTGGGGAGGGAACTCAAAACTGGATTATAGATGGCAGACAGTTGGTGTCGTAAACCACCGCCTCTGTTCAAAGATGGTCGCTCACAGTGGACATAGATGGCCTCTTTCACTCCTCTTTCAAACCATCTGTCCTCTCTGTCCAAAATGTGAACATTGGCATCCTCAAAAGAGTGTCCTTTATCCTTAAGATGCAGATGGACTGCTGAGTCTTGTCCTGTGGAGGTGGCTCTTCTAAGCGCATGGCACAACATAGAAGAGCCACCTCCACAGGACAAGACGCCAGACGCCTTAATGCCCACTCACATCTTGGGCCATCTGACCTCAGGAATTCACATGACAAGGTGGGGCCAGGTTTCACAATGAGCACACCCGAAACCCTGGCTGATTAGGTCCCACACCCACTTTCACACCTTGGCTCATGTGATTAGAGGATCACCAGGGGGTCCTTTGTCCCTCTTTGGGGGGATACTCCCACTTGGTTTAAATCTGGGACTCTCGGCCATTTGACCTTAGAACTAAAGAAGCTTCTCGGATGAGAGGTGAAACGTCTTCAAGCAACTTAAAGAAGTCCAGACGCTTTCCTTGCAAACTCCTTTGACTACGATGACCTGGATGACTGAGAACCTTCACAGACTTACCTTTGTGTCATGTTTTGTTAGGAAACCCAAGAAAGCTGAGCACTTTTTGTAAATTGAACTGAGATGAGTTTGTGTTTGTCGCCACCGACCACAGGAAGGATTCAGTACATGGGAACTGGGATGTCATCACGGAAGAAATCACACACTATGGATTGTTTGCAGTGCATATTTTTTATTTGTTTGTTTGTTTTGTAAATGTAAATAAACACACTGTCACCCACTCTAAAGTTTCTGTGTTTGGGTCCTGCTTTCTGAAACCCAACATTTTACTTCCTACAAACCATCAATGTGTCTTTTAGACCCCATCCCTATAAGACTCCTCAAAGAAGTCAACGTTAAATATGATAAACCAATCTCTAATAATTGGCTGCGTATCTGACTTCAACCTGGCAGTAGTTAAACCGTTACTTACCATCTCTTGCCCAATTGTCTTAGCTAATTATAGGCCAATCTCCAACCTTCCTTTCATCTCAAAAAATGTTGAAAGCGTTGTCAAACAGCTAACCGATCATCTGCAGAGGAAGGGCTTATTTGAAGAGTATCAGTCAGGTTTTAGAGTTCATCACAGTACAGAAGCATCTTTAGTGAAGTTTACAAATGATCTTCTTATGGTCTCTGACATTAGACGAGGGGTCGGCAACCCTGGGCACGCATGCCACAGCTGGCACGCGAAGGGTTAACTCATGGCATGACCATAGCTGGACTGGCTATGGTCGTCCAGCTATGGTGATTTTTCGTTTTTACCGGCCAATGGTTTTTGTTGCTGTTGTTGTTGTTTTTGTAATGGTATAAACAATGAGAGGTGGTGGATTGGCCAGATGCTGGCCGATGTGTAAAAATAACTCAGTTGTTTGGTGGTGGCTATGGCGGAGCTTCCACAGAGGCCAGCAGGTGGATGAGGGAAAGGGGAGGCAGGAGGAGCAGAGACCCGAGGTGGCCGCCGGTCCGAGTGTCAGGTGAACTGAACTTCAGGTAAGAAGTTATGACCTGCAGTCTATCTTGGTCAGATATAAACCAAGTTTAGGTATAGTTTATTTTCGTTCTGCTGACTTTTTACAGTCAGTTACAATAACTTGTACTGCGTACTAGCTAGCATGACGGAGTTTCTAAACAGCTGGGTGGGTGCTATGATGTTACTGATAGTGAACTTTATTTTATTCATAAGGTTAGTTAGTAGAGTTGCCAACCGTCCCATAAAAAATGGAATCGTCTCGTATTCAGAGAAAATATTATGCGTTTCATATTAATAATAATAATGATAATGGATTGCATTTATATAGTGCTTTTCTAGACCCTCAAAGCGCTTTACAATTCCACTATTCATTCACTCTCACATTCACATACTGGTGGAGGCAAGCTACAGTTGTAGCCACAGCTGCCCTGGGGCAGACTGATATTGAGCTGAAAAGGAACGCAGTTTGTCCCGTACTTCAGCTACAATGGAAAAAGACACAAGCTGGATTTATTCTGTGTCTTTACGCTGTCAGCTGCCTCTTCTCTCATTCTCTCCCCCTCCCTCTCCTGTTGCTACTTTAATCATGAAACTGATCAATGATCAACTGATCGGCTTTTCTCTCTTGCTTGTTTATCGCTCACTTTGCGCCAGAAAGAGGAAACCAGCGGATGTCGCGCTAAACTACAGCAACATATTTAAGACTGATAAGCTGTTGTTAGAATTTATTTAATTTATTTACCTTTTAGGTGACATGAATGAGTTGAAGGGAAGTTATGAACTGTTTCTGAGAGACAAATAATACCAGGATCCTTTGTAGCTGACAGCTGGTAACTGTGCAGGGGCGGGTCTGGCAAAGTTTTGCCAGGGGGGCCAGGTAGGGCATTAACAGTGAAAAGGGGGCACAAAGAAATACTTTTCTTTCTTATTCTCATTTAAAATGTCTAGCTTTTAATAAATATCTGAATCGTACAACCAAAGTTTTCATCTGATGTAAAATGTATAGAAATCATACATATACCAACAAGACAGTGTACATCACTGTCACAACAGCGTTTGTTTTCATTGTTGTGAGGAGACCATTAATAGCATTTGCATTTTTGTTGTACAGTTATTTGCTGTTATGGATAAAAAGTGTCTTTTTTGTTTCAAAATAGCTGATAACTATTCGCTGATAGCTGCCAACATCTGCGAACAAATATAATTCTGTAAAGTTCTTCTATATAGTGTGTAACTGTTCATATAGAGCGTTATTAATTTTATTGCTAATGCAATCATATGGCACATTGACTTCTGAGGAAATTTTAGACGGCACTCATCATCAAAAAGGTTGCCGACCCCTGCATTAGACTCATCTCTGTGCTTGTCCTGCGAGACGTCAGTGCAGAGTTCAATACTGTTGGCCATAATATTCTATTAGAGCAATTACAGCATGCTGTAGGTATTACAGGTACTGCACTGCAGTGCTTTGAATCATATCTATCTAATAAACTCCAATTTTTTCATGTAAATGCAGAGTCCTCTTCACACACTAAGGTTAATTATGGAGTTCTACAGGGTTTCATGTTTGGACCAGTTCTGTTTACATTATACTTGCTTCCGTTAGGCAGTCTCAACAGAAGGCATAGCATACATTTTCAGTGCTATGCAGATGACACCCAACTTTATCCATCCTTGAAGATAAAGTTGGAAAAGTGTCAGAGTGACGCTGAAAAACTAGTTCATGCATTTATTACTTTTAGGCTGGACTACTGTAATTCGATATTATCAGGATGTCCTAAAAACTCCCGAAAAGGTGTTTCCCTAAAAACCGTGTGATAAATAGCCAGCCAGTCCAAAATGCTGCAGCAAGAATACTGACATAGACTATAAAGAGAACCTATTTCTTCTATATTGGGTTTCCTTCATTGGGTCCCTGTTAAATCCAAAATTGAATTCAAAATCCTGCTCCTCACATACAAGGTCTTGAACAATCAGGCCCCATCTTATATTAAGATGAGAGGCTGGATCCAGGGCTGGATTTGGGAGACAGATCTCTTTTAACTTTAGGCTTAAAACTGTCCTTCTTGCAAAGCATATAGTTAGCAGTGAATCCTCCCTTAGTTATGTTGCAATAGGTCTAGGCTGCCGGGGGATTCCCATGATGTACTTCTTCTTCAGTCACCTTTCTCACTCACTATGTGTTTTTACACCTCTCTGCCTTGAATCATTATTTATTATTAATCTGTGACTCTCTTCCACAGCATGTCTTTTGTCCTGTCTTCCTCCCCTCACCACATTGGGATATCTGGTTTGGGCCTCTGGGGCTTTCCAAGCTCCCCTCACCCCAGCCCCAACCCACTCAGCGCCTGGTCTTTCTGGAGTGCCTGAGTGGGCATTTTTTGTGTGCTTGCTGGCCTGCTCTCTTGGGAGTTGCGGTCTGGGCTGGCGTGGGCCTCTACATCATGTCGTGGGGGTTCCGCCAGGGTGCGGGTGGTTCTCAGGGTCTGTGGTCTGTCACCAGCAGGGTCGGTTGCCCACTGCCTCTGGTCCCCCGACACCCCCACCGTTGGCTGTTGGAGCTCCGTCCAGGGCCTCCCTTGTCCCCCAGGGCATGGTTGCCATTGGGACATGTGGCCTCAGATTTTCAGCTCTTTTGGATGCAGTGTTTGGTTGGGGTCCCCTGGGTCTTTGCCTATCTGCCTCTGACACTAACGTTTGCGCATACTAACATAAAGCATCTTTGAGTTCTGGACTAAAGAAGTGACATAATATATAAAGAAAACATTTAAAACATTTAAAAGCATAAAAATATTTGAGGGTCATACAGAAATGAACAGCATTACCATTAGCTGTTACAAGGAGGCAGAGTTTAACTTGGGTTAAGCCACAACTACAAAACACAGCAGCATGCCTTTACAAAATACTGTTCAGTAAGATAACCAGCAACCCAGCAAAGAGTCATTATGCTATAAATGCAGTTGGGCTGTGTGTGATGTCATTGACATGTTGCTGATGTGTACCTGCAGCTCGACTCCATAGCCAGTGTACACAGTCACAGTGTAGGTACAGCGTAGGAAGGTACCGTCTGGAAGAGGAGGGTCATCAGAGGAGTCAATGTATCCTTCTGGATCAGTAAAAATCACCATGCAGCTGGATGCAGCTGGAGGGAAAACACAGGAATTTATATTGCATTGGCCTTTATTTATTTTTTGTTCTATCCTGCCCTGTAATCCGTTTACTGTGAGCCTGACTGGAAAGTCACTGGAAGCCCTACTGCATATAATTAATGATGGAAGTTACAAGGATCTAAACTGCTACGCTGAAGAAAAAGTGGGCAGTGAAGACTCTTAAGCTGTGACTTGATATAAATAATCGTGTTCTCTATTCCTCTAAAGATTTTAAAAGGCCTGTGGTGTTACTGATTAAATATCCTGGTTTAAAAGGCATAATGTGACTAATTAACTGATTAACTACAATTTTGTTATTTTGCAGAATAATATTTATAGAAAAACATCGGCAGTTATTAAAATACCAACAATATAAATTGTATGAAGCTGAATTAACATCAAAATAAAAGCTTATAATAGTCTTTGTACATTCACTTTAGAAACATTGTCATGGTAACAAGCGCATATGTGCAGAAATCTCAGTTTAGTTTATCAGTACCCTGCTACTTGTTAGCAGGGTACGGAAGCTGATTGGAATACAAATGGTGATTTTTTTCACAAACTCATTTTTTAAAATTTCCTAGGTGAATTAATTCTGATCTGATGACAGACCCAATTCAGAAGTTGTGATATTTCATCGCATGAAAAATATGAATGGTTATGAAAAGGTAGTTTTAGCAAAACATTCTTGAGGTATTAAAATACAATTTCTTTATTTAAAATTTTGATATGGCAGCTATAATTAAAGATATGTGTTTAAAAGAAATGAAACTGGTTAAACCAGCAATATGTGAGGTAGAAGTTTTTTGCAGAGTGGAGATGAACAGTAGCTGCTGACAGACTAAAGCGTGTTGTTCCTAGAGTATTTAAAAGTAGAATGGGAGACAGAGCCTTCAGCTTCAAGCCCCTCTTCTGTATAATCAGCTTCTAATTTGGATTCGCCAGACAGATACTGTCTCTACTTTAAAGTTTAGGCTTAAAACTTTCCTTCTTGCTAAAGCATATAGTTAGCGCTGGATCAAGTGAGCTTGAAGTTATTGATTTTGAAGCAGGAGCTTCATTCCTGGTCAGCACACTCTTAGTCTGTGGCAATTTAAAACTCATTTCACTCTCTACATTGACACTGGTATTCCAGCAGTTTCCAGTTCATGGCAGGCTTGAGCCTTGGTGGTTCCTGGGTTGTTCCTTAATATCCTAACCAGTTTCTTCCAGACCTTGGCAAAGAAGGTAATAGTCCTGGCTTTGTCAAGGTAAAATACATTGTAGACCCCAACTCAATGATTTAAGTCAATGTATTTATATATTTGAACCTGTATGTATAAACTTTTGACCCTGTGTAGATTAGAGAAAATAAAAACTAAATTCAAACTTGTGCAGCGAAATCTTGTTTTTTAAGTAATTTAATGTGTATGTTGAACAATTATTCTGGTACAGAGAAAGAATCTTTCAAACAACTTATTAAATGCCCCAAATTATCATGATATTCATGATATGATTAGTAGATATAAACCTCTGACCATTGCTGTATGCTGCTTTTTGAGCTAATACTAGGCTGGATTAGTCCAAAGTAGAGAACCACAAAAAGATACTTCCTGGGGGAACATAAAAAAAGGAAATTTTACATGAAAACATTTGATTGCTATTTGTTTGACATAATTATGGCAGCCTACTAAAGCCTTTGATAAAGTTGTCATGTACACTGTGTTGCAGGCAGAGGTAGGACCCAAATGCAGGACTCAGACATGAAAGGGATAAACTAAGGTAGGCAGCTTTATTAGCTGTAACAAAAATACTCTTAACACAAAAAAAACAAGAATGCAAAATCTAGAAACTAGGAACTGGGAACTAAGTTACAAACAACTAGGAATTAATAACCAGGAAGTTATGAGAAATTAGGGGAACATGGCACACAGGGAAATACACAGCAAATCGGGACAACACGACAACGAGCAGCGAAAGACTGAGTACTTAAATACACACACAGGATAACAAGAGGATGGGCAACAGTTGGGAACACAGGAGGAACAGATCAGACATAACAAGACAGGAGAAGCAAAACTGAACACAGAATGAGAGAATGTCAAAATTAAACAGGAAGTACGATAACCAAGGAGACCAAGACTAAGACACATGGGCTTGATACTGAGACTGGGAAGAAGCAGACATGGGAACATAACTGACTGGGGAGACAAAAAGGGAACACCGAACACGGAGACAAGAGTTACACAAACATGAAGACAAGCATGAAAAAACATGGAACGTGGAACATAGGGGAGGGGATCTTAGTACTGTCTTTTAAAGCTTTGAATCATGACGCTCCTGCCTATATTTCTGATCTCTTAGAACGTCACACTCCCTCTCGCAGCCTGAGATCGTCTAATCAAAGGCTGTTGGTAGTTCCCCGAACACGTTTTAAAACCAGAGGTGATAGATCTTTTAGAGAGGTGGCCCCCAGGTAGTGGAATTCTCTCCCTCCATCTCTACATTGCCTGGATTGTATTTATTCTTTTAAACATCATCTTAATACTCATTTATTTAGACTAGCTTTTAATTAGATTCATGCTGTAGGTTTGATTGTACTGTTTTATGTGTATCTGTTTTATATTATTGTGAAGCACTTTGTGGTTTTTATCATGTGAAGAGTGCTATATAAATCAATAAAGTAAAGTAAAGTAAGGGAGGCATGGAAACAGAACTGAAAGGCAAGAAATTATATAACACAAAGCAGAAAACAACTAAAAGAACCAGAACAAATAGTGAATTATATAGTGCTTTTCTACTCTATCTGAGCACTCTAAGTGCTTTAGACAACTTGCCTCATTCACCCATTTGCACAAGCACTTTATTTTCTCTAACATTCACACGCAACATGGGGTTAGTATCTTGCCCAAGGGGTACTTGGCGTGCAGACTGGAGCAGAAGGGGATTGAATAACCAACCTTCCAATTATTTTGTGACCTGTTTTCCCACCTGAGCTACAGCCACCCCAATCTTACAGCACCTGGTATTCCCAGGCGATCTCCCATTCAAGTACTATCCAAGCCCGATTTTGCTTAGCTTTCAAGATCAGATGAGATCGGACATGCTCAGGGTGGTATGGCCGTAAGCTGTGTCTAATAAACACTAAATCTTAGAATATTACTTAAACCAGAATCAAAATGTACAAATACATAAACACTGGGTCACAGACCCAGGACCATGACAAAAAGTACTTTCCTGTAACTGATTTGCTCATGCATTAGAGGTGCTTTTGGAATTTCCAGGACACAGCGGGAAGAATAACTACAGCATGGTAACTCTGGTGTCTTGCTGTCTTTTTTTATTGAAAAAAAAAACCTAGCCTAACAAATATTTGGTTTAGTTAAACAAAGTTGTAACTATTTTTAAATACCTGCTGAAGTTGATTCTATCTCTGCGTCAAGGTCTGGCATCATGCTCACAGTGGTGATCTCAGCCTCCTGCTCAGGGGTGTGCCTCTCTGTGTGAGGCATCCGAGAATGTGCGTCTGTAGGAAGTGGCTGAGTTGGACTGCTGCCTTGCCCTGATGCTGCAGTTGATGCGGGGGACTTTACCCGGCTCGGTAATCCTCTGCTTTGATGCTCCGGGGTATGATTGATGGAAAGTCCTCTGCCCAAAAGAGGGAGCAGGTTCTGGGGCAGAGCAGAAGGGAGGATGCCCCCTTTCTGGGAAACCAGTTGTCCTTTTTGAGCCAGCACTGATTGTTGCAAACCACCAGTCACGGCACTAGAGTTTTTTTCTTTGGGGCTGCCTTGCTTTGTGCTCCTTGATGGCAATACTGGAGACCTGGCAGAGGGCATTATTGTGGAGACTTCTTTATCTGAAAAGCATGGAAAATAAGGGATTAATCATTTGAACTGGCAAAGCAGTTGAGAACATTTTTTTATAAAGTGTTGGGAGTATGGTTCTCGGTGGTTCTGTCACTGTTCTGCTGGTCTTATCAGGAGTGGAGTTATCTGGTCGGCACAGCTAGTCCCAGTTAAGCTGTTGCATTCACAACATAATGAGCATGCACACATACACACGTACACTCTCTCTCTCTCTCTCTCATTTTCACATCTCAGTGAGGACATCAAATTCACATAAGGCTTTTCTTAGCCACTTATCCTAATCCTAACCATTAGAAATGAATGCCTAATCCTAACCCTTACCCCTAATCTAAGCATAACCTAATTATAACCCTAAAACCACAACCATATTTTGAGCCTAGAGTAGTATAGAGGCATGTCAATTTTGGGTCCTCACAAAGATGTTTAAACAAGTACACACACACATGTATACATTGTAGTAGACAAGGCAGTTAAGCATGACAGGAGAGAAGGATAAAAAAAATGAAAAAATGCAAACCGCTCTGCCATGCATGCTAAAATACCATCTCCAGCAGCTTAGTTCAAAAACAGCAAACACCAGCATTTACACATACATCCTCCAACTCCTGCCACTAACACTCTGCAGTCAACCCTCAATAAGCAGCCATACAGTCCAGCCTAAAAAGTGCTCATGATGCAGCCTCAACATGATTTAATAATTTATAGTCATTTACATACTCTTCAAGCAGGAGAAGCACTAACAAAGCACAGCTGCTCTCATTTTTATCACAAGGAAATAAATCAGTGAAAATATCATCTCTGTGTTGTCAACACTCTGAGAGCTTTCTTCTCATTTTGCCTTTTTCTATCTTGAGACAGAAAATAAATAGTCTTTTTGTAAGAGAAAAAAAATTGTTCTAGATGTACCTGCATTATGCTCAACTTGCCACACCATCATCATCAAGAAATTCATTTCAACTTTCACAGCTTGTGATTACTTAGGCAGCTACACAGCAGTAGCTGTCAATACAAGCACTCACACACACACACACACACACACACACGTCTGGTTTGCTATCCTCGTGGGGACATCCCATTGACATAATGCTTTCCCTAGCCCCTTACCCTAACCCTAACCATTAAAAATAAATGCCTAACCCTAACCCTTACCCTAAACCTAACCATAACCTAATTGTAACCCTGACAGTAAAACCGCATTTTGAGTGTGAAAATTGCTTTCAACCCCGAGGGGACCTGGATTTTGGTCCCCACGGTGCAGAAAGTCCCCACCAGGATAGTAAAAGTCAGATTTTGGTCCCCACCAGGATAGTACGAACCCGTACACACACACACACACACACACACACACACACACACACACACACACACACATATTCATATCTTACTGAGGACATCTTACTGATTTAATGCTTTCTCTAGCTGTCATCAAAAATGAATGCCTTCATCCTAAACCTCACCATAACCTAATTGTAACCCTGACACTAAAACCACATTTTTAGCCTCAAAAATGCCTTGAAATTTGCGGGGACGGGCATTTTGTCCCCATAGGTGACTGTTAATCCCCACAAGTATAGTAGCATGCCAATTTTCTGTCCTCACAAAGATGTCTAAAAATGTACACAGACATTTAGCTGAATTCTTTGCAGGCAACATTAGTTTTCTAAAGATGCTGAAAACTTTTGCTCCTGATACAGATCTGCTGTATTAGTGTGCTTTTGGGGTTTTTTTTAAGTTCTTTAAGTGATATTTTTAGACAAAATTATGCTTATTATAGTGATCCAGAAGTCAAACATATACAAAAATAGTATCACTTCGTTCTGAATTAAGTCATATTAGACTGCTGTATATACCTGGATCTGGGTCACCTGGGTTGTCAAAAATTAGTGGAAGTTACCTGTTACCCCCTAAACTTAAACCTATCTCTTCTTAGGTTTTCTGCATCCTTTCACAATGTTATAGTTAGTTAGTGACAAAGTATTGTAACTTTATATTCTCAGAATTTATTATCAATATCATCATTATGTCCAGAGATGCATCTTTTCACCAACTGCAGGATCCCTGTAGGAAGAATATAGACATATTTATTAGATATAACTTTGAACCACCACAGAAGCTCAACCTGTCAAGTCCCATCAGAAGCTGTAATTCGCTTAATGATGCAGTGACAAAAAATAACAAGCTTCATCCAGCAGCTTTTAAACATCACAGACCATTAGAAATAGGTTCAATCTGTTCTTGTTAATTGGGGAGGAGGAGGCGCCGTTGGGGTCGGGTGCAGTGTGTGCTAGGCAGCTGCCAGGGGTGGAGAGCCTGGTGGCCCAATTCCCGGCTACTAAGACTAGTGACTGGGACATGGAACGTCACCTCTCTGGTGGGGAAGGAGCCTGAGGTAGTGCATGAGGTCAAGAGGTACCAGCTAGATACAGTTGGGCTAACCTCAATGTACGGCTTGGGCTCCGGAACTAGTTTGCTGGAGAGGGGCTGGGCTCTGTCTAAGTCTGGCGACTGCCCTCAGTGACAGATGGTGGGTTGAAGTGGGTATTTTAGTATCCCCTCAGATTGCTGTCTGTGCATTGGGGTTTTCCTCGGTGGACAAGAGGGTTTTTCCCTGTGCCTTTGGGTCAGAGAACAGGTCCTGACTGTTGTCTGCTCCTAAGTGCCAAACAGCAGTTCAAAGTACCTAGCCTTCTCGGGGTGCTTGAGGGGGCTCCACCTGGGGACTCTGTCATTTTACTAGGTCCGAATGGAACATGTTCAGCACTTCCACTGCTGAAACTGCTGCACTGAACTGGGGCAGAGAGATGGTTGGTGCCTGTCGTGGTGGTAACCCCCGAACCAGATGGTGGATCCCAGAGGTGAAGGTTAGGTTAGAACCATTAGGTTAAAGACGGTCTCCTGTTGGGCTTGGTTAGCCTGCGGGACTCCAGAGGTAGCTGATAGGTAATGACAGGCCAAAGGGAATGCGGCTGGGGCAGTGGCTGAAGCAAAAACTCAGGTGTGGGAGGAGTTCGGAGAGGACATGGAAAAAGACTTTAGGACTGCCTTGAAGAGATTCTGGCAAACCATCATGTGAGTCAGGAGGGGAAAGCGGTGCTCTACCTGCACTGTGTATAGTGTGAGTGGAGTGCTACTGACTTCAACTGAGGATATTGTCGGGCGGTGGAACAAATACTTCGAGGACCTCCTTAATCCCACCCACTGACACATTTTCTATAGAGGAAGCAGAGTCTGGGGACTTGTCTATACCTGGGGGTGAGGCAGTGAAACAATTCCTTGGTGGCAGGGCCCCTGAGGTGGATGAGGTTCACCCTGAGTTTCTGAAGGCTCTGGATGTTTTAGGACTGTCTTGGTTGACATGCCTCTGCAATGTTGAGTGGCGATCAGGGGCAATACCTCTTGATTGGCACACTGGAGTGGAGACTGCAGGGTGTGCTCCAACTATAGAGGGACCACACTCCTCAGCCTCCTCATTTCGTCCAAGTGGGAGGAATTTACTGCCTCAAGTGGAGGAATTTAAGTATCTCTTGGTCTCATTCACGAGTGAAGTGAGAGGGGAGGGGGAGATCGACAGACAGATTGGTGTTGTGGCTGGAGTAATGTGAACCCTGCACCAGCCCGTTGTGGTGAAGGGCGCTGAGTGTAAAAGCAAAGCTCTCGATTTACCAGTTGATCTATGTCCTCAATAGGGATGAGAATCCCAGTAGTCCAATACCTTGGAATCGTTAGTCTGCCTGCCTATTGATTTCACTTATTGGTTCTTGCCCTCTCGCTACGATCAACTGATTTCAGTTTGTGTGTCAGAGGAGGAAAATAGTGGTGTGGTTTACAGCGTGGATATGGTACATTACTTTTTTCTATTGCACAAAAGGGTCAGAGCTTGATGGTAAAGTGGAGACTGCTCCAGGACAGAAACTACTGTTAACACAACTTCCACTCTTTTCAAACACCTGCACAGACTAGCTAGCCAAGAATCCAGAGTAATGTTAAATCTGAGTAAATGCTGACCCCAGTCCAGCACTGTGATGAAGTGAGCTGTCATTTGTGGTGAAGCCACCCGCTGCTCCAGCTCAACAGGTAACAAACTGATGAACAGTCAGGTTGCAGCCTCCGTTTCTACCTGTTCATATTTCTAAAGTAGAATCATTGTGGTGATCACTTTAAAGTCTCTTTGTGCTGGTTTTCATCTTTGATTTGTGTTTTCAGCTTCGTGTTCAGACCCAAATACTAAGAGAAAGATCACTTGTGTCCTCACTAGGATAGGGATTTGTGTTGGTGTGTAGGGCTGTAGCCTGTAGGTTTATATTGTTAATTGGTAATTATGAGGCAGTGTGTATAAGATCATTTTACAGAGTAACATGAAAATAACGTAATGAGTAGTATAATAATTGTCTTTCTCCTGGGTGTATTTAAGTAATGTACTGCATTAATTTTAAGAAATTTTTTTGTGTAATATGTGTAATAACTTTTTTACTTTAGTTTTTTTTAGTTATGACACCGACACTGATCACAACAAAGAGGGGAAATACCTCCAACATGCACAAACATTTGACCACTAAGCACGTAGTTATTTTGCATGAATGTAATGTGTTTGATATGCTGTTTAGAGATGACTCTCAAAGTGGAGCCATTGAGAATCAATAAGGGAATCAATAAGGAATCGAATATATAAGTTATATCAATAATGGAATTGGAATCTCACTAGATTACAGCAGCAGTTCTGAATTCTCTGATTGATATTTTAGTTGCACCTGAGTGGTCATCACTACACACTTTCTTTTGGTTCTATCATTTGGAGATGACTGCCATTTCAGCAGCTGATTTTGACCTTTCTGCTGGGTCTTTCATGCACTAGATTTCTGGTGGTTCTACTCCAGTTTAGTGGATGGTCTGCAGGGTGTGTTTACTGTGCAGGAAGTAATTATTTGATCTTCCACTGCATTTGTAAGTTTGCTCATTACAGAGAAATTAATAGTCTCTAATTTTTTGATAATTTTATTTTAATGGAGAGAGACCAAAGATACAGAAAAGAAGATAGATTAAGATACATATTTGATCTACTTCAACACAGCCAGAATTGTGGTTCCCACAGATTGGCGGTGTGCCCATGTGGCACACATATTATAGCCAATCAATCCATTTCAGATACTCCTGACCTCAACTGATTATGTGCATAAAGGACACCTGTCCATAGAATAATTTTTTCCATTCCATGTTTTCTATCACCATGGATAAGACCAAAGAGGAGATCAAAGGTCAAAGATGTCAAAGGACATTAGAGACAAGAGACAGCACAAGGCTGGAATGGGACCATCAGCAAGAAGCATGGTGAAAAGGTGACAACTGTTGGTGGAATCATTTGGAAATAGAAGAAATGTAAAATGAACATCAACTGTTCTTGGTCCGGAGCTCCATGCAAGATTTTTCCTGATATGGTGTAACTGGTCATGAAGACATTGGTGGGTCAGAATAAAACTACATGGGAGGAACTTGTTAATGACCTGAAGGCAGATGGGACCACAGTCACCAAGAATACAATTGGTAACACACTGTCTATAAAGTCCCCTGCTCAAGAAGACAAATGTACAGGCCCATCTCAAGTTTGCCAGTGAATATCTAAATGATTCTGTGCTGTGGTCAGATGAAACCAAAATTGAGCTCTTTGGCATCAACTTGATCTGCTGAGTTTTTTATGAAGAGAGTGCATTTCATAAAACAAAACTTCAGTAATTCTTTAGAGCTGCAACAAATTGGTTTGGCAAATGAACTGATTTATAAATGGTAATCAATCAGCTATCATTAACTTTAGGGGCCACACACTGACACATGAACAATAACAGCTGAAAAAATTGTTTCAAGGTACTTTTTAGTTTAACATTCAATAAATATTAAAAAAAAATATTAAAGATTTATCTAAAAATTTAGCTAATAATTAATTTTTAAACATGGGAAGAAACACTTTTGTTTACTGTGCCATGGTTCTGTGTCATTTGACCCAGCTTTTGAGTTTATTGTCATTTTGTAAACCTCTCTCTCTCATCTTCCTCCTCTTTCTCTCTTTCGTGCTTCCTCCCTCTCGTTCTCCCTTGCTCCCTCTCTCTGTCTCTCATGTCTGCTTTCCCTCGACCCTTCTGTCAAGCTTGCGTGTCCCATCTTACGTCCCTCTACGTTTCCTGTTTTATTTGGACAGTCTTGTGTTCAATGTTCAGTGTGTTTAGTTTTGCTTCCTGAGCGGCATCATGTTCATTTGTGTCAGCTGTGTTCCCCATGTGTTTCTACTTCCCTCATTACCCTTCTGTATATTTAAGTCCTCTGTCTCCTGTTGTTCATTGTCGGGTCGTCTGTCTTCCTCGCAACATGTTCCTGGAATCAATGTTGTCTCAAGTCTTGGTTTTCTCAGGTTCATGTTTATGTTCACGTTTATATTTAGAGGTTTACTATGTCTGGCTTTAGTTTTCCCAGTTCAGGTTATGGTTTAGTTTTTCGCCTTTGCTATTTGTTTTTGTGTTTTTCTAACAGCCTGAATAAAATTTTCGCTTTTTGTTAAAGTTCAGTTCTGTCCCCCGTGTTTCTGCTTTTGGGTCCGCTCCTCAAACACACCGGCCATTTGGCCCTGTGAGATACTGACAATATTTCTTTCAAATTCACTGTGGTATGTTCAGATTAAAGAAGTAGAAAAGAAGACAACAGCAACAGAAAAGAGAGAGAGGGTGATGTGAGGTGAGTGTTTGATGATCTGGTTCTATAATAAAAAGAACCAGATCTTCTCTGAGATTTGATTATAGAAACTTGCAGAATGCATTTCATAAAGAAGTATCCAAACATGAAGCTGAACCGTCTTTTCTCTCTGGTGCTATAAGATGACAGACACAAAGCCTGATTGGTTTAGTTCTGTATAAATTCTATCACTTCAGTATGCTGATATTGTGCTTAACTTTGAATGTTTCATGTTCTTTAAAAAATAAAAAAAGAATCAAAGAAACTGCCAGGCTGAATAAATAATACTAACAAAATTGTATGACTTGGCAAATTTAGTATATAGGCAGTTTGAATTTTCAGACCTAACTGGGATCTTCTCAAGTTTACAAGCCTCATAGGTACTGTACTGCTTTGAACCATCCTGGTTTCTCACAGAGTTAAATGAATTAAATGTGACACTTATACTGAAGGTTAGTACTTCCTATTACAATAAAATGGTAATAAACAAATGGTAATAATGTGGAAATGATGCTATAATAAGGCAAACCAATTAGTAATAGTAGCGTAATACCTTGGTAACAATATGATAACCTGCTAGCAATAAGAAGGCACAAATTAAGCAATCCAGTTTCAACAGTTTAGGTGAGGAGGTTGGAGGTGTGGTGTACTCAGAATATCCCCAGAGAATTTTGTTCTGCTTTATTTCTAATGCAGTGGTCCTCAAAGTGTGTGGCGATGGGTGGGGCGCAAGTTACCTGGCAGAAAAGTCATGCGGAACTAATGGTTAACATCGGAATCACTTTTACGGCAGTTACGTAAATAATATTCGCATGTTCAACCACATGTTCGGACATTTCAGTACACTTCTTTATTGTGGCTGTCGACCTGGCCCCAGATAAAGCAGAAGAAGATGGATGGATGGATGGGTGTGATTGGGGATGCCGATCAGGTACGTCAAAAACAGGGTCAGTGCAGCCACTAAGAGTGAATAGTATTAAAATCTCACTAAATTATAAATTTTTCATCTCTGTTCACAAGGTTCTGGATTTCAGTTTTTTCTTTTTATAAGACTTAACTTTATTTTTCCATGTTTGGCAATGTTCACTTTCTGTTTAACGTGTAGCTTTTTTGAAAAAGTGGTGCAGACAAAATAAGAAACATAGTCATGTTTGTGGTGTGATGTGCATGTGGTGGGCTGTTATGTTGTAAACTGTTTGGATGTGCTTGTGAAAAGAAAGATTATTTTACTGCATAAACTAGCACTGATCGCATCAGCTGATTGCCACCGCTCGGTACACTAAGCCAGACGAGGAAAAATAAGATATTCTGATTCCAGCAGGTCGGTCCAGTGAATCACCTGTCACTTGACTCAGACCGGCTTTCCTCCGCACTGTCCTTATCTATAAAGTGCTTTGCAAACCCGGATTTTTCCGTTTCAGTGCAGCTAGCCAAAAAAATGAAGAACCACTTACAGCCTAACAGACAGAGAGTAAAAGTGGAGAGTATATGCTCGGTTGTAACATAGAACTTATTGTTGCAGCCAGGGACAGCACAAAAATGTATCCCTTAAACTGATTTTTAGTTGCGGTGTTCTTATTCATCTCAGAGTTATTGGTTCTGTTATTAGGTAGCTAAAATAAACTAACATAAGTCTATTGACTGCAACCAACCTTGTGTAAAGGAATGTGCGGGGGCAACAGTAGACACGATAACTGGTGCCTGATATCTGTCATGGCCACCTCTTAGCTCAGGGCCTGCAAAATAAGAAGCATCTCTCCACCAGTTTTAATCAGTTAGATAGATCCTCATATAAAACTCTGTGAACTGCCAGCGGGGTTACTCTCTTTTGGGAAGATGGACTGCAGCTAACTGTTTTACAGACTGTGGTTTTCTAAACAAAAGGGATCCATGTTCATGATACTTTTTAATCATTTAATGCTGGCTTAAATAAATAATAACTGAAGAAAGAAGTGTTTTACTGGTGATTCCTCAAGGTGGATAAAAGAACACGCTGTCAAAGTGGAGACCCTGATGTGATCCACTGAGGATAATTCGGACCACACCAGGGACTGGACATTTCCAGCGAAGCCAGAGGTGGACCCCAAACCCTTTAACACTCACAAGACGTCTCAGATCTGATAACGTAAGCAGAAGCCTGCTGTTTATGAACCGAAATTCTAAACATTGGAAATGGCTAAATTATGTGAGTGTAAAGGAAGCGGAGGGGCGAGTTTGCAAAGATAGTGAAAAGAAAAAACAAAAATAATAAATTTTATAAAACCATATTGGCTATTTGACAGTAACATTAACTGATTAAAATGAATTAAAATTAAGAATTAATTAAACAGGTAGTGACGACCTGAGCAGAAACCTCTGGTAGAATTGATTAAAATTAATAATTGCCACCTGCGGCTGGTGGCTGGGAGTGTGTGATATTAAGTGAAGCCTGTGGAATGTGAGATTGTGTGGGATGTAAAGCGACTGGTAGTTACTAACGGTGTTTCAGCTAAGGTAACAGACAGCTTGTTGACATCTCACAGTGTCAACAAGCTGTCTGGCTGTGGAAACCTCATGGTGACAACTGAAGCAGTGCCTAGTTGATTGGGTCAATTGCTGGTTGCTTGTTATGTAATACAAACAGACTGGCTCATAAGGGGAGATTGATTGTTGCAATAAACTGTGTGAGAGCATGATTGTGAGTGTCCTGAATAAAGTTATGCAAACTGTGTGAAAGAGTGATTAGAGCGTGACATGAGAGAGGACTAGCTGCCCTGACAAGGGTGCAGATAGGGAATTGTCAAACTGGAGGGCAGAGGGCGATACTGCAGGTCACCAGCTGCCCCCAGGGGACACAAAATAAATAAATATAAAAATGATACTAAAAGGGGTTTCTGAGTTTAAAACGGGAAAAGTCTAATTTCTTCTTTTTGGGGGGAAAAAGGAAAAACACAATACTATTTATAAATGAACAATAATAAAGGTATAAATAAAAAGTAACAATATATGAAACTGAATGTGACAAGTACTAAAGATAAATTCTTGAGGGGAAAAAAAAAGATGAAAAAGAAAATGAGGAAAAATAAATGGGGAGAAGTAGTTTAATGTCCAAAAAGTTTCTTTCTTGACAGAAAAAAATAAAAGAGAATCAGAGAGGGAAAGTGTTAATAAGCAGTGATGAAAAATAATATTAAATAAATGTGTTAGTGTGTCAGTAGCAGGTGAACCTGGACCTGGATCGACCTCTTCCACGAGCACAGGGACCGGAGCAAAATGACAGACCAACATCATTAACATACAGGGCAGTGGACACTCTTTCAATGATGAGGATGTACACATCCTGGACAGGGAGGAATGCTGGATTGAGCGGGGAGTCAACAAGGCAATTTACGTGAAAAGGGAAAGACCATCTCTGAATAGAGGAGGGGGCCTAAGGGTACATCTTTCACCATCTTACAATGCTGTGATTGAAGCCATTCCCCCAACTCTCTGTGAATGGAACTCATGACAATTGATCAGTGTTTTTAGATCAATGATCAATGGTCTATGATCAGTGGTTGTTGATCAATAGTCATGATATAACCCTAACCTTGCATATTAATGATCAAGGAACTGACCTCACAGCCTATTGTTCATTCAGTGGGCTAGGTTCAGTTATTGTGCAAATGCACTGTTTATAAGATTGGGGAAACCTGCAGTCAGCTGAGACTTGGATGAGTGACGAAACGTTTCTCACACTGAAAACGTTACGTCCAAATGAACGAAATCAACCTTTTGGGATCATTAACATAATTAGAACCACACTCAGGCCGAGTTTTTGGCTAAATATTTCACAGCTTCACCTCCATGTACGTCTTATCCTGAAAAACAAGCTTCAAGGACAACTAACCTCTCTCTGAAGACAAAATACAGTTCCAGAGCAAGTTGATGTTGTGTTACATTTTGTTCATGTTGAATATCAGTTTCCACTTAACTATAAATCTGAAAAAACAGAGTCCATTTTTTGTTTTGTTTTTTCACTTTAAACTGTTGTTCCATTGTATTAAGAATACAATAATGTAAAATGACTGCCAGATATTGAAAGTTGAGGTTATTCTGAAAAAAACAGGCAAAAGCATTCACTTAATTTCTGGCCTTTTTACAGACAATATTACCAAATAAGTCCAGGCGGCCTGTATGATACTTGGTCAATAAAGGGTTGGGAGACCAGCAGCATATACAAACACCATCATGGATGGCGACATGCTCTCCCAATCACAAGATGGGAGTTGGAAGGTTCACCCGCAATATCACTGTGTGTGAATGGAGCTGGAAAGTTTGTCTGAGTTTTAGATTTGCCACACATGGAGTAAAAGTTTCAATGGAAGGAACTGAGAAAAACAAGACAAAGTTGAAGAAAAACTGCCCACAGGACTGCTGATAATGCACACAACTATGAACTGCTGCAGGATGTGGGTGAGGCAGACAGAAGTGGCGGGAAGGAGGGAGAAGAGAACATGGAGGAACAATGAAACTGTTTTTAGTGTGGGGACACATGAAAATCGGGTTAAGGAAAAACGAAAACCTGAGGCCGACTGACTTGGAGCGGAGGTTGAGAAAGGGTCCTAAGCATCGCAACAAAAGTTAAAAGATGAAAATAAAACAGAGAATGCATTACCCGCCTACTAACACACACACACACACGCGCGCGCGCAATGAAGACCAGCTTACACTCACAAACATGCCCACATCTCTCATTACTGTTAAAATTGGAAAACTTGACACTGGCTACCAAATTCTGAGTTCATCCACTGCTGACAGACACCAGTTGACCTGTTGACCTGCAGCCTGGAGAATTAACTTTTTAATAGAGTGGTGCTACCAACCAGTGATCAGTCAATAAATTTAGTGGTAATATATTAAAATCGTAAGATGACTGAACTGAACAACACAGTCTGACAAATGATTGAACAACACAACAGTTCAGTCTGATCCTTTCCTTTATATAATATGAAGGCACAAATGAGATGGTTTCACCTCTTTTCGCTCTTTCCCTCCCTGTTTGTGCGCAGGCTCACACAGAACTCAGCGCCCTCTCCCTACCTAGACATCCAATCACTGTTAGTATGCAAATGACCCAGTGTCAGGTTTCTCAGTAGGCAGGGCAGAGCAAAATCTCTGTCGCAAAATCATAGCAACTCGTGAGGTAATTAACAACTAAAAAATACAACTATATTTGTACAGTAAATGGTAGACTAGTCCGTTGTTCTTCTCACAGTATCAGTCTGGTAGAGAAAAGTTTCTTTCTTGATCCCACAAGCACCACTGTGAACCCATCTGCTGCATAGAGCCGACTGGAGGACGTGTGTCTGTCAGACCCAGACACAAAGCTCCACCCCAGCTTTCAACTATGCTCTCAACTCAGTTTTCACTTTTCATATACTAATGTAATCACTGTGATTTTAGTAAAGCTCATTTCCTTATTTTTCGATAAAAGAAAGAGAAATTTGGTGATCTTGGCCCATGAGAAATCCATAACAAATAACTTGGATATGGATGAATCTGTAAGAGTTTTTGGAAAGTGAAGCAGGAGACTGTTGTTGTAGAGTGAACTGAGGAGAAAGGGAGAGTGGAGCTGTTAAGCTGCAAACAGAGTTCATTTCCTTGCAAAACAAACACATTTAAAATAAGACAAAAAATAGAAGAAAAAAGTTAAAATGTTCTGTTCTAAATCTGTTGTGTTCTACAAATTAATCTGAGAATTGTAGGAAAAGACATGAATTGTTTTTTTGTTTGTTTTTTAAAATTACTATACCATCCCTTTTTAGTTTTGTAAATACTGGCTATATTGAGAGGTCTTATTTTATTTTTACTTTATTTTGCTAATTTATTTGAATTAGGCTATCCAATTAAGATACATTTTATGTTGTTGGTTGTAAAGATCTGGATGGATTTTTTTATTCTTGATTTTCTTTTTATTCTATTTTTCAGTTTTATTTTTCAAGACTTGGTGAATTGACTTTTTTTTTTATAACTTGGCCTAGCCTTTTTATTTTTGTTAATACTGGCAATAGTGAGAAGTGTTATTGTTGGGTTCGTATATATATGACATAAGCCATCCAATTAAGGTAAATGTCATGTTTTTAGTTGTTATAATCTGATGAGGAATATTTTATTTTATTTTTTCTTGTTTTATTTTTCAGTTTTCCTCCTGAGGGACTGCCAGCTTAACATGGTCAGCTTCTGGTGGTCTAAGAGCTAGACCATCAGAAGCTTAGCCTTCATGTGGGACACCCAAGTTGGTCAGGTCTTAGGGTAGAGGCCTGACAAACTGCAATCCAATTACATGACAGAAACAGTTATCCAGAGTACCCCACCACCAACCCTTTCCTGCCTCAGTTGCCACCATTTGCCCCCTTTACATTTCTTTCTGCACCCCCATATATGCCTGTCTAGAACCGGCCCAGTGTGAATCCGAATTAGAATATTTCTATTGTAATTGTAACAAGTACAATGAAATTAAGTGCAGTCCCTGCGGTGTCAAGAGAAGAAAGTTTAAAAATAATTACAAAAGAAGTATAAAAAAGAGGCAGAACACAGTCATTCTGTAATAATAAGTAGAACGTTATTGCACATAAACACTGATGCACAGAATATCACAGGATGTCATCCAATGCGCTGTATTTGTCAGGCTGAATTGTAGGTGATTAGTTGTAATTCAAAGCCTCAACAGCTACAGGATAGAACTTGCTATCTGTCTAGCATTTGTTCTCATGCTCTTGTATCTTTTGCCTGATGGTAGCAGTTCGAACAGATTATGGGCAGGGTGTGAGGAGTCTTTTATGATATTGATATTGTTGTCATGGTGCTGGGTCGGTGACCTAGTGTTTCTGAGTTTTGTACCTTTTTTAGTTTAGATTTCCTCATGGTTTGTCACTGTAGTGTTTTTTTTCTCACTGTGTCTAGCTCCCTAGCTCTTTAGTATTTCCTGAGTCCAGTTTTGTTTTTGTTTTTCCCTGCCTGTCCCGTTTGGTTCTTTTGCCATCAGAATTGTTGTCTAAAGGCAAAGAAAGATGCCAAATGGATTTACTTTACCAAATGGACCATCCCAGCCTTGCCGTATTGGTCTATTTGATTCACCTTTGCTTTTATTGTTTATTTTATTTTCATTTGCTGAACACGGGACAGACTTGACTGCGGAAAAGAAAAGGGAGAAAGAAAGAGGGAAAGAAAAAGAGCAGGGAAGAGGGACGGTGATAAAGGGCAAAAACCAACAAAACAAACAGACAAAAAATACATATATCAATCACCTGGATCACCTGTTGAGAAAGAAAAAAGAGAAAAAAAAAAGCAAAGAAAAAGAGAGCAATATAATAAACAACATCATCACGATGATATATGTGAATATAACAGTAAATACTAAATATTAAATATTATTGTGCAGCACGTAAGATCGACAGCGCACAGTGTGCTTTGAGGTAGGAGCCAAAAAGGGTGTAGTTTGTGTGTGTGAGCACCCGTGTGTACACCTGTGAACGTGAGCGCGCTTGTATTTAAAAGGTTCCTTCATGTAATGATCTGCTAGAGCAGTGGTTCCCAAACTTTTTTTGCTGGGCCCCCCTTTGTTTTACAAGAAAAATATCCCCCCCCCGCGCGCGCACACGCACACACGCACGCACAAACACATCCTCCAACCACACACACCCATATTTTGCTCCATTGGGGTTTATTTCACACCTCAAACATTTAGTAAACAATTAAGCAAATACAAGTAATCTGCAGGTAGTAAGAAAATAAACTACTAACTCTTTTACGCTGCGTCCGCAGCTGTTTCGTCCACACGTAAACGGCGTTTGGAATCACCGAAAACGGAGATTTTTTAAAACTCCTTTTTTGGGTTTATGTGTGGACGAGGAATACAGAGTTCGTCACGCAACATTAAAGGTATGTGCCTTTTTCCACGTCACGCTGTGCGCCACGTTATTGTTTACATGAGATGAATTGCAGAATGGCAGATAGTCAGATTAACAGTATTTTGTCTCTATCTGCAGGTTTTACATGCTTACATACACACACGCAGTTACTGTCCCTCCATTTAGAAAGGCAGAGGCGTCACGGCGTAATTATTTTACGTGTAGTTGTTTTTTCCTGTGTAATAATATTCAACATTGCTATCAATACATTTTTCAAAAAATGCCTCTCTGTGCAAAATGGGTTTAAAAACATGAACAACTGTGGAATACTGTTTGTCCGTGATTTGAACCCAGAGAACAAATCCTGGCAGGACCAGCCTGATATTATTCGTATCCTGCTGTAACTTTACTGTATAAAGAGCTAATATCTCCAAAATGTCAGGAGTAGTTATTTATTACAACAAGTGTTTGTGAACTAAAAATCAAGAATGTGGGATACTGTTTGTCCGTGATTTGGAGAGCCCAGCGCTGCTCCCGACACAGGGGAAACCAATTCTGCAGGGGAGACCTACCTTGGCACTTGTACAGGTGAAACCAAAGGGAAGATATGCTTCTCCATATTTTCTAGTCTTTGGCTTAGAATGAAGTTGGTTTGGAAACATATTCAGCTATGCTTCATCTCCTGCTTTGCGTTTGTGTGGGAGCCCCGTGCTAGCGTTGTTTTTTTTATGGTTTTTTTTCCCTTTTCATGCGGCGCCCCCCCTGCAATGGCTCTGCGCCCCCCCCTAGGGGGCGGGCCCCACACTTTGGGAAGGTCTGTGCTAGAGGGTGTGGGGGGCCATAGCCCAGTCCTCCTGGGCATGAAGCAGGTATGGAGGAGATCAAGGCTCCAGACATCCAGAGGCCCCAAGAGCAAAGGAGACCAAGGAAGACCAACGGAGGGGCAACCGTGCCATTATCCCGGAAAGAGCTGAGGAGAGCCCCAGATGAGGGGTCGCTCAGCAGCCGCGGAGCAGAAGCCAGGGGGGGTTGCAGTGACGTGCCCGTGAGCTCCGCCGGCAGCCAGCTGTGCCAGAGTGACCGAGCCCCAGGCCGAGAGGCCGAGGGCACCCCACCCCCGATGGACCCGAGCGAGCCCCAGGCTCCAGGCCCTGACAAGCAGCCACCAGGAGTGAGCCGGTGGGTACCTGGACGCCCATCCCCGGACACAAAGAACCACCAATGCACCGATGTCTGAGGGCATCTGCCACTGGCAGGGGGAGTGGTGGGGGGAGATAGGCCTCCATACCATGGAGGGCCTGAGATGTCCCTAGAGAGGTGGCGTCTGATACCCAACCTGACATATAGACACAAACAAACAGGCACACACAGATACAAACATCCATTCCCACCCTCATGCTCTCATATGCAATTACTCAGCATTCACCCAACGTGGAGACAGACATAAATAGACACTGGACACACAATCACACTCCCCAAGCGTACTCTATACCCCAGGTCTAGGTACCCTTGCCCCTGGAGGGGGAAACTGCACCCAGACCCAGGTGGTGTTACCCTTTTCCCTGGGGTGGAGAGAAGCAGACCGCCCCGACTCTGCAGCAGCAGGGAGGCCCCACATTCCAGACCCCAATCGGACGGCCAACTCCTCGTCCCAGCCCCCCCGCCCCAACAGGCAACAGAGAACGGGGGTGTGTGAAGACTCCAAACCTCCCTCCGCCCGCTCATATGTAGTGTTGATGCATGTGTGTTCTAAGGTGCATTTAAAACCCAGGGGGGCATGGAGCTACCTGCCAGAGAGCAGCAGGTAAGCGCATAGCCCCTCCTGATAGCCCTCAATGTATACGTGTATTTAAAATTGAGAGGTGGGCAACGACGCCAGGGGTGAGTCCAGTTTTAGGTTTTGTCATGCGGCTTCCCTGTGTTCTGTATTTCCTGTTTTACTTTGATAGTTTCTGTCCGATGTGTAGAGTGTCTGGTTTTGCTCCCCCTTGTCTCGTCAGCCCTGATTTGACCCAGCTGTGTTTCCCTCCTATCTCTCATCCCCTGATTGCTCCCTCTGTGTATTTAAGGCCTGTGTTTCTCTGTGTCAGTGTCGCGTTGTCAACGTCTGCTCACCCTCATGCTACGCTGTGTATTCTGTTTACCTGCTTGCCTGTCTGTTAGTTTATTTCTCCCCAGTATAGCTAGTTTTCTGTCCAGTCCACAACCTGCAATAAAGCTATGTATTTTGAGTTCATCAATCTCGAAAATCCCTCCGGACGCCCCGGACAGAACATGAAACGTGGACATGTCCAGCGAAAAGAGGATGGTTGGTCACCCTAGCATACATGCATGGGCTAGTTTTCAGTTTCAGAGAATAACTGTGTACTAATTTTTTGGGATTTTGCTTTATGTTTGGAAATAAAGGTATTCAGTTACTTTGTTGAAATGAATAAATTACACAGCGGTATTTTCCTGTTCCATAAGGCTATGTAGCCTCATGGGCAGTGTAGTCCGTGCTGCAGGGAGAATGGACTGCCATTCCCGTTATGTGTCTGTGAGCGAGGGAGGGAGACAAAGGAGAGTCACAAAGTACAAGTACAAGAAACGGGAGCTGGAAGCATGTAAATGTAATAATAACCTCTGTAGCGAAAAAGAGTGCCTGACGAGCCCAGTTGTAAGTAAGCTATTAAGACTCGACTGTACACTGTGTTTGTGTTTTCCTCCAAAACAATAAGTTCAGTTGGAGCAGCCTTTCAATGCCACTCTCTGTCTCTCGCCTCTCTCTGTCTCTCGCCTCTCTCTGTCTCTCGCTAGCAAAGTTGACCCAGAGAACAAAGTAAAGCTAGTTTTCTGCTACGAGCCCGACACGGAACCTGATGTTTTAGCCAGAGGTCCCTTTACGGTTTTATGCCTTTACGGTTCGGAGCCGTGGACCTGTTTCATATACCCGCGGAATAGTTTTCTATACAAGATCACTGCAAAAAGTGCAGCTTTACCTAATGTCCACCCTACTGTTACTCATTTTATATTAAGATTTAAAAATCTAGTTGGTATTGCTATGGCGAATAACCTTCAGTAAAAGTAATAAATCACACAGCAATAGTACATTTATGTAGTTATAAAAAGCATGATAATATATTAAGTAATCCAAAGTATTCAGAATACGTTACACTCATTGAGTAACGTAACGGAATACGTTACAAAATACATTTTGGGTCATGTATTCTGTAATCTGTAGTGGGATACATTTTAAGAGTAACCTTCCCAACACTGTCCTTTACAGACAGAGCAAATGGAAACGCTCCTAAACAGAATCATGAGAAGCTCAACATGTATCCTTGAGTTTGGTTTAAAACTCAAAGTCTGGTGAAGATATAATATAATTAATTTCCTGTCATGTTCTCAAGTAATGTGCTGACAGTTCCCATAGCTACTCTGCAACTTGATTCATTTCATTCAGTCACTGGGCAAATAACAAAAACCAGATCTGACCATTAAAGCACAGGTTGCGTTACTGTTGTTACCCAGTAAACATGATGATGACTGACAGACTTGTGGCATTTTTTGAGGTTTGTTTGAGGGAAATGTGCTGTGACATTTACTATTTGACAGCTATTATTTGATGGGGCTGTCTTGAGCTGTCTGAAGAGATTGTCAGCCAAGAGACTTCTTACTCACTGCACAGACTAAAACTCACTGATTTAATCGAAATAAGGTCTTATTTTAAGACCTTTAGATTTCTTTTAAATTGTTATCAAATGCGTTTGCAAATTTTTATCCCACTCCAAGCAACTAGAGCAGCACATTTCAGTGATCAGCACCTTCAGTCAAAATGCAGGAAATAATTACCCTGCTTGCTTTCCACCAAAACTGCTGGAATCTTTAGAAAAGCAACAACAAATAGTAACAGCAACTGAGCAGCACTGCATCACCCTCTGAACACTGAGCAGAAAAGGTTAGAGGACATTGCTGGGGCAAGAAAATAACCACTCAGCAGACTAAACACTTTAAACCTAGTAAGGTGGGATTGCCGACATGGCTGGGATGGCAAAGTTCCTGCCAGAATCTCTGCTCTTCACACATTCACAAGTTAGTTAAAGACAATGGCTGGCATTTGAGTCTGGCTTTACTAATATCTCCTAGTTTACCAATATTTACCACTAATGAAATCAAAGTGGGTGGTGTCCTCTCAAGAAATAAAGTAAATTGTGCTAAAATACTTTGAAACAATATTATACCTGGCCCCACCTATGGATGTGCATTCAAAACACCAACTGACCCGCCATCACCTTTTATGTTCTTATGGTTGATGAATCCAAGTCAATTTCTTTAGATCTCAAATAATATAATGCAAACAATATAACAATAATCAAATGAATGGCATGAGTGTGCTCATCACATCATTAGAATAGTTTACCCCACACAGAAGGGTTTCTAGTTCTCTTTTAAATTCAAAGAGGGATTAGTAATGTCATAACCAATGTGCAGGCCAGACTTGAACGCAAGACTTAGAAGATCAGATTCAGTGAGTATGTTTACAATGATCAAGGGAAGATCCACAATCTCTATTTACACAAAGGTCAACAAAGCAGGTTTGTCTGATAGTGAAAATCCAATGTGTCTGATCACTCTTGACGCAGGAACAGTCTCTTCTCCATAAATCTCTTGCACACAATTTCCTCTCCTCCAGAGATACATGCCAGGGCTTCTGTGCAGACTAGAAGACAGGCAAGTAATCAAAGAAACAACAGGGAAGCAGACTTGGAGATCAGAGGAAGTTTCACTACCACAGTTTGTTCAATGCTCAGATGAAGACTGAAGGTTTGCTCTCACTATAAATAGAAGCCAGATGATTAACAGATCATGAAAAGGTTGGCTTGATTGCTTCAGGTGTGCGCTGGAGGAGGACAGATCCAAGAAGGATCCTCCTGGCGCTCGCTGGGCTTATTAGAATGTTTGCGATGGAAGTCTGAGCATAATTTTGTTCAAAACCACAGTATGTCTCCAGTGGATGACTCAGGACTGGACAGAAGATGGAACATACAAATAGCTGGGTGGACTGTTACCTGGGTCGGGTTCGTCCCGCTGGGCATTTTGGACCAGTGACTCAATTTCTCAGGACAGAACCAATGATGCAGGACAGTGGTCGAATGGTTATCTCCTCCACAGTAGTGTCACCAGTTGAAAATTGTCAGGATAAGGCATCTGGTTTGACATTCCAGGAGCCAGGTTGGTAAGTGTTTACAAAATTCAAACAAGCAAAGAAGAGGGTCCACCTGGCTCGTCTTGAATTCAGTCGCTTGGCCGCTTTCAGGTATGCAAGGTTTTTGTGGTCAGTCCAAATTAATTAATGGATCCACTCAACTCAAGCCAGCGGCACCACTCCTCTAAGTCCATCTTGACTGCCAGCACTTCTGCTCACCACATCATAGTTGTATTACGTAATAAGAGAAAAAGGCACAAGGGTGCATTTTACCTTCTTTGCAGAGCAATAAGATGTCTCTAAACCGTGGAATCAGAAGCATCTACTTCCATGATTAACTGTTGGGTGGTAACGAGCTGGATGAGGATGGGTGCAGAAATGATGAGATCCTCGGAAGTAGAAAAGGCCTTTTCTGCCACCTTGATCTTCACTGGGTCAGCTCTGATCAACCCTTTCTCTACAATGTAGCCTAGGTAGGAGACTGAGTCAATGTGAAACTCACATTTTTCACCCTTGACGAACAGCTTATTTTCCAGCTGGTGTTACAGCACCAGAAAAACATCAATTCATCTCTTCATCTGAGGATTGTTTTACGCTCAGACGAAAACTGAAGGTTTGCTGTCAGTATAAGTAGAAGCCAGCTGATTAGCAGATGACAAACAAGTGGGCTTGATTGCTTTAGGTGTACGCTGGAGGATGGCAGAGATCCCAGAAGGATCCCTCCCCTGCAAAGTAAGGCGTGGTTAGACACACACACACACACAAAACACACACACAAAACACACATTCATGATGAGAGGGAGAGAGAGAGAAAAACAAAATGAAGAGAGGAAAAGAGAAAGGACAGAGATGCACAGGAGGACTGAAGGACCATGACAAGTACACTCATAAATAACAGTATCCTAGTCATTCCCTTAGAGTTAAATGTGTTTTTTCATTTTAGCATTATGTCCAATGTATTATGAAGGAGATAAGAGCTAGCATGTCCATCAAATAAAAGCTCAGATCTGTTCTATTAGTAAACTTAAAGTTTCATGGATATTGATATTAGTAATTTTATTGTTAATATTAATAATTAACTACCTAACCCTTAAACCACCTATACTGTTGGTACTCGCAGCAAAAGTGCTAAACTGACTCTAAACCTGGTGGTTAGCAATCATTTTTCCTTACAACTGATTAACTGGCTTGAATGTATCTGCTGTGAAAGGTCACATGTGCAATAGCATGAAAGGTCATGAGGCAGCATGTGATGCGCGTGCCTTTTGTCTGGGAAAGCTTTGATGTTTCAAAGGCTATAGCTGTAGCATAAGTTGTTTTGGGACTCCCCAGGGTACAGTGATACCTGGGTCACCTCTCGATCACAATGATCAGATGAAAAGGACCTCTTGCTGGTCCTTGACAAAAGTTTACTTGAAAATGAGAACATTGACTATAGCTCAGAGTGATCAGGATAGCTGCATCTGTTTCAAGAGACAGTTTTATTGATTTTGAGTCTTTGAGTAGCCTGATCCATTATGGCCGTCACAACAACAAGTGTTTGTCCTTTCCTGTCTAGACTGAAGATGGGAGTGTTTAGCTCAGTGTTACAGTGAGAACTTTCTGTTTTAAATGTAATGTTGTTAATTTTTAACTGAGAGGCAGCAAGGTTACCACTGTTGCCTCACAGCAAGAAGGTCCTGAGTTCAATTCCACCAGCAGGGCAGGATCTTTCTGTGTGGAGTTTGCATGTTCTCCCCGTGTTTGTGTGGGTTCTCTCCGGGTACAGGATTTTTTTAACTGTTTAGACCAATGTTAGAACAGGTCATGCACATCCTAGGTGTATTCTATGGCTTTATCAGTATATATTTACATGAAAAATACTAGATTCAAATCAACCTTTATCTGAAACAGGCTCTCTCTCTAGCTCTGTAATATTTTGTTCTACAGTCTCAAGCTTTACAGTTTCAATTTATTCTTTAGATTTATCTAGTAGGCACAAAACCACTGTAAATGAATATAAATGTTTTTTTGGTTAATGTTGCCAATGTTGATCAATATGTTCACCATATTCAATTCAGTTTTATTTACACAGTGCCAAATCACAACAACAGTTACCTCAGGGCACTTTATATTGTAAGGTAGACCCTACAATAATACATACAGAGAAAAACCCAACAATCATACGACCCCCTATGAGCAAGCACTTTGGTGAGAGTGGGAAAGAAAAACTCCCTTTTAACAGGAAGAAACCTCCAGCAGAGGTGAGAGAAGGAAGACAGGACAAAAGACAAGCTGTGGAAGAGAGCCACGGATTAATAACAAGTATGATTCAATGCAAAGAGGTCTCAGCTTCATATAAGTTTATTCATCATGTATATGACACAGTCATTTTATTCTGTTTAGCTAAAATGTACACTACTGAACTCACAAAATACATCTCACCTAAGCAGTCACAGTGTGGTTTTATCTGTAATAAGGTTCAATTCAGACAACAACTGTGTTTTTCTGTAATTCTACTTTGAAAAGAGATTCTTTGAGTAATTAATTACAAATATCAAACCCCCCACAAAAGACAACAAATGTATCAGAGATGAGGTTGAGTAGGAAGAGTTTGGAGTTAAAATCATGTTTGGTTCCATTCACATTGCTTTAGAAGTGCCCCTAATCATTTATAAAGAGAATCACACACTGGTTTAGAACTGCTTTGTTGCTGCTGGTTTGACCTTAATGACAATGCAGGAAATGAAGTGTCGAAGAAGTAAAGGGGTGATGCATCTTCCTTGTTCATGTGGTTTGTTATTAGTTTGGATGACTGAAGCCATGAATATCAGACTCCAGAAACGTAATCTGACTCCTTCTCACTCACTGCCTTGTCTCCATTTGAAGTTGCCAAGGTCACTCTATATCTATATTCTATATTTTTCACAAATTAACCTGTGGCGACTTCACTGCAGGAAAAGAAGGTGACTATGTCTGTTTGACAAAGGAGGCAACATGCTCATAACAGGAGGAAGGAAGAGATGAAGTCAGTCATCCTCAGTTACTGCAAACTTTCATTGTTACTCTAACACAATCAAGTCTGAGAGTGCAAAGCTATGTCAAAGAAGGTTTGAGCAAAACTGAAAAGGGAAACCTGACAGCAATAGTGATGGACTCCTTTGTGGTTTCATGTGTGTATATTTTGGAGCTTGTGACAGCCTAAACACTGAGTTGAAATATGGGGAAAGCCCTTTTGTATTTTTATTTTTTTGTTTTCTTTCTTACTGTGTTTAATTTGCATTCTTAATTTGTATGTAGGAGCTGGTGGCTATTTATAGTGCTTTATCAGACCCAAAGCTGGCAGCAACAATATCAAGAATACATTCCTGATAAGTGTGTTCCCCATGAAGAATTACTGTAAACACACACATACACACACACACAAACACACACGCAGCTGCATTCTTCACAGGCTACCATAGTTTTTGGCTGCAGTAAAAATGCAGGTCGAGTTATAATATCAGACAAAAAATATGTTTTCTAAGTACACGGTGTGTGTCAAGTGATAGTTGCATAAATCAAACTAAGGATATTTCCAGGTAATCCTGGAGGTGTAATCACATTCAATTTTCAGTAGTGTTATAACGCATTACTGTACTGAATTCACGAATTACATAGATAAAATTATGCTGATACGTGCGTTACAAAGGTTCTTCAGTTATGTACACATCGAGTGAATATAATGAAAAAAAATGTAATTTCAATTTCAAAAAAACTTTTTTTTTCTGTGCAATTTCAGTTTGTGTGGAGAAGGGGTTAAATGGTGGAGTGCTACAGAGATGGACATAACTTTTATTTTTATTGCACAAAGGGTCAAGAGTGCAATGGTAAAGTGAAAAATGCCTCTAGGACAATAACAGCAGCACTATACTGCTAACAGAACTTCATCTCTTTGCAAAAAATCTGCAAAGAAAGAAAGCTATTGAAGAATTGAGAATGACGATAAAGCTGAGTGCATGCCAACCCTAGCCCAGCAGCCCAGAGCCTGGTCTTCAACACCTAACAAACTGATCAGCAGTCAGGCTACAGTCTGCGTTTCTACTGGTTCATGTTTCTACAGGTTCATGTTTCTACAGCAGACTCACTGTGATGATTCTTTGAGCTGGTTTTTTAGGGAGTACAGAGAAAGCAATGTAAAGAGTAGCCTAGTGTAAAGGCCATTTCAGACAGAATGCGGCAGATGCTGCGCTGCACTATAAACCCATTCTTTTCTATTGCTTGCAGTAGAAAAGAATGTTTCCCATTGTACTGTCCAAAGTGCAGTGCAAGCGCACTGGCATACTGTACTCGTGCATATTGCGGGTGGAACTTTGACTGCTGTGTGCTGTAACATATTTCGGCATGACCAATAGGAACAAAACCTACAGCTGTGCTAAGGTAAACCACACCGTTGACGAAAACATGGAAAAAAAAGTTAATTCTGTTTGTATCCAAAACTTTTTGACAACTTTATGAAAGCAGTGTTGTGAAAACAACACATTCTTCACTAACAGGGATAGTGCCAAAGCGTTCTTCTTTAAGAATGAGAGATACGTGTTTTGAAACGGCAGGGAGCAGTTAATCTAGTATATGTAGAGCAGGTGCAAAGAAATTATGAACAGGCAGAGCGCCATGGACTGCCTAACATAAATTTTGCGCTTTTCACTCCAGCTAGCGCATAGGTGTCAAACTCTGGACCGCGGACAAAATTTGGCCCACAGCCTAATTCCATTTGGCCCGCGAAGCCATACCAAATTACTATTAGAGCTGGCCTACTGGTATTATACAGCTAATATATATATTGTTTAGTATTAAGCTTTGCTTGTTCCATATTCAGTTTTTCAGCAAAACTTGTTTGAGTCCATAAGAAAAGATTCATTCTTATATCTGGAAGAAGATTTTTTTTTTCAATAAATATTAATGTTAGCCCGCGACTTTGTTCCAGTTTTGAATTTTGGCCCACTGTGTATTTGAGTTTGACACCCCTGAGCTAGTGTATGCCCAGTGTATGCCACATCCTATGTAAAACCATGAAAAACTTACATTCTCCAGCAAGTAATTAAATTACGTTCAGAATTACTTTTAAGGAAAGTCATGAGTAATGTGAAATACATTATTTTTCCTGAGTAATAACCCCAAAACTAGTACTTACACATCATTAGACTTGATGCTGACAAAGTCTTTTACATTAAATATGCCAGGAGTGCTGGCATATTTAGTGCTTCTTGTAGCTTCACTGTGACTGAAGCTACAAGAACATCATAATAACAGCTGAATGACATCAAGGACTATGTCAACAGCCTGTAAGAAAAAATACAAGATTAAATTTAACAAATATTTTTATTTTTAAAGCGCTACCACTTTAAAAATAAAAATATTGTCTGTTAATATAGCTGTGTGAAAACCACTGCTTGAAGTTCATCTTTTGTATGTCTTTGTAAGATTATGTGGTACTAGTTAGTAAATTACAGTACCTCACAAGCTATTATGGGCTTTGTTTTCTTGTTAGCTTAGCTTCTGGAGTGACACTGAGTTATAGTCTTTTTGAGACATTTGGGCTTTTAGCTCAAACTTTGGAAAAGGTTCAGTTGCACACTGAGAATGCCTGATAAGATATGAATCTGGAGAGGCTACATCAACACTTTGATCATGTTCTTGAAAAAATGACAGGATAATTTAAAAAAAAGTTGAGCTAGTAAGCCAAGTCCAAAGTAGTTAGCCCAGAAGTTTGTTTGGCGACCATGCACAGAAAGCAGGCGGCAGCCCAGTGGGACCAGCAGGACAGGCTTCAGGACCTGGCCGAGCAGCAAACGAAGGTGCTAGAGAGGCTGGTTCTCATGAGGCCCCGCCGACTCTGGTGATTCACCCCACAGAAGATTATATATAATAACACTATACACACACACTCCACACACCTGAACTGAAAAGACTAAAAAGAACTCTGAACTATGAAACTGAGTACGCGGACTGACAAACATGGACTACTAGAATTCCTTACTGTGAAACGTTAAATGACTGTTTATGGTTTTGGTTAAATAAATGCTTTAACTGTTCTTTTAGTTGTGTTTTATTCGCTCCTTAGTCAATGCCTAGAGAGCATAAGCCCAAAGACCCTAACTTTCTCTACATTCTGTAGTGCTTAAGTTTACTGTGTTACAAGTACATTTGCATGATGACTGACACTAACACCATTGACAATAAACAATGGGCTGTGAGGTCAGTTAATATGCAAACTGTCATGACCATTGATCAACAGCCACTGATTAAAGACCATTGATCAATGACAACTGATCAATGGCCATGAGTACCACTCATAGAGTTGGGGAATGCCTGCAAGCACAGCATTGTAAGATGGTGAAAGATGTACCCTTAGGCCCCCTCCCTGATTCAGAGATGGTCTCTCCCTTTTCACATAAATGGCCTCCTTGACTCCAAGCACAAACCAGTGATCCTCCCTGTCCAGGATGTGTACATTGTCATTATTGAAGGAGTGGCAACTGGCCTGAAGGTGTCCATAGACTGCGGGGTCCTGCCCTGATGAGTTAGCTCTTCTGTGTTGTGCCATCCACTTAGCCAGAGGTTGTTTGGTTTCTCCGATGTATAAATCATGGCTATCCTCCTGGCACTTAACAGCGTACACTATATTACTCTGTTTGTTCTGGGGGGACCGGATTCTTGGGGTGGACAATTTTTTGGCACAGCATGTTTTGGGGTTTGAAAGTCACAGTGACACGCTGTTTAGAGAAGCGTCAGCTATTTTGACGCTCCTGACACATAAGGTATCACGCAGCAATTATCCTTCTCTCCTGGATCGCCTGGAGCATTCTTTAGGTGCCTTCCCAGCTTTGGCAAATGTCCAGCTGGGATAACCACATTTACTCGGGGCCTTCTTGATATGATGTTCTTCTGCTCCCCTGGCCACTGTATCTGTCTGGACAGAGTTCGATCTGTGTCGTAGCGTCCTGATGACACTAAGTTTGTGTTACAAAGGATGATGAGAGTCAAACCTTAAATATTGATCCGTATGCATTGGTTTATGGTACACATCAATTTTTAAATGTCCCCCATTACTGATGGGAATTCGCAGTCTAAGAGGGTGTAATGATAGTTGCATTTAAAGAAGCTACCCACAGGGGGCACCCAGGAATGGATAAGGCAAGAGAAAAAGACAGGGAGGTCTAGAAATAAACAGCTAACTGAAGCTAGCACAAGGAACAATTCTTGATGTTTTATTCTTAGATGAATAAGAACATTACATGGCACCAAGAGTGGGGTCAAGAGTAAAAAACAACACAACAAGATGGATGCAATAAAACCACCAAGTCAGTTGAAACTGACTGGAAACGTAGATGCAAGTTGGAGGACTTTCAAACAGCAATTCAAGCTGTATATTGGGGCTGTCGGAGTTGATCGACAACCAGATAAAAGAAAAATAGCCATGCTGCTCACCACTGCCGGCGCAGAAGCAATAGAGGTCTTCAACACTTTTGTGTTTGCCCACCTCGAGGACAAAGACAAGTTTGATGAAGTCATGAAGAAATTTGACAAGCACTGTCTGTCAAAGAAAAATGAAACATACGAGAGATATGTATTTCGCTCATACTTACAGCACCAAGGCAAGTCATTTGATACTTTTCTCACAGACCTCAAGATTAAAGCTCAGTCCTGTAATTTTGGTGATCTCAGAGACTCCATGATAAGAGATCAAATAGTGTTTGGAACTAATGAGAAAAAACTCTGGGAGAAACTGTTTAGGGAAACAGAAATGACGTTGGAAAGTCAAGCCGGTGAGCTAGCATGACAACATGTACTGACTTTTAGAGAGCCTGCTCAAGGACCAGCGCATTAAGAAAATGAGACAGTGAATGCTGTGTTAATTAAAAGAAAGCCATGGAGTAAATTCAAAAACAATGACAACAAAAACCAAACGTATGATAAAGAAATGTTCACTTGCAAAAGATGTAGTGAGAAACACAGACCAAGACATATGGAAAAAAATGTGCAAAATGTAAGGACAAAATCATTATGCAAAAATGTGTCTGTCCAAGAAGAAAAGACAAGAAGTATACACTGTGCAGGAAGACACAGATGACAGCAATAAGTGAAACCTTTTTTCATTAAGATGGTGTCACATGACAAAGATGTCAGTGCACAGTCTTCAAGAATTAACACTGGTCAAACTGTTAGTTCAGTCACAGATGATGATAAAAGATGATGATGATAAAGCTCTACTGCTAGTAAATGGGGCAATTGTAACATTTAAAATTGACACAGGGGCCAAAGCTAACTTGATCAGTGAGAAGGATTTCAAGGCACTGACTGAGAAGCCTAAAAGATTTACAGAAAATGTCACATCTCTGAGGGCTTACAATAACCAGCGAATACAAACAAAAGGTGGATGCAGACTTAAATTTGCTTCGAAAGGCAAACAGCATAACATTTTGTTCACCATTGTGCCTAATGGACACAAGTAAATTTTAAAAGATAAAACATCTGAGGACCTAGCACTAGTAAAGAGGATCTATCAGAGTAATACTGACAACATGAAAGGTGTCAAACAAGGCAAAACACTGGAACAAAAACAGTATGAAGGAAGATCAGACATTATCAATAAATTTCCTTCAGTCTTCATAGGACATGGAACATTGCCTTACACCTACAAAATCCAGCTCAAGGATGATGCCGTGCCTGTGCTGCATGCCCCGAGGTAGGGCTGTTCGATATGAACAAAATCTCATATCCTGATATAAGACATTTATCGTCCCGATAATGATATAAATCACAAAAATTTTACATTTTCTGTAAATTCTGTGAATCTCGGGCAACTCGACTTGCGTGAAGTGTTTTCAGCTGGGCGTCATGTACCTGGAGTCTAGAGTTACATAAGTTGAAACGGCCACAATTTTCTTTGTGAGTATTTATTACAGGTTACATGCTGTAACAGGAAAAGCCTGTTGCAAGCTTTATTTTTTAGCACCTGACCGCTCTTTTTTGCTTCTCATCCGTAAACACTCTGCAAACTATTTCACGTGATTCTGGTTATTTTGAAAAATCTCAACAGGATCTTCAGCTTTATTGTGAAAGGTTTATGTGGAAAACAAACAGCGGACGGCAGAGCCACGCAATGGTTTTACCGTCATTGTTGCTAACGACAACACATAAAAACAGTCACTTGTCCGTCCATAGTGTGGTTATATTAAATATAAGAGAAAGAGAGAACTTTAAGAAATTCTACAGTGACCATCAAAAAGATGGAAAAAAAAGAGTTTATTTTGCAGCACCATGAAACAAACAATAGCGTAATATGAAACTATAGACGTTTTCATATCGTCATCCAATATATATCGTTATATCGAACAGCCCTGAGGAGAGTGCCTGTTCCACTCAGGGCTAGTTTGAAAAAAAGAGCTTGAAAGAATGACTTAGATGGGTGTCACTGAACGAGTGGAAGAGCCCACAGACTGAGTGAACTATATCACGTGTGTTAAGAAAAAGCATACAGGTGCTTTAAGAGTCTTCCTTGAGCCCAAAGATCTAAATGAAAATATTAAAAGAGAGCATTATTATATCCCTAAGAGAGAGGAAATAATGAGTGAAATGGCAGGGGCTACGTTTTTTTGGAAACTGGATGCTTCACATGGATTTTGGCAGCTGAGGCAAGACCCAGAAAGCAGCAGGTACACTACCTTCAACACACCATTTGGGTGTTACTGTTTCTTAAGGCTCCCATTACGCATTAAATCAGCACCAGAGATCTTCCAAAGAGCAATGGAGTCCTTAATAGAAGGGCTGGAAGGCACCAGTCTACATAGATAACCTCGTTGTCTGAGGAAATACAAGACAACAACACGATGAAAGGCTGAAGAAACTTTAACGGAGAGTTAAAAAGAACAGACTAAAACTGAATAGAGACAAGTGCCTCTTTGGTGTTACAGAGATGACCTTTTTTGGCAGACAAGGTCACAAGTGAAGGGGTGGAACCTGATCAGTCAAATACAAGCCATATTGGATACGCCTGCACCCATTGACAAAAAAAGGTGTCTTGCATTCTTGGGAATGATCAACTTCCTGGGTAAGTTCATTCCTAATCTTACCTCTAAGACCACATGCCTCAGGGAGCTGCTACAGCACAATACAGTGTTCAAGTGGACGGCCCAACATGAGAAAGAGTGGAAAAAATTTAAGGAAACTATAACTACGGAGCCAGTCCTCACATTCGTTGATCCATCAAAACCAACAAAATTTCCAAAGATGTCTCAAAGACTTGGGAGCTGCGCTGCTCCAAAAGAACAGAGACAAATGGCAACTTGTAGCATATGCGTCCAGATCAGTGACAGAAACTGAACAACACTATGGTCAGATTGAAAAAGAGACTTTGGGCTTAGTGTTTGGTTGTGGAAAATTTCACAGCTATGTATATGGATTAGCAGCCTTTACAGAAGAGACTGATCACAAAGCTCTCATTTCAATCAGAAAAAAGAACCTCAACGACATGTAACCCAGAATTCAGCGCATGATGATGGCGTTGCAGCGCTATGACTTTCAGTTGTTTTACACACCTTTAAAATACATCATGCTGGCAGATGGGTTATCACGAGCACCAGAACCAAGCTGTGACAGGTTAGTCAGCACTAGAGCTGTTACTCTCAGCATCAGATGTCATGTTGTAGCAAATTGTATGTACCACCAAACTGACCAACCAAAAGGGTGACTTCATAGTGGCTGTGTCCATCTTTTGTATACAGTCTGTGATCATGGGTTGATGCTAGACCTGACAGATCATCATGTGACAGTCATCCAGAATTTCTAGAAAAAGAGAAACCAGTGTGCTGTAGAAGAAACATAAATTAATCTTTAATCTTGAAAACCCAGACTTGTGGTTTCTGCTATGATGCAGTCTTGGCGTTTTTAAAAGTTCATGGCAGTTTGTACATAGCACACTGTGCCACAGCTCACAGGTGGACATCAGTGAGAAAGAGAAGACTGTCAAGGACTTCTATGATGGCTGAGCCTCACATTTCACATCAGCGATTACATTTTATAAATATGTTTTTCATAGCATGGGCATTAGAAGCACTAGTGCCGAGAATCCCTTGATATATGATCTAGTCAATGAGGTGGAGGTGGAGTGCTACAGTATGTGAAAAATGAAGTAGCTGCAGTAAAATGAACATGCTGAAAAGTAAAAATGTTTTAAAGTAGTGTGTTCTTTGCTGCCACAGTTTTGGAACTCTACACGTCTTCCTATTTAATCCCCACAAGGATTAAATGTCCTCAAAAAGAAAGGAGGAAGAAGAAAATATTCCAGTCAGAAAATTTTTTACTTCTTTTCAGGGCTGCTGTAGAGTAAGATTTGGGTTTAGAAGCTTAGATTAGGATAGGATTAAATGGAAATGTCACAGGGGGAATGGGAATGAATACAGTCAATGAAGTTTTTAACAAGTATGCAGCAGCAATACAAATCTGTGTGTGCGTGCTAAAGACTACATGTTTGTTAGCTACTCAACTAAGCAGAAACATTGGAATGTGAGTGCACTTGCAGACATCAAGTCATTGAAACTCTCCTCACACTCCTGCCTGCCTCCATTTAGCAGTAGGGAGGGCTGGAGGGGAAAGGAAGGGAAAGAGAGGGATGTAAGAGAGTGATACCAAAGAAAAGAGACAGCTCCAACTCTCCTCGGACAAAAAATCTTGATACACTTTGACTGCTTTAGACAATCATGACCATTAATGACTTCCCATTTTCTTAGTTGTTTTTGCAAGTTAAGCTGTTCATTCTAGTGTGCAAGCATGTTTTAGCCCAGTCTATACATATCTGTGTTTTTCATGTTACCAGCTATGTTAAAAAAAATGGCCAGAGACCAGAAATGCCCATTTAGCCTCTCATGTCCCATTACAACCTGGTCTGTTTCGTGCATGCACAGCACTACAAATAGTTGCATGCACACTCACAGTCATTCACTAACATGTCGATAGTACGGGAACTGTAATTGAAGACACAAATTAAAACATCAAAGTCTTTGTTAAAAAAACCTGATCAGACAATTAAATCGCCTACACCCAGCTGAACAAGGACAAGAAACAAATGCAAACTGGCTAAAGGTAACGCTATTCACACAGCAGCCTTGGTATAAGCAAAGAAGTTATGAGCAAAGTTATGAAGACAAAGAAAAAGAGAAAAGGTTTGTGTCCCGTTTCCTGTTAAATTATAAACATAGTAGGAAATTATGTAAGTAACGTTTGCTATATAAATCTGTTGAACTTGATGCAAAGACACCATCTCCTTGTCATTTGAACCAGTTGTAGAAAGGTCTGTGTTAGGGTGGACTACATTACCCAGTTGCCTTTGTGCAGTCATGGGATTAGCTCCTGAGCTGGACAGTCTGACTTAGTTTCTGGCCTGAGGATGCAGGATAGAGCTGCTGGGAACCAAAGCAAATAGCCCATTCTGTGTTTGTTATGAATAAACATGAGTTCAATGCTTCACCCTACTACTTTTGTGCATATTGGTTCTAGCTATCTTTGGCATATATGCTAATTAGCAAAAGCTGTGGTGGCCCAGTAATTTGATAGTTTCTGGCCTTGTTCCAGCTTTATTTGTTCCTTTTACCAATTCATGTGACTTTGAATGCCGTCATATGGGTGTATTATGTAGTGGCTAACTAGATTGGGTTGACTGCTGACCACCTGCCTCAATATAAATATTTCATCCCTTGTGTTGAAGTTACAGCTTGTGGCCTATTTGAACAGTGCTTTACTAAATGTGAAAGCTCCTAAGGAGCGGTATTAGATCGATCCATTTCCTTAGCAGGTTTGTTGTGGTGGAATTGGTGGGCAGCTGTATTACCCTTTAATCCTTATTCAAGTTCTAATGTATTTCATGTTCTCGATCGCAGAAACCACACAACATGACCAACATGACACATCCTCCTACACTATGCCATACCTCCTTGTACCATCCATCTGCATGTAAATAAACTCCACCTCATACAATCTACTCCCTGGATGTCAGCCTCTCCTTCTGACCGAGATAACTATTATAGCACAACCCAGCATTGAACTGACGTACACCATTCTGGTCAAAGTAGTCCCTCGAGCCAGATGTGCTGCACCTACATGACATGGCTAAATCCAGAGATCAGGATGATGCACGAAGTCCCCGTCCTAGCTGGATCCATAGAATCCCTGAACATCTGGAGGACTATGAGTTGTCCTATCATACCCGGGAACCAAGGCTTCTTCTTTCTAATATTTATTCATGTTCTAATGTATTTCCTGTTCTTGATTGCAAAAACCACACCACATCACCCTGCACCCTGAAAAAGTACATGTATGTTTGCACCAGGCACATCAGTTGTGAGGGTGACAGGGAGCAGAGCTGAGGAGCCAAAGAAGAAGAGACAAATGCTTCAAGCTAGAGCTGGGCGATATAAGATTTTTTCATATCATGATATGTTTTTTTCATTTCAGGCGATAACGATATATATCACGATATAAGCCAAATAACTATATTTGTAAGATTTAAATGTGCTGTTGCTCACAAGTAAAATATGAAATAATCAGCAGCTTGTTTTGATTTAAATATTTATTTCCCATAATAAGTTCAACAGGGTAGATGTACTTAAGGAAGATGAGACTTTTTCAGATAAATAGGCAAATATTGCAAACTACACAAAAGGCAGCCGCTAAAGCGTTTAAGTTTAAAAATAGAACAAACAAAACAGTCTACTAAATTGTCAATTCCACTTAGAAACACAATATTAATTCTAAAAATAAATCTTAGTTTGTTTTACAGAAGAACAGACAAAATTGACTAACTTTTGTCAATATCAAATAAACTGAGAACTAAAAGGAAATTCTCAATCTCTCCTTGTTGTATGGCTTAGCTTTTCAAACAGTTTTAAAATAAAGATGCTAACAGAACATTCTTCAAATCCTAGGTGCAACTATATATAGAAGAATAGAATAGAATAGAATAATCCTTTAATTGTCCCACAAGGGGAAATTTGGTTGTATCAGCAGCAAAAACACACATATACAAACAGAACAGGACACAGAACAGAAGCACAATTTTTACATATTTACATCATGGACAATAGCTACCAGAGCAGAGTACTGTACAGTTATTTAAATTAGCGTACACATAGTGTGAAAACGGAGCAGGATACTGAAAGATGTTTAAATAGTTAAGAATATTTAGAATAATTAGAAAAGTGCAGATTGTTTATTGTACCTGTGCATTAAAAAGTAGACATGTAACTTCCAATAAGTTAGTGTATATATAAGCTGAGAAAAGTAATGTGCAAGTTATAACAGTAGAAGTTGTTACAGCGCTGATGTAGACATCTGTGTTTGTTGGGAGCAGTTCTGATTGTACAGTCTGACAGCTGCAGGGAGGAAGGACCTGCGGAAACGCTCCTTCATGCATCTAGGATGCAGCAGTCTGTCACTGAAGCAGCTCTGCAGTTCAGCAACATTTACATGCATGGGGTGGGAGACTCTGTCCATCAGAGATGTTATTTTGGCCAGAGTCCTTCTGTCTCCCACCACCTGCACTGGGTCCAGGGTGCATCCCAGAACAGAGCTGGCCTTCCTGATTAGTTTATCCAACCTCTTCCTCTCAGCTGCCGATAAACCGCTGCTCCAACATACCACACTGTAAAAAATGACAGATGCCACCACAGAGTCATAGAAGGTCTTTAAAAGCGCTCCCTGTACTCCAAATGACCTCAGCCGCCTCAGCAGGTAGAGTCTGCTCTGACCCTTCCTGTAAAGAGCATCAGTGTTATGGCTCCAGTCCAGTTTATTATTCAGGTGAACACCCAGGTACCTATACGAGTCCACTATCTCAATGTCCACTCCCTGGATGTTCACCGGTGTCAGTGTGGTGGGTCTGCGTCTCCGGAAGTCCACCACCAACTCCTTGGTTTTTCCGGCGTTGATCAGCAGGTGGTTCTGCTGACACCAGTCCACAAAGTCCAGAGTCCACTGTCTGTACTCTGAGTCATCCTCACCTGTGATGAGGCCGACTATGGCAGAGTCGTCAGAGAACTTCTGTAGGTGGCAGCGTGGGGAGTTGATGGAGAAGTCTGCAGTGTAGAGGGTGAAGAGGAACGGTGCCAGCACAGTTCCCTGTGGGGCCCCCGTACTGCAGACCAGCGTGTCAGAGACACAGCCCTGTGACCTCACATACTGTGGACGTTCTGTGAGGTAGTCCAGTATCCACTGGGACATGTGGTGGTCCACTCCCGATAGCTCCAGCTTGTCCCTCAGAAGTCGTGGCTGGATGGTGTTGAAAGCACTGGAGAAATCAAAGAACATGATCCTCACAGTGCTTCCAGGCTTCTCCAGGTGAGTCAGAGCTCGGTGCAGGAGGTAGATGATGGCGTCCTCCACCCCAATGCCAGGCTGGTAAGCAAACTGCAGCGGATCCAATGAAGACCTCACCAGGGGGCGCAGATGGTTTAGAACCAACCTCTCGAGGGTCTTCATCAGATGCGATGTCAGGGCTACCGGCCTGTAGCTGCTGAGGTCCTTGTGATGGGAGGTCTTTGGTACCGGTACCACACAGGAGGTCTTCCACAGCTGTGGTACTTTCCCCAGTGACAGGCTCAGGTTGAACATGTCTCAGGTTGAACATATATATATATATATATATATATATATATATATATATATATATATATACATATATATACATATATATACATATATATATATAAACTTTAGTCTGACAAAAGCCGAATGACGAATTAGCGCTTTCAGTCAGAGATTGAGCATGCACCGGTTTATTGTATTTCCAGACTTGCTTTCGGCACAATTTACAGTGCGCACTACTCTGTTTTTTGTCAGACTTGAAATAGCCGAAATACCTTCACACTACGGAACTTCTATGGCCCTTCCGTTCGACAATCTCTCCGGCATTGGAACCATCATCTGTTTTCTCTTCGGTAACCTTCAGTCACGCTCTCGGTTGATTTTTCTCTAGTCGGCACACTCATTTCCTCCATTACCCGGGCGGCACGGCGGCTGGCTGCTTCCCAAACAAATACACATGTGCGGCTTGGCACTTGTGCTGTACGTAACAAGTCACGTGACGTGACGCTGCGGCTGTGATTGGTTCGGCTCTGCGCTACTTAATTTGGATTGGCTGTTCTTTTTTTTTTTAAGACGACAAGAGAGATGAGGCCTATCCCAATAGTTAAATTTTTCTATTGAGAAAAAGTTATTTCGCAATACATATCATTATCGTTCTATCGCCCAGCTCTACTTCAAGCTTGAACTTGGAGTGGCCATGACCCAGATGTCAACATGGAGAACATTCAGTAATAAATAATGAAATGAGAAAGAAATACAAGTGAACTGTAATAATGAAACAGTCTTCTTTATTTCTCTGTTGTTTTTCAGAAATATAAAACAAAAGCAGCAATTCACTTTTTCCTTCATTCGTTTCATTCATTGCACTTCTAAGCTGCTCAAAAAACTGCAAACTAGGAGCACCACTAAGATCTTTGACAGTATAGAACTGTAAATGCGAACTAACTGGAGAGGATTAGAAAAAGCTGAATCTATGTCTCAAGTGTCTAGTATAGCTTATTTTATATGAGGGGTTCTAGTGAGGAGCTGTACATCAAAACATCTAAATTGAGTATAAATTTTAGAACAGCAGATTGGTTTTGAGCAGCAACATGATGGGACGATTCAGTATCCAATCACAGATGTCTTACCACAAGCAGATTTTAAAAATAAACCCCAGTGGCATGGTTCTAAAATTCTGGGTCCTTTCAGTTCATTTTCTTTTATATTGCTCCAGTTTACAGCAACAGTTGTGTCAAGATAAGTGTGTCACCATAAGGTTTTCTTTGTGCATTTCTACAGTAGGTACTGTAGGACTTTGCAGGGTATACATTAAGAAAATTAACAGTGGCTCTAAAAATATCAACACCTGGTTCCAGATAGTTTTTATAAGTGGAGCTGCATCGAGGCCTGTCTTGAGAACTATACCTAAATGACCCAGTGACATCAAAATTACATGTACATTGTCACAAAGTCATCAGTTGAATCCAATAAAAACAGTTTGGCAACCTGCATTTACAATGAATTTAAAAGAAAAACGCAGCCCTTGGGTTTGCATCTGGCACGAAACTGAAAACAAAGGGATCAGCCAACAGGAGTTTAGCTCTGCCTGATTTTTGGTAAGTACATTAGTTTATCTAAGACAAGAGGCTGTTGACTTTTGTTAAAACCATCCCTCTCCTCAACTGCATTACCATCTAGTTACAATGTGTCATTGTAACTGTAACAATTTGGAAAAATACAGTGATTGGATTAGCTATTACAACTAAATCTCAAGCCTCTGGAAGCTGATTTGTGTTGTACACAGAAAATAATGGAAAGCAATGATTGCCTCAAGGGTGGGAAATTAATTTAAATATATATGAAGCTAAATAAAAAATTGAAACCCATAAAGCTTCCAAAATAATCCTTTCAAACTGTACTTTCTGGCTTTCTAAGTTGAACCACCCAAATATGTTTTTAGAATGAAAAAGCTGCAGCAAGCAGCAGCACCTCACACATTTTCAGCATTTTTTTTAGACTTTTGTTAAGACTTCTTTGTGATTCTGCTCAACCTGGCAAAAACAACTGTCCTGCATGGGCAGTCATCATCTTGCAGGAAGCTCAGTTCTGCTTAGACCAAGGCTGAAGGCTTAGCACGTCTCTCTCAGCCTTTAAATACATTCTTAACTTTTTGGAGACTAAATCTCTCAAAAGCTCAGACAAGGGTTTGCTGTTCTGTAAGTCTCTGCACCACATGACATGAATAAATCAATCAATCAGTCCTTTAAGGGGCAACAAAACAGAGAAGAGCTGATGCATTGAACCTTACAGCCCACATGGGACTATATCATGGATTAATAAAAAACAAACAGCAATAATATACATACTCTCAATCACAAAATACTTAGCCAGCTCTTTCCAACCTATTCGAGTGGAGACAAACACATCGACTCGACAGCATGACAGGCGCAGTTATCAGCAGCATGGATTATAACACATAGGCTAGGTTTGCCGATTGCATCAAAAGACCTTCTTCAGTGGGATTCCCGTATCAAAGGCACATAGATAAGGGAGCAGAGCGGTGACTTGGTTTATTAGCTTTGAGGCAAATAGGAGCGTGAATATTAACTTTTTTAAAGGCTTGGTTGCAAACACACTTGATTTTGCCAGTCTGCTCGGAGTGACTTTGACAAGGCAAAGTGTCAGGGTGCGTTTGTGTGGGTGTAACTCACTCAGACTGAAAATCCAAAATGTCAGTTTAATCCCAGACAACCATATCAAATCTCTCTCTGGATCACAATTCATCATTTGCTGTGGAGCAAAAATGAACAACATTTTCAATGCCTTTTCTGAGTGCGACTGTGGGTAGCAGGCGTTAAATATAGATTTTGTGAGGGGAGGAAACAGTTTTCTTCCTTCCAAGAATTCTGTGATTTGCCTTTTCTTTATTGGCTTTTCTATTCCTATCTTGAAGCTCAAAGGTTCTGAACAAATTCAGCAACGATATCCAACCAGGAGCTCTGAGTATGCATAGGCTTCTGCTTAAAAGGGACAGCATGACATTTTTGGGAAATAGGCTTATTTCCTTTCTTGGTTTCTTTTTTTTTAGTTTTAGGAGACAGGTTTGCACCACTTGCCTTTCATTTCATGTTACAGCCATTCAGTCTTCCACTGCTTCTATGGTCAGTGTACCCTATATGTCCTATATACCACGAGGCTGCCTTTCGTTTTTTTCTTAAACTATGGAATTTTCTTTCTCTTGTTATCAGAATAGTGAGAGCTAGTATTTAACTGTCATGATCCTAGGTTTTTTATGGTATTTTTGTTGTAGAGTTTTGGGTTTCTGTGCTATACTCTGCCTTCATGTTTGTGCCTTTTTTCTCCTTGTCCTATTTTATTTTGGTAACTTTGCTTGCCCTGATTTTTGACTGTCTGTCTTGCCAATGTTTCACCTGTATTTAACTGCTCTCACTATTTTTTTCCTTCCTGTGTCTAATCACCGCTGTATATATGAACTTGGACCTTTCCCTTTGTCTTTATCATATCATCTGCTTATCCTTCTGTGCTCCAGTCTTCCGACCTGGGCCTTGCACTACGAAGTGAGTTCAGGTTATGAGTTTATATTAAAGGTCTACTGCTGAAAAAAATTTTTTTTTGACTTTTCTTGATGTAAATATCTATGTGTCGAAATTGACCCATAACACCATAGATGTCATTTTAGTTATTAATATTAAAATGAAAAAATCAATAAAACAGATTTATTTAAGAGATGTGTCCTATACCCCTCAATAATAGTCAGGTAACACAAAAACCTTTTATTTATTAATATGATTCTCTTGAGATTAATTTTACTATTTTTTTTAGTTGAAATCGACTAACCAAAAAGTATTAAAACCAACATTTTCATGGATAGGGAAGCCTAACAAGGTAACCAAGAGATGAGAAACAAATTGGATGATAACTTATTGTTTTTTGTGTATTTTATAGCTGATTTAATAGATGATAGCAGAAAGCTAACACAAGAGAAAGGTTAAGATGGTTATAATCTCATTAAGTTAACCTAGGGTTTCTAGAGCTGGGCACAAGTGCATTCAAGTGAAAGGGTTGGCACTGGCGGCATCTGACCAATCACATTAATTATTGTACCGGCAGCTGAGCAGCTGATTTAAAAAGAAGGAGCAAATTATAATATTAGAAATCATGAAGAGGTTACACACAACATACAGTAGTATAAAGTAACACAGCAAATAAACAGCAGTTCAGTGTTAACAGCACTGCATAAATGAGTGCGTATAAAAGTATCCCAATAAATTATTGTTCAAACATGAATAAGGCAGTTTAGTTTTTTATTCTGTCAGCTGCAGCCCTGTGTAATGGTCTGAAAGTAAGTACCTGCAATTAATATAAAGTCCACAAGTACAAACAGGTATAGAACAAAAAGAAAAAATAATGTTACAAGAAATAAAAATGATTCTAAAAATTAATGTTTCTTATTGCTGCTTAGGTTCACCGCATGGATTGTGATGGTGATGTACCCTGGTAAGATGTGACCCAACTTTGTAGTACAAAAAAACAGTTACCTGTTTACCTGGTTAATACAAAATCCTGCTTTGTAGTGTAGGCCTCTGGTTTTTCCCAGTCTAACTTCGGGTTTCCAGGGTTGTTTTCTCTCTTGAGCAAATTTCCTAAATTTAGTTTTTGCTCTTGTTCCTGGCAGCCTTAAGCTGTTGATTCTGTTCTTACCTCTTGCCAGTAATTCATTTTTGCATCCAGAGCCCACAATCTTGAATGTGCCTTTCTCACAGCATTACTTAACACTAACACTTTGTTTTGTCATCTGAAGCACTTTTAACTGCAGGTTCATGTGAAAGGTGTCAGATTCCAGCTCCAATCTCCTGAATGGAAGTGTATTTGTGACACCACCATCCTTTCAATGTGGATGTGGTTTATTGGAGAACTTGTTGATTCAAGTAATGGACACAGCAATTTGTATTTGACCTGAAAGAAAAAAGAAATTCTGAGCTTTTCCTGTCTGTCTGTCTGTCTGTCTGTGTGCGTGCGTGCGTGCGTGCGTGCGTGCATGCGTGCGTGCGTGTGTCCGTGTGTGTGTGTGTGTGTGTGTGTAGTGTATTCTCTGTGCTTGGGTTGAGTTAAGCAACATTGAATCATGCTATCCTCCTAGTGCTCTGCAGCTAATGATGAATGAAAACAGGGGAAATGTAGAACACAGTGTAAGGTACAGTAAGAACATTAAAATGCAGAAACGCATAAACGAGAGTTATGCCTTCTCCAAGATGTTAAAGTATCAAACAGCAACTGACTCTACATTAAAGGCTTAAAATATTACTTTTTATAACTGTGACAGAACTTCAGTTAATTCTATTGGAATTGCTACGATTAGTATTTCCACAAAGTATTCAACGTTTATGAACTTTTAAGTGCCCATTTGAACAAGTGACACTGGCCATCTTGAGAGTACTGACCTTTGAGAGGAAGCTATCAAATTGAAATAACCTGACCACAGTTACATTTCCTTAAAAAATGCTATTCTATAACTTCATTATGTTTACATTTGTGTGCCTTTCAACCATTCATAAATAGTTTAATACATGTTTTTGTAAAGAAGAGGGAAAAGGATAAGGAAGAGGGAGAGAAGGAAGAGGGGGGTCCTTTTCCATCGGGTAGAGAGCAGCGAAAAAAATGAAAGGAAGTGATAGCCAAGGAGAAAAAACTCAAGTGTAGCAGTTAACAATCTATTTACAATAAAACAAACCAAGGGCATTAAAAAAACTAAGACTAAAACCAAGCTAGAAGTCCATCCTATACATATATGTACAGGTGCAACAGTCTTGAAACAGATGCTCTAGCACCAACCATCACAGAAATCACTCTTTTCATCGGTTATGTCTTGCTTGGAAAGGCCTTCCTACTGGGTCCAACTCCTCCATCATATTCAACAACAGTTCCACAAACAGTTTCAAGGCCAATCTCCTTGGCATCATTCTGCCTATCCATCCAGCTCAAGCTAAAGTGCTGCTGTCTTCATGCATGTGCCACTTTTGTACTGTGACTGCTCCCTGACTGCCCTAATTTCCCATCTTTCATGCAGAGTGAGCAGGTGTGGATATTTTCTTTGATTAAGATTAAAAACTTCAAAATAAAAGCATGCAAACTGTACACAGACATGCATAAAACCACAACTTAAAACCAAACCATTAAAACACACAGAATATAACATTAAAACTACTTCCACCCCATAACACTTTTAAAGAGGAAAGCTCTAGAAAGAAGAAGCCTCAAGCAGAACCAACCCAAAATAGTTTAGTTCAACTGCAAACACACCATGGATTACAACAGATGCACACGAAGTTAAGCTTTGCTTAATTGCTTCTATTGTAGGGATGTGTCAGCAGCATCTGTGCAATCCTGAAGCCATCCTAGAGAGGATAATCATGGATGCTGAGACAGAATAAATCACACTGAACAGCAAACACACACACTTTCAGACCCCTTCATAAAAGTTGTGTCATAAAGGTCTTAGAAGATGTGCCAAGCTGAAGAGATGACTGCTGCTAAGACCTGCTACTTCTTCGGGCACTGCCTGGGTTAGAAGCAGAAGGGCAGCACAGTAGGTACATAACTTCCCCCCAAATCTTAATAATTCACTAAGATGTTGTTATAAGATGTTGTAAGTTTGCGCAGAAGCCCAGACTATATTTTAGAGACTTTGGGACTAATGAGCAAATGGACTCACTGAAAAGACAGTTTGTGAGTGATTTATACTCCAGATGCAGCAAACATCAACAGGGATATAGATACACTCCCAACTGAAAAGATAATACTTAAAATACAACATTTTCTCTACAGGGGTTGCAACAGGATATGTATTGTTAATTCCCATATAATGAAACTATTATAAAATGACTGGTTAGTTAATACTAATATCAATGTGTTAACCTATTTTATTTGTACAGTGGTCCCTTGCTATAACGTGGTTCACCTTTCGCAGCCTCACTGTTTCGCTGATTTTTTTGTGTGCAATTTTGCATGTTTTTTTTTCTTTTTTTTTTACAGTACAGAACACGTTCAGCTTGAAAATTCATAAATCTTCGATCGCTGGCAGTGTGACTCTGAAGTGCTTTACTGTATGTTTGTAAGTTTTCTCCCCAACAAGCACAACAATGTTGACGAAATGTTTTGCACCGTCAGAGGCACCTGCGGTAGCACCCAGAGGCAGAGGAAGATGCTAACCATCGCACAAAAAGTTGGACTTCTGCACATGCTAAAGGAAGGTAGAAGTTACCGTATTTTTTGGATTATAAGGCGCATTAAGGGAACTTTACTCAACTCATTCTTCTTGCTTCCTCTACTTCCATACCATTGATTCATTAATGTTGAATTCTCTCGCAGTTGCTCTATTCCCATGTTCTGGACCTGAAAACAGGGTTTGATCTTTGGTTTCATTCTATAATACTGGACTTATTTTTCTACAAAGGTTTGAACTTTGAGGGTGTTTAAACAAGAGAGAGAAGTGTGAAACTGTTCATGCCTGTCTGAGAAATGTGTATAAAGTATGTAGTGAGGGGTTTTACAGCCTTAAAACATCTATAATAATTGTAAAAAATAAAGCCGGCTACTTCGCAGATTTCATCTATCGCGGGTTATTTTTAGAATGAAACTCCCGCAATAAACGAGGGACCACTGGACTTTAAAAGAACTTAACCTTTTTTGGCTTTGTCCCAAAAAGGGTGGACAACCACAGATCTCTGCAGCTATGTAGTTCATAAGAAAACACAGCGTCAGCACAGTGACCTGTATAATCATGGGAATCAGAGACTCATATTCTGAGGAGCTCTTCTAGAAATGAAAGGCCAAACCCCTTAAGCCCACCTGTGCTCTGCCTGTGCTGCAGTTGTTTCCTGCCTGTCTCTGTCTTAAAAGAACCTCCTTTTTCATACCTGCTGTGTGTATGGTGACTTTTTTATGATGGGCACACACATGCAAAGACTGACTAGGATCATACCATTATGCGAAAAAAGGAAGGGGGACAGAAGTTTCAAAGACAGCAAGTGTAGTGGTACATGCCAGGTACACACAGAGACGGGAGATGGATTTAAATGCAAGGATGTCAGGGAAAAGTAAAAAAACGAGTGAAAATATGAAATGAGCAGCATCTGGCTGCATTTCAATTATTTTGGAGACTACAAAGCTGAGTGCAGAATTTATAAAATTGGGAGCTGACTAAAGTGATACCCACTTTTATTTTCAGCCATTTCCACTGTGGAGGACAAAAAGTTTCAAACTTGTCCAGGCCTTAAACCTCGTGTGTGTTGTCACCAGTAGTAGTAAATGCATGAAAAAAAGGCTTTTATGAAAACACTGAATGCAAAACGGCAGCACGGTGGCACGGTGGTTAGCACTGTTGCCGCACAGCAAGAAGGTCCTGAGTTCAATTCCACCATCAGAGTTTCTGTGTTGAGTTTGCATGTTCTCCCCGTGTTTGCATGTGTTCCCTCCGGGTACTCCGGCTTCCTCCCACCATCCAAAGACATGCAGTTTGTAGAGATAGGTTAATTGATTAATCCAAATTGCCCATAGGTGTGAATGTAAGCGCGAATGGTTGTCTGTCTGTGTGTTAGCCCTTCGACAGACTGGCGACCTGTCCAGGGTGTACCCCTGGACCTCTCACCCTATGACAGCTGGGATAGGCTCCAGCGCTCTCCGCGACCCTGAAAAGGATAAGCGGAAGCGAATGGATGGATGGGAGGGATGGATGAATACAAAATTGCACCCTTTAAAAAGACTGCTTTAACAGTTGAGTAATGCATATTACACAAAGTAAACTATATATAAAATGTCATGGTAATTTGGGGCTTTTAATTATTAAATTACATTGTACAGCATACAGTTTTATTGACTTTAAAAACAAGAATTGGGTGCACAAGTTTTGAATCCAAAATACAGTTTTGAATAATATATTTAAATAATATATTTAAATCTATTAATAAGTGGTGCTAAAGGCTCTACAACACATGTGTCAAAGTCAAGGCCCGCGGGCCACATCCGGCCCGGCGTACATTTATATCCGGCCCGCGAGATCATTTTATATAGATGTACTATTATTGTTATGCATGGCCCGGCGATATGAGGCGCTAATAATATACAAACTACAGATCCCATAATGCAGCGCTGCAGCCTCCTTGCGGAACGCTAGGCTAACTGGGAACATTCCCGCGTCAATCAAGTCAAACTTCTGTTATTGCGAAGCTAGCCGCTCACAATGGTGGAGAGAAAAGTTGATTCTGAAAACAGCCTTTCAGTACCGGTGGAAGACTGAATATATGTTTACAAACATTGCTGGTAAACCCGTGTGTCTTATTAGTGGAGCTAATGTGGCTGTAATTAAGGAATTTAATTTAAGACGGCACTACGAGACAAAACGTCAGGATAAGCTGAAAAGTACAGACATGTATAGACAAGAAAAGTATAGACATGATGGATATTGCACGGCTGGCCATCTTCATCCGTGGAGAGGAAATATTGAACATTAAATCGATGCACGGGACAACGACAGGAAAAGACATTTTTTAAAACGTGTGTCAAAGTGTAACCGACATGAAACTGCCCTGGGACAAACTTGTTGGATTTACAACAGATGGAGCGCCCGTGTTGTGCGGTGAAAAAAGTGGATTAGTCGGCAGGATGCGAGTAAAGATGCACGAGGAGAACTGTACTGGTGAGTTAACAGCATATCACTGCATCATACACCAGGAAAGGCTGTGTGGTAAAGTCCTAAAAATGGAGCATGTAATGATCAGCGTAACGCAGACCGTAAATTTTATCTGAGCTAAAAGTTTAAATCACTGTCAATTTCAGTCTTTTATGTGGTAAATAGATTCAGAGTTGGGATAAAAATTCTCAATTGAGTTTTTGAGCTCAGCAAGGAAATCAGTGTCAGATGTCAGTTCATGGACATGGCATGTATAATGCGGTGAAGGCATTTCAAGTGAAGCTGTCACAAATGCACCAGTGCAACTTGCCTCACTTTCCCTGTTGCCAAGTAATGTTGAACCAAGTCAGCGGACTTTGCTGAACTGCACCTGTGCAATGCCCCAGCTCCGTCTACATGCGGCTCCAACCTTGTGTATGCTGTCATTTATTTTTTCTGGGGTTTTTGGCAGCATGTTCATATTTCTAACTTGGATAATTTTCACAGGATATATTTTTATAAAGAGCAAAATATTTAAAGTTAAAGTTTATTTTTTTTAAGTTTATTTAATCTGGAATAATATTCCTGTCTGTTTTTTATTTATATTTATGTTTAAAAAACATTGTTTTAGTGTGTTCAATAAATATTTATCTTGTTTGGCCCCGACCTAAAGTGTGCCTTGAGTTTTGGCCCCCTGTGCAATTGAGTTTGACACCCCTGCTCTACAATGTCTTATAACTTGACAAGTCCACAGCCTGATAACTTCTTGTTATTGATTATGATTGACTTCACTTGGTAGTTTCTCTTTGCAACAGAAAAAACATTCTTTTCAGCACCATTTATTAAAATATATAAGTACCTCTGACCACATAAAGTTAAGATTGCAAGATTTATAGATAAACTACACAGTCTATCTTTTAAGTATACAAACACAAAAACACACACAAACAAACTGAGAGTGTGAACATTTTCTGTAAAGCTGCTTTTTCCACCACTAATGCTGTAATTCTTCTCTGAATCGAATACAGCACAAAAACGCTTGAAATGTGCTCTGCTAAAATTAGCAAAGCTCAATATTTACAGCCAACATCAAACTCTGCATCTATGAAAGTGTTTCACACTGCAACAATATAAACAGTGACTGATGTGCCACAGGTATCATCACAAAAGCTTTACTGGCATAACACTGTCACCAAATCTGAATTACATTACTGTTATGTTACATATTATGTTACATTATTGTTACATAATCTTAGCTTCATGCCACTTTGGTGGCAGAGTCTCAAAAACAGCTGTTATTATATTTTTTTGATTAAAGATAAAAAAAAAAACATTTCTCTTGAAAATCCTCATGTTATACAAGAGAGGTTTCCAGAGTCATTCTCTCCCTTACTGGCACCTTCTCCTTTTCAGTTTTTACTGTTTTAGTGTTTGATAGCATTTGTTTCACTCTGAATCCAGCTGCTGATTATTTTACTCTTTAGTCCAAGTTTTTTCAGGTATTTAGATGAAAAAATATTAAAAAATATTTTTGTTTCACTCATACCATAACCAAACTACTAAAAATCCTGAATTCTAACCTAATTCTAATCTAATTGGTTTTATAACATTAATGTTTTCAGTTTTTGGTCTAAACTGATGTGAGATCTTTTCTTCTTTTTTCAGCTGCCGCATTTAGGAGTCACCACAGTGGATCACCTGCCTCTATCTCACCCTGTCCCAGCATCCTCCTCTGTCCCACCAACTAATTTCACTCATGTTTAGTGGTATAAAATTTGTAATTAAAGTACAGCTTATAGGATCAATGTGATGTTACGCATGTGTGTGTAAGTGTGTAAAATAACCATTTTAATGTCTGTAAGTATACATGTGGTGTGGACATATACAGAAATAGAGATATTGCTTTTCTACTAGTTAATATTCTCTGCTGCTCTTAATTCTCAACTTGGTTCATTTCGCTTTAGCCTTACTTCCTCTCATTTGGTTTCTTTTTGTGATGCTAACTTGGCACAATATTTTCTAAAGTTTGGTGCCTGAGGATCTTGTTGCATAATAAGCCTGGGTGTATTCAACCAGAAGAAACAATTTCCTCTGTCTGCCTCCTGGTTCCATTTTTTTTCTTCTTCACTCAAGTAATGGGAAAAGAAAAAAGAAGAGGAAGAACCCAAGTGAACGAAGACCGGGGGAAGGAAGTTGGAGAGGTGCTGTGATGAGAGTAGAGGAGAAAAGCGGCTTACAAGATACGCTCTTTTGAGGAGAGACGATCTATATTTTTTAAATGAAGCGGGCATGCCTCATTGATATTTTTACAAGAAAAACACTGTCAGTGCGGGTCAATAAAAATCTCTGTTTTGCACTCTGGATTCAAGCTGCAATTGGTTTTGCTTCCCAGCTGGAGCTCTCGAATCTCTACTCAGTTGTCAAGCTTTCTTTCTAGCAGATTATCGCTCTTACCCCGAGAAATGAGACCACGCAATGATCCAGTCTATCTTCATTTGCAGGCACAATCCGCATTAAAAAACACTAGTACGTACACTAACACATAACCACACAATCACGAGCCGGCTCTGTAACACTACATCTCTGCTGGGGAAGCTCATTAAACACATACACCAACAGTGAGAAAAACCAGTGATGCAGTGCATGATACGTGTCTGTGTGTGCGTGTTTGTGTGTGTGTGTGTTTGTGTGTTGGGGTGGGGGGGCACACTCACAAATTGAACAAATCTACAAGAATACAGGGGAAGAAAAGACAGACAGGGATTAGCAAGATGAGTGAAGCGTGCTGAGAAATCACTGAAGAAGTCAAAACCATCTGCCTGCAGGTTTTTATTTGGGATCCAGTCTCTACAACTTCAATGGATGGTTACTGAGTTTAGGGCTAAAAGCAACATTGCTTCTATCCTCCTCTGCTTGTGAATTCAAGAACTGATGGGTGTTGCTATTTGTGTGAGAATTCGACCTTGGCTTAGGGGCTGACCCAATCTAGACTCAAAAGAAGTGATCTGTTTAGAGCACAGGGTGAAACACTGAACGGTTCAAATAATAAAGGTTGGCAAGCTACCTCCAAACACATGTACAAGCTAATTCAAGACTAAGACTAATAAAATAGCAAAGTTTTGCTCATTTAAGCTGAAGCACAAAGCTCTTGGGTGGTCTCTACCACACAGCCAATGATATGATTGTCAGGTCATTGAAATACTCCAAAAGCAGCGAAAGTCAAACGCTCCATTTGGGAGACACAAATTAGCAAAGCTGAAGCTTCTACTGTCTGGTCAGCTATCAACACCGCTATTAAGCCTTAACAGTTTTATTTATTTATCACACCTTTAAATTTTTTACAGCATCAGAGTATTTTTTTTACTTAACAGTGATTACCCGGCCACTAGGCTTTTGTATTTTGTGTTTGTTTTCTGCAGTGGTTTACCTGAAAAATGTATACCACCAATGACAATTCTCCAAATAGTGTCATAAAAATGTATACAAATGCTAGCTAGATTTTTGTAAATCCTGCAAAAATTAAACTGATATTTGAATAAAAACCTGACAAGTGAGCTTAATTCATAACCAGTAGCACTGGAGTACAGTGTTACAAGGTTACAGTATCAGTCTGTCGTGTGTATGCTGGTCATATAATAATAGAATTACACAGATACATTACATGCCAAACCTAGAGTCCATTTCTGCTAAATCAAGACCATTTTTTCATCAAGCAAGCTAAGAGTCGTGCTAATTACACATGTTTACATTCTACTCAATGCTAAACCCAGCATAGCGCTCTCGATATTAGCAGTCATGCGGACTTATAGTCTGTCCTGCATAGATTCTACCAGAATGTAAGATGTGCCACCGGAGGGGGAAACACTTTGGAATACATTTATACAAACATAAAACAAGCATACATGGCTCAAGGTCGTGCTTCAGCCACTACAGACTTTTCTTTTCCCACACTGTGTGGAGTGTTTTTCACAATGAGGACCTAACTGTTGACACAAAGGCTGTTCTGTGCTACAACAATTAATGTGCTGAAAATGTAACAGTGAAAAAATTAATTTGTGTGCTCCCCAGCCAGAAGCCCTGGATGAACATCCTTGTCAAAATACTCCTCAAAGCCTGCAATTCTGTCTTCAGGTCTGGTAATAGGAAACTACATAGTGCTGCTAGAGTTACCTGAAGAAGGGGACCAGGAAAGCAAAACTGGACCACAAAGAGAAATTCGAAAATCACCTCTCCAATAATGACTCTCATCAGGTGTGGCAAGGAATCCAGTGTGTCACCAACTTCAGAGGGTAAACAAACACGGTTGTGGACCCAAATATTCATTAAAAAATCATCGGCGAAAAGCCTGAACGACTTCAACTCAATTCCACTCACACCTGTCATCACTAAGCGCCTGGAACATTTCATTCAAAGCCATTCCACCATGATCAACCTTCCCTCTGGAGACCCCCACCAGTTTGCCTATACAGCAAATAGGTCAAGTGAGGACACAATAGCTACAGCTCAACCTTCAACACAATCAACCCCAACATCCTGGTGAGTTCACTGTCTGACCTGTCCCGGCTCTCACTTACTCCTTGATCCTCAACTTCCTCACCAACTGCCCACAGACTGTCAAACTCGGTCCTCACCTCTCCTTTACTTGAACACTCAAAACTGGCTCCCCACAAGTGTGTGTTTTGAGCCCACTGTTCTACACTACCCTAACCCTAATATGCATACAGGGATTTAATTCAATTCAATGTATACAGTGCCAAATGTCAACAACAGTCGCCTCAAAGGACTTTATACTGTAAGGTAGACCCTACAATAGTACATACAGAGAAAAACCCAACAATCATATGACCCACTATGAGCAAGCCATTTGGCGACAGTGGGAAGGAAAAAACACCCTTTTAACAGGAAGAAACCTTTGGCAGAACCAGGCAAGCCATCTGCTGCAACTGGTTGGGGTGAGAGAAGGAAGCAGGATAAAAGAGATGCTGTGAAAGAGAGCAAGGGATTAATAACAAGTATGATTCAGTGCAGAGAGGTCTATTAACACACAGTGAGTGAGAAAGGAGACTGAAGAAGAAATACTGAGTGCATCATGGGAATCCCTCAGCAGCCTACACCTATTGGAGCATAACTAAGGGGGCATTCAGGGCAGGGCTCTAGACTAACTTTTTGACATGGGCGCACCAGTACGCCTAACTTTAAAAATTTAGGCACACCGGCAGAAAAGTTAGGCGCACTCAAATTTTTCAACCGCATCGCTTAACACCGCAGTTTTACATGTGCACTTTCTTTGGGGGGAAGTCCATACAGACAATATTCATTTCTAAATTATTAACTAACAAACTTGTGCTTAAAGTGCTTTGTCAATATTGTAGAAAATGTTAAACTTAATCATCATCTCGGCCTGACGACCTGTTTGCTGTTGCATGCTGCTGAAAGGCAGTGGGGAGAGGGGACACTTGGGCAGTGCATTTATTTCAGCATATAATGTGTTTTCTGGATACACTGTGCTTTTTCAGCATTCAAAGATTGATGGCACCGTGTCAGAGCACTGGCTATGAATTTCAGACGGATCAGGCCTTAACTTAACACAAAAGTTATCAATAGTTCTTTTCATCTTTTCTTATTACCCACAGCTACATCCACTTCTGTCGGGCCTAGGCTGCTCACTAGGGCTGGGTATCATCACTGATTTCTATAATCCATTCGATTCCGGTTCTCAAAGTCTTGATTCGATTCAATTTAGCCTCAGACAGTCAGAAATATTATAATTCTGATCATTTATCAGTACTGATACATGTGAGACTTCATCAGAATTGTGAACATCACAGCAGATGCCTTTGTGTCAAAGTAACTGAGAATAAAACACAGAAAAACATGAAGGAGATTTTCCTGGTCTGGCGTTTTATAGCAGATAACCTTAAAAATATTCTGCAACATTCTGCAATTTTGCATAATTGTAAGAAGTTTAAATTTCTTCAGTATTGAACAGCAGAAATTAGGCTTTCTTGTCCGAGGTCATTTAAGTGAAAAAAGAAAAAGAAAAGAAAAAGACAGCGGCCGACAGCGCTGTAAACAACGGTAGACTGGTGGGTAATAAGCGAATGAATAATGCAGAAAACAGAGATTTGAGACGGGAAACTGTTCTTGAAGTAGAGAGAGAGAGAGAGAGAGAGAGAGATGTGCATGAAGTGTGATTTTTATCGTGGAGGAAGCAAAACAGCAAAAGTTAGAGGGAATTCATGACGACATTAATCAAATATTAAGCGCAGTTTGCTGCTTCTTTTGCTGCTGGCTCGGCGAATTTTGGTTGGAGAGAGACAAAATCTGCAGCTCTGAATCTAGCGCAAAAAAGACGTAAACACAGAGCGGACCCGACGCATCAGAATCGCTAAGTTCCGACAGCGTGTCCGTCTACGGGCCGTCGGGTGAGAAAGCCGAGAAAGACAAAGCTGATTCTGATGCGTCGGGTCCACTCTGTGTTTACGTCTTTGTGTGGAATCCGTTAATGAATTGATATCGCTTTATTCAAGCTACTCACCTCTCTCTTCCACCTGCACTTTCAACTGGACCACGGCCAATCAGAGAGGTCCCGCCCCTGACTAGCTCTGATTGGTTTAGTCCACGATAGGGGCATAATGTGTGTCTGTTGTTGACCACACGGAGAGTTGCAGAGATTTTTTTTTTTTTTTGTTACCCGGAAATATTTGGTCGCACCTGTGCAACCAAATTGGTCACACTCTAGAGCCCTGATTCGGGGTCACGTGATCCAGCCCTAACTATATGCTTTAGCAAAAAGGAAAGTTTTAAGCCTAATCTTAAAAGTAGAGATGATGTCTGTCTCCCGAATCCAAACTGAAAGCTGGTTCCATAGAAGAGGGGCCTGAAAACTGAAGGCTCTCCCTCCAATTCGACTTTTAAATACTCTAGGAACAACAAGTAAGCCCGCAGTTCGAGAGCAAAGTGCTCTAATGGGGTGATGTGGTACTACAAGGTCATTAAGATAAGATGGGCCCTGATTAGTCAAGACCTTGTATGTGAGGAGCAGGATTTTGATTCAATTCTGCATTTAACAGGAAGCCAATGAAGGGAAGCCAAGACTGGTGAAATATGCTCTCTCTTTCTAGTCCCTGTCAGTACTCTTGCTGCCGCATTTTGGTTTAACTGAAGGCTTTTCAGGGAGTTTTTAAGACATCCTGATAATAATGAATTACAGTAGTCCAGCCTGGAAGTAATAAATGTATGAACTAGTTTTTCAGCATCACTCTGAGACAGGATATTTCTAACTTTAGAGATATTGCACAAATGGAAGAAAGCAGTCATATTTGTTTAATATGTGCATTGAAGGACATATCCTGGTCAAAATTACTCCAAGGTTCCTCACAGTATTACTGGAGGCCAAGGTAATGCCATCCAGAGTAAGAATCCAGAGTAAGAATCCATAGTAAGAATCTGGATGGCAGAGTACATTTCTATAATTTTCAGGGCCGAGTACAATAACCTCAGTTTGATCTGAATTTAGAAGCAGAAAATTAGATGTCATTCAGTTCTTTATGTCTTTATAAAGACCTGGATGCAGTTAAACCAATTGGTGTGTGTTATTTGGCTTCATGATAGATAAAGTTGTGTGTCATCTGCATAGCAGAGACTGTGATGGGCTCTGAAGCCCCATCACAGTACAGAATATGAGGTGCTGAATATGTCTGTGTGGTGTTCAGTAAGCAATCTGGCTGTAAACAACACAAGGCCAAAGGAGATGATCCTGGACTGTAGGAGGCACAGAGTAGACCTGCCTCCACTCTACATAAGCTGACCTCTCCTGGAATGCAAACACCTCCACCATCATCAGGAAGTCACAGCAGCATCTGCACTACCTGAGAGTGCTCAGAAGGAACAACATCTGTGAGAAGCTGCTGACCTTCTACCACTCGCTATACTATATCACAGTGTGGGTGTGGTTCACACATTGCACCCAGGCTGAGCGGAAGACGCTCCAGAGAGTAGTCAATACTGCACAGAAGATCATCAGCTACGCCCTCCCCTCTGTTGCAGACATCTACACATCCCACTGCCTGAACAGAGCTGAGAGACTCCACCCATCCTACATCTTGCATCCACCTGTTCGACCTTAAAGTCACATATGAGTACCTCTCACACATACAACACACACACACATATGCACACATACAGTAACACACACTCACACATAAACATACTTGAGAGCAACCTTGCACATTTGTATAAACCTTGTACATTTGCACAGTTTTATAGCTGGTATTTTTAGATTTGTTTTTGTTAGCTATTTCTTTGTTTTTATTATTTTTTATTCTAAATGCTGCTACCAGGTAAGGTAGCTGCTTCTATATTTCGTTGAATGTCTGATGTTTAATGACGGCAAAAGGATTATCATTCTGATTTTATTTGAACCCAGTGCAGGAATGACAGACTCCACCACTTGCAACAGAGGGCACAATAAAGAGAGATAAATGCTGAATCTGAATACATTTAAAAGCTACCGTTTTAACCTGAATGACCACATACACAGAAAAATGAAAGGAAAATGCAACACAAACATGTTCAAACACGTTAGACAACCACATGCTGTCACAACAGCTTCAGTGCCCTTTGCAATTGATGAGGCAGTAACAAATGCTGTTTAACACAAAATCTCCTTTAGGTGTTCAGCAAGTAAAGATGTGATGACTGTAAAGCAAATAGCACAGGTTTCTCATTGTTTTTGTCCTCTAAATGCTCAGTAAGCTCTCCTTCTCTACGGATCAGGTTATTGTCATCACTGTAGAAAACAGTCTCATCTGAAGATGATCATTCACAACAATTTGATTTACAGTGACCCTTTCCCAAAGGGACAAATGTTCTGGATCATTTCACCGAAGGAGTGGAATGATTCAGGTAATTCCTATTGATTTAAGAATATTCTTTTTCCTTGCAACCCACCTATTGTTACCTTCGTCCATAAAGATCTCACTGAATGTCACCTAAATTAGAAGCAGAAAACATGGCATGAGCGTTTTTCATGCTCTTGGTTTTAGGAACAACAACATCTTTAGGCCAGGATAAGAGGTTTAGCTAAACATGGGGCTTTCACCGATGGTGCCACCATTTCAATGGTCTGAAATGATGGTAGTTAAAAGGTCAAAATGGGAAGCTATGAGCTGCCAGCTAGTTTCAACCAAGGTAAACCATCCATTCACCACCATTTTCTTTTCTTTGAGGAATTTTTTTTCCTCATAATTTTAGCCCAGAGGTCACCACTATGGTGAAAAATAAGAAGTAGCCTACACAGAAGACTTATTTCTAAGTGAAAGAAGGGTCCCAAAATCTTAATAAAAATATCAGGGATTAGAACGCTAACTTCTCGATAGATAGATAGATAGATAGATAGATAGATAGATAGATAGATAGATAGATAGATAGATAGATAGATAGATAGATAGATAGATAGTGTTTGAGACATCAACTTTGTTCCTCACTTGGTGTCAGCCTGCTTTCTAATTTGCATGCTGATGCTCAGACTCGAGGAATCCCCTCTCCCAATTAACTGCGGAGCTGGCTGACTGGTGATTTCTCTATTTTTCTTTGTCTCTGCATCCACTCGTGCCTGATCGTGGCTCCCACGCACACGAATGGACTCGTGTCCACACGGAGGATTTGAGGCTGCATGTGCAGCCCGTACTGCTGTGCCAAAGTGGTTGGAGCTGCTGGCGCAGTAAACAGCGAGACGCTGCTTCAGACTCGCTCCTCTCCCTGCCCTACTGCGAGTCGCGCGAGAGGAGGTGTCTGAGAGGAGCAGAGGGATGCCCAGAGACGAGGTGTTTTTGCGGTGCATAAAAACTCAACTGGCGCCGCTATCATTCCACTTGGATGCGAACCAAGACGCAGAAGGACAGAGAGCGCAGAAACGCGCAGAATCAGACATCACTCTGGTTTCGCACGAGAAATCAAACGCCTACCTGCTGTTGAGACGCTGCTCCACAGCAGCCCGATCCACAGCACCGCGGGCAACACGCAGCGGAGTCGGTAATCGACCGAGCAGGCGGCCGGCGGCATGGCAACAAACCCAGTGCAGAGAAGAGAGACTCAAGAGAAGAGAAGAGTGTCAGCTGGATTATCTGTGGTCAGGCGGGCACGTAGAAGCGTAGTGTCGCGGTCAGGATCGTTGGGGGTCCGCATGTCAGAGCAGCATCTTTCTGACTGCAAGCAGCGCCTCCTGCTTTCTGCCTGAGATCTGCCCCTCCACCCTCCCGGCCGCTTCTCCACGGACTCCTCAGTCCTCTCTCTCTCTCCCTCTCACCCGCCCACCTCCTCCACACACACAGCCCGACCTTAATGATAATGAAACTTTTGCTCAGAGAGTGACGGTCTGTATTTGTGTCAAGCTGACAGTAGGCTGCAGCAAGATAAGGGCACACTTACATAACGGAGGGAGAGAGAGAGAGAGAGGCAAAATAACGTTGTCCCAGGTAGCGCAAATTTTCTGGATGAATTGGAAAATTGGTGGGGTGAATGGAGGGGTCATGGAGGTGGAAGGCTCACTGAGGATTCATTTCACCTCAGGTTGGCACTATTGTAGCCACTGCAATCCAACGCTTTAAAGGGAGCTCTAGGACAGAATGAAGGCTGGAAAATAATACTGATTTTATATACTCCTAGGCTGGTTCCTTCAGAGTATTATATGCATCAAATATTATAATATATTCTGAGCACACTGGCTCTGAAATAAAACACAGAAAGTTTCAAGTCGTAAAAGCAAGAAAGCATAGAAATCCACAATACCAAGAGCCATCAGGGGGAAAAAAGTAACGTGTGAGACCTAGAACAGGAAAGTGGACCTGGTACAGAAAACAGATTTAACAAACTCTGAGTCTAGCCCTGAGTTGAGACTGGAAAGTTAGTTCAGTCGACCTGGAGTAATAAGAGTAATGCCTGGTAATGGAAAAAATGAATGATATAACATCTGATAATTAGCTGTGACCTGAAAGACAGGTAACTGAAGATAAATAATATGGATCAAACTAATGGTGATTAGATGGTTTAATTAGGAATGTGTGATGTTAGTCAGACCCAGAAAGACTGAGTTTGGTGATTTGTAATGAAAAAGATGTAAAGGTTAAATATTTACATTTTAAACATGTATTACACATTTCAAAATGTTGCCTCCCTTTTAACACTCATCATCATTTAGATCATCTTCAACACGATGCTAAACATGAAAGACATTTATGTCGATCCGTGCAACTGATAAATGATTGTTTACTGATAAGTGTGTTATATGTCTAAAGCAACGTACAGATTAATTTAATTTCAACTGTTTTTGCTACTGTAATGTACCGTAAATATTTCAGTGAAGATGAACTAGTTAACAATTTGCAGCTCCCTTACTTTCCACAGGGGGACTGTTATAAAGGCTCAGCTGTACATTTTGTTATAAACTGATAATAACTCTACAATATCAAGGTATACAGCATTCTGCTATGTGTTTTGTTATCAAATGTATGAATGGGGAAATTAAACAGATAATCAGACAGCTGACAGACAGCAGTCAGCTTGTTGAAGAAAAGCTCCCAGTGAATAGCTTAAATTCAAAGAGTCTGTTTAGAGTCTCTTTCAGAGCTGAAAACTTCATCTTCATAACAAAGGTCTAACTAAACCTGCTTCTGGAACAAGTCCCCCAAAACACTGAGAACAGGCAGACTAAAGACACTCAATCAACACATAACAGGAAGAAGAACAAAGTAAAGAAAAAATAAGACAGCCACATGAGGACCAAAGTTTCAAATTAACAGAGGAACGAACTGAACAGATTCGCACAGATAGTAAGACACAGCCAGAGAAAACACAGGAGGAAAATATGGAAAATAAATGGAAACTTCTCCTTTTAGCTTCATTTTTCCATATATTGGCTATGGAGACCTCTCAATGTTTTCCAAGCCAATCATCTGCCTCTATGTCACCCATCTTTCACTCCAGCTCAGCCTCCTGTCTTTTTATCAGTGCCACTTTCTCTAAACCTTATGTAGCCTGATGGGCTACTCGCCTTTCTCTCTCTCCCTCGCTTGCTCTACCACCCTCGCTCTCTCCTGCGCTCGCTCTCGGCTAGCAACTAGGTTAATTGTGAATCCACCTGCATATTGATTGCAGGGCGGCGTCGGTCCGTATAAAAGGAAGCTATTCCTCTCGTGTTTTTGGCGAAAAGCAGCAGTAAATGCTGGTACACCGCTACGGATCGATCAGCGCAACACGTTCTCACTATTTTACGCTATGTGACAAATCGTCAACATTTTACGCTTTCCATTTTACGCTTTCGGGTACCCAACACGTTCCTAAATGACGAGATCGGAAAAATGAGAAAACATGAGAACCGTTTGGACTCAATCTACACATGTTCGTTCCTTTTCTTAAAATCGCTTTGGAAAACACTATTCCATGTCATTTCTGTGCTGGTTAAGGTTAGGAATAGGGTTATGGTTAGGGTTAGGGATAAGGTTAGGTTTAGGGCTGGAATACATGGCTGGAACGTATATTACCACGGGACCGTCATTCCACTGGAATTCAGCCATAACCCGGGGCGTACCATCAGAACGCAGAAGGTCACCTTTCGCGTTCCTCACGAACGCCGCGGGACGTGACAAAACGTCGGTATGCTACGTCCCGGGAGTGAGAACGCTCTGAGCCTACCTGTAGCTGTCATGCGAACGTGTTGCGTAGGCTCTCGCTTAACTTCCGATTCCCTCCGAGTACCGGAATTTGTAATAAATTGTTTTGTGGCCCTGTTGTAGCGCGAGCCATCCTACTTTGGCAAAACGTCCTACCGTAAGTAGTTTATGCAAATTTCTGCTATCACGGAGTAATTCCAGCACACATTTAAGTAGGGTAGGGTATGACGTTTGCCACTTAACTTTGCCCATGAGAGTATGTTTGTAGCTCATAATTATAAAGCCAGGACGGTTTGCCACTTCATTTTACCCATTAAAGTATGCTTGTAGGTAACATTCACGAAGGTAGCATGGTTTGGCACTTCATTTTACCCGTCAGATATGTTTCTAACTCATATTCACAACGGTAGGATGGTTCGCCACTGAATTTTAGCTGTGAAAATTTGCTTCTAGCTCAGATTAACAACGGTAGGACGATTTACGACTAAATTTTAGCTGTTAGTATGCTTGTAGGTGACATTCACAAAGGTAGGATGGTTTGGCACTTAATCTCGTGTTGTGCGCATGCGCAGAAACAACGGGTAGTATGGTTTGTAAGGTAGGATGGATTCCCAGAACACCGTTTCTGTTTTACTCCAGCGTTGCGGAGAGAGGTGCTCGAGTTATCTCCGGTAGTGCAGGATAGCGCCTCCGGTCCAGGGGTAAGCTGCTCAAACTCCTTTTTTTAAGCATTCACAATTACAGGAGGCTAAGGTTACATTTATCCTTTGTTTTAGGGTTTGATTGCTGCATTTACCTCTCCGTGGCGAACCGCCCGATCTTAATTGGAAGAGTAAAGAGTAAAACGCCTTCCCAGCCGCTGTTGTGAGGGCTCCTCCTAGCAGACAAGAGCTGCTATCTTGTCTGGTTTAGTCTTTTATTTTCGTGGAACTGTTTTTATTAAGTGGGCTTACCTTTTTTTTTTCTTTTTTTTTTTGGTTCGCTTGGTTTTATTCAATTTTATTCTTTTATGCTGCTTGCACCCACCCCTCTGTGATCGAGCTAGAGCGATCCTCTGCCCGAGTGTCGTGCTGTTAACTTTAAACCGCCTCAGTTGCCGATTCCAGTCTGTGGGGAGCCAGACCGGCCTGTGATCGAGGCTTGGACAATTACAACCAGCACACGCTGTGGCTTGACTCGTGGGGTGTAAGCCCACCAGTTGGCGTGTGTGCGCGCGTTTTTATTAGCGCTATTAAAGATTGAGGTTTAGTTTTTTATGATATGTAGCGAGCTTAACGCTCAGTGTCCTTTTATTCTTTTAACTCGTTGTTCTGTGTTTTTATTCCAGTGAACAGAGGACGTGCCAGTGGCCCTGGGACCTTAGGTGGTGGGTCGTTTTCACACTTTCCTTTGTACAGCACTGGGTGCTGGCTGTAGTGATTTTCTTTTCGTGTGGTTTTCTTTTGGGTCCACGGCTGCTGTTAAGTCCCAGTTCCATGGTTGTTTTATTGTACTTTTAGGACACTGTCAACTACAACGCTACATTCAGTATTTTCTTAATGTTTCGTTTTATTTTTATCAGCATAAATAAAACAGTATTAATATTGGAGCCAACCTGCCACGGTGTGCATCCTTGAATCTGTGTGGCCTCTTTTATTTGTTTTTATCTAGTTTTCTTAAATATATATTTCCTGGGGGTGAAATTCCCCTAGGTGGCGTTGTCGTTTTTATCTAACCCCACCGACCACTTGGTCACACTTACATCATAGCAGATCTCACTACCATCTTGTAAACCTTCCTTTTTGCCCTTGCTGCTACCCTTCTGTCACAAATACATTCTTCTCCATCTACTGCACCTGGCCTGCATTCTCTTCTTCACCTTTCTTGTGCATTGTCTGTTACTTTGGGTTGTTATCCCAAAGTATTTAAACTTGTCCACCTTCACCATCTCTACTTGTTGCATCTTTATGAAAAACAAAATGTATCAATTGTCAGGACCAATCAGTCTGGCCGGACTCAAATGCAAGACTCAGGAGGGCTAATTCTGTGGTTTTATTTACAATGCAGGTAAAAGTAGTTCTATTTAAAGTCTTCAAGCAGATCCTGATACAAAGTCTCTATTTATAAAATCCAAGGAAAGGTAAGTCCACCAATGGCTCCAGAGCTTTAGACCACAAGTGACTGTCTTGCACGGAAAAGCCAGAACATCTGAACCAAGGAGAAGATAAGTTACTAATCTTTCGTGGCGTAACAGGAAGCAGACTTACACATTGGAGCAGGAATCACTAATTTCGTTTAAATAACGCTCAGGCAAAGATCCCAGCTTAAAAGGCAGGCAACAGGCGTCAATAAAGGAGACGGGACTCCTCAGGCAGTCTTCTAGGTGACCCACTATTATGGAAGAGATTATCATGCAGGACCAGGTGGAGCAGGACCCTCGGGCTCCACCTTCATCCTACCGGTCAACCTCCAGATCTGCTCCACCTCTGTTACCTGCCTCCTGAGCAGTTCCATCCTCAATTTTCAGCTTCAGCCCTCAAGTTTAGCTCATAGGCTTGGTCAGCATCAGTTTGTCTAGTTTTGCGTCTCCCTGTCTTGTTAGTCTTATTTCATTCAGCTGCGTTCCATGGTGTTTCCCAGCTTCCTAATTACCTGGTGTGTATATATTGTCTGCGTGTCCCTTTGTTTAAAGATGTGGTGTTCTCTCACGCTGTGTGTTCCCGCGTTTCTTGTGAGTCCTGTGTCCTTCGTGTGTTCCTAGTCTTCCCTGTAGTTTTCTAGTTTCCAAGATTTGCAGTTCCCTAGTTCATAGCTTTTCTTTTAGTTTTCTAAGTTACAGCAACGAAGCTGCCTTTTTTTTAATTATTTTTTTTACTCGTTTCAAAGTCCTGCAGCTGGGTCCTGCCTTGCCTGCTACACAGCTGGACATGACATAATGTCTGCTGGGGAAAAAAACACAATAACAGAAACTATAGATAATTACAGACTGAGGCCATATTCTTCTCAGTCTCTTTCACATTGTCATGCACGAGAAAATGTGAGTAATAACTTGGTGGTAAAAACTTTTAAAATGATTCCTTCAAACAGACAGGTGTGTCCGTCTGAGTTTCAGGGTTGGTTTCTAGTATCATGGAAGCTTTAACAGAAGCACTTGTAAAACAGCTGTCTCACTACTTCCTAATGATTTTTTGCTTGTTAGTTTGAGCTTCTGACACTTCAAGATGCAGTTACCACAAAGTCAAAAGTTAATTGGCATTTTCTGTGCTGCCTCGTTCGTGTGAACAGGAAGGAAAAACCTGCATTTTTGCAGCAGTCTACAGTACCGCTCTGTTTGTATGTGCATGTTGAGTTTAACTGATGTCTCACCGTTTGTGTAATATTGATTATTGAATTGATATGGGCATTATAGGGATGCACCTGGACATTAACAGGTCAGTCATCTTGGGAAAGTCAAGCCTCACATTTCAAATAAATAGTGAAATTTTTCCGAAAAGGTTACATTACATATGATCCACAAATGTAAACTACAGTTTACAACTGTGTCCAATGATTTGTGTGTAAATTTTGAGTACTGACAAATAAGTGCTCTAATTGACACACAAATACACAGCAATTTGAACACACATAGAAATATTACAGCTTCGTATATCAAAATCAATAAATAGTGATTATTTATGCACAAGTTTCTAAATGTCAAACCTGATCATTGTTGCTTTCAAAAAGCTTCCTGTGTATTTATGACTTTCTTTTTGCTCACTTCCAGATTGTCAGATGCGCTGCACCAATCACTTAATAAACACAGATCATGTCACATGTGCACTTGGGCTCTTGAAACGTCCTCATGCTGCCAGCTTCGCACAGATCCACAAATGTAGTCTGCATTCAAGTGCTAGGGAAAAACTTGGATATCTGGGCTTCCTATAAATCACTTCATTTTTTTGCTTTTGTTCTTTTTGTCTTTTTGTTTTTAACTGAAAACAAAAGTGTTTTTTTTTTTTAAATATGGCATCATATTTTTAAATAAACAGAAGCTCATCAACCCTAAAAGACAAAGATTACCGATGCTATATAGAAGCCTATCAATGTTTAAATAAGTTTTTCAAACATTTGATAAATAGGACAAAGAGCTTAAAGCCTGCCTTTTATGTCTGCTGTTCCTGAATGAGCAGCGTTTTGTCAGCTAAGTTCAACACCAAGTCTGGGGAAAACCTGGTCAATCAGGAGAGACGGTATCAATTCCACTTTGAATGAAGCATATCTCATTTCTAAAAATATGGCCAAGTTTATATGTATGGGGTTTACCCCACAAAACATAACTCTCCAGACTTGAGACCAGGAAGCAGAGTTGCAGTCTTATATGCCTCTCTGCAGCTTCTCTTCTCCTGTTATCCCCCAAAAGCCCATCCCTCAAGAGACTGTGTTTCCTCCCAAACAAACAAACAAACACAAAAAAAAAAGAAAATAATGCTTTAAACATTAAAAAAATCACGGAGAAAGAACAATATAGTATCCACAACTGCACCAAAGAGTAAAGCAGTGAAATATGGATTATTAAACATTAGGTCTCCCTCATCTAAACCCTGTTAGTACATGAATTAATAATTCCATCCATCCATTCTCTTCTGCTTATTGTTGTCAGGTTCACTGAGAGGCTGGAGCCTATCCCAGCTACCATAGGCTGAGAGGCAGGGTACATCCTGGACAAGTCCCCAGTCTGTCGCAGGGCTAACACAGAGAGACAGACAACCATTTGCACTCACATTCACACCTATTGAATAATAATTGATTCATAATTGATCAATAAACTGATTTACTTTGCTTTCCAGAAACCTAGTTACATCAGGATAAATATGTTAGTTTAAATGAATCAAAAGCCCCAGTCATACTAATTCTCAGAATTCTCGAAGCACAGGCCGAGAAGGGGGAGCGACAGCAATCTCTCATTCCAGCTCCAACCAAATACCCAGACAGAGTTTTAATTCATCTGAAAGCTTGATGCTTAGCTTGTTTTCCCTAGCTGGAAAACTTGAAAATTCAAAACCTAGTTTTATTTGTTGTTATCTGTTGTCTACTTGGGCCTTACTTAGACTTTCTATCTAATTTCTCAGACTTTTTATCTGATTTAGTACTCAGCTCAAAAAAAGTAATTTTTATTTGACTGAAGGACAAGAGGTGGTTGTCACGACAACGGGAGTGTTGCCTGCAGAAGGGTCATCTCTAAATAATATTGGGAAATATTTGAAAATTCAAAGTATTTTTTAGAGAAAATGGTTGAAATGCTGGGTTAAAAGCCCCTGTGAGTGTTTAAAAGGAACAGGATCTAATGAACTGTACCTCGTATTTGAAATCATGCGGGAAAATTTGAGGCCTGTAAAAATAATAAGTACTCATTGTAATGAAACTATCTTAATCAAAGAAGACTGTACAAAACAACATAGTGACAATTCTGTGGTAATCTCTTTTAATGTTGTTTAGGATATCATACTTTTTATAAAGCAGCAAAGTGGGATAAATGTATGTCTTCTGTTAATCGTTGATCTTTGTTCTGTTTCTGACTTTCCTCCTTTTCTGTTTGTCTAAAGAAACCACACAACCTCCAGTAAATCTAAAATAAGCAGTGTTGGGAAGGTTACTTTTAAAATGTATTCCATTACAGAATACTGAATACATGCCCCAAAATGTATTCTGTAATGTATTCCGTTACGTTACTCAATGAGAGTAACGTATTCTGAATACTTTGGATTACTTAATATATTATCATGCTGTTTACAACTACGTGAATATACTATTGCTGTGATTTATTACTGTTACTGAAGGTCCGCGGCTCCGAACCGTAGTAAAGGGACATCTGGCTAATATGTCGGGTTCGTGTTGGGCTCGTAGCTGAAAACTAGCTTTACTTTGTTGTCTGGGTCAACTTTGCTAGAGACAGAGAGAGGCGTTGAAAGGCTGCTCCAACGGAACTTATTTTTTCCGGAGGAAAACACGAACACAGTGTACAATCGAGTCTTAATAGCTTACTTACAACTGGGCTCGTCAGGCACTCTTCTTGGCTGTAGTGGTTATTATTATATTTACATGCTTCCAGCTCCCGTTTTTGCTCCGTGACAGATCGGACTTTTCCTTTCTCTCCCTCCCTCGCTCACAGACACATAACGTGTATGGCAGTCCATTCTCGCTGCAGCACGGACTACACTGCCCATGAGGCTACATTCTTTAGGGCCATGCCTGTAGCATTCTGCCTTTTAGCTTAGCACAACAACAACAACAAAAAAGCGCTCTCTCACCCAGGAAACACGCAGAGAGAGAGCGTCACCCTGTAACCATGGCAACCGTAACGCTGCCGCCTGGAACAACAGACCATAGCTGTCAAACAAACCCAAACAGTCCTGACCCGCGAGAATATGAAACAGGAAAGTACCGCCGTGTAATCCATTTATTTCACCAAAGTAACTGTATTCTGAATACCACCTTTTTAAACGGTAACTGTAACGGAATACAGTTACTCATATTTTGTATTCTAAATACGTAACGGCGGTACATGTATTCCGTTACTCCCCAACACTGAAAATAAGTGGTAGCGCGCTGAAGACAAGAGAAGAAGGGTCTATTCCACCATGTGTGCAAAAGAGAGGTATTATAACCACTGCGTTTGGTGCATACACACCGAACGCAATAGAAGCAACTATAAAGCGCCACACGCCCCTAGCTGGTCGCATGCACATTCGCACCTCGACAACGGCTCTGAGCCACCCACAAACCTCTAAAGAGCGTTCCTGCCTTTTTTAAATTTTCTTAATAAATGGAGCTTGCCTCCAAAATAAACTAACCTCTGTTTATTCTCTTAAATAATTGGTCTTCATTATGTTCCTATATAGTAGTAGATTTTTTCATTAGTATAATATGAAATAAATTCTACGTGTGTCAAGTTGTGTGCCAATATTTGCTGTGTAGTAGAACTGAGACATTAGTCATTACAAAAATTTATTTTAAATAATATTAAAATTCTCAAACAGAAAAACATTAAACATAAATATATAAAATATAACTATTTACAGAGAGGCAGGGAAAAAAAGAACCCAGCTTAAAGTGGAAGAGCCTCAGGGAAAAGGAGGAGAAAAATAAGAACATTGTTTCTGCCCTGGAGAGCAAGCTGCCTCATCAGAAAACTACTGATTGCTAGGGTCCAATGTTTCCAAATTTAACACAGCTGTACTGTTTTCAAAAACTAATTTATAAATTTGAAATTTCACAAATTCTCTTGTCTGAGGCGGCATGCTCTCCAGAGCAGGAACAAGGCTGAGGAGGAAATGCTCCGTTGGAGACTGGTGTGGCCTCTTCAGGGACTCCAGGATGGCCAGCTCCACCACCGATGGACCGTCCTGGGACCCGTCCCTCGTCCGCCTCGGAGCTGTCCTCCTCTGTGGGCCTGTAAAACAAAGCACAAAACAACACAAAGTAATGAGAAGGCTGCTACTAGATTTTCCTTTTCAACATTGAAAAAAACAGGATATAATCAGACCGGTTGTAGATATTTAGTAAAGGTAATCACAAGGGAATTCAAGCGAGTAAAAAGCTATCAGTGCTTGCTGTACATATGTTGCTACAATTACATACCTGTGGGTGCAGCAGCAGGAGCAGAGGGACCAGGGACTGGGGAGCCAGGAGAAGCAACAGGGGATGCTCTGCTGCAGAATCAGTTGGCTCTGTCAAGACAATATTAAACGTTAACAGGTTGAAAACAATAGTCATAGAGAAAGTATATACAGTGGTCCCACATTTATTGCAGCAGGGGTTCTCAGAATAACTAGTCCCTCGCCACGCACTTTATACACTTTTTTTCAGACATACATGAACATTACTCACAGTTTTCACAAGTTGATTCTCAAAGTGCAAACCTTTGTAGATTTTAAAACATAAAAGTATTATTATGCCGCGTTTTTTCTTTGTCTGCGCGCCACTTTTGTGCGCCTTTTTCCCTCCCGGTGCAGGTGTCTATTTCCGAATGAGGGTCATAGTTATGGGTGTTTTTGTGCTGTTTTTTCTATTGGAGGTGAAGGTTATCAAATCTGCGATAAAGCGAGGCAGTGAAGGATGAACAGCGGGACCACTGTATACTGTTTATTAATAAACAATAACATATATACCTACATGACAACATGCATAAATTAACTGGCTACATTAATTCATTGTAAACATACCTTCTGACTGGGACTCCCCTGCTGCTTCTTCGGGCTGTCCCTGGTCCTCGGGGGGGATGTTCTCCACGGTCCGCACCATATTGCTGCTAGTCTCCCGCGGGGTGAGGAAGGGGTCCAGAAACCCCATGACCGCGAAGAACTTCCATTTCGTCCCCGATCCTGCTGCAGACCCACTCCTCTTCTCCTTCTCCATCCTCTTCTCCTTGGAGTATGTGTCCCTGAGGCTCTTCCACTTTCTCCTGCAGATGTCCTCTGAATAAACACATTATCTTGTTAGCGGAAAGGTATTTGTACATCAGTGGGAAAATAGAGGGACAGTAGGCGGGCTTGCTAGCTTTTGCGCGGCTTCCCCGGGTCACTCAAAAATTTCAAAAGAGAAATGAATGAACTTACCAGGTTGTCCGATCTCTTCACTTATCTTCCTCCAAGCTAGGTCCTTTAGGTCTCGGTAGAGAAAGCAGATAGGGTCATAAAGCTCCGGGTGGTTGGCTACGGCGTTGATGAGCCTTTCCTCCATATTGAATGAAGAATGAATGGCTTTGGCTGGACCTGCCCCTTTGAACTAGGTCGATCACATGTCACCAGGCTCCTGATTGATTGTCGCTGCACGACTTGAAGCTGGAGTTCAGACTTTTCCAACTCGAGCAGTAGACGCGATAAGCGCGAATGCACAAAATGCACCACACAAACTGCAGCGCATATTTTCCATCGCATCAGTCGCACTAATTGTTCGCGCGAATCAGGCAGAAAAGCGTTTTTGTGTCGCCAATCTGCTTTAGAAGTTTCGCGGGACCCCCAGTCGCGCTTCATCGCGCTCCTCCATTGACTTTACATGTAAACCTGAAGCTCTGGTCGCTTCTATCGCGTTCGGTGTGTATCCACCATAATAAAAATAAAGGAGCGAGTTAGTGCCAAGTAGTGGTAGGATTGAGGTAAAGTACTATCTGGCTCCATCTGGTAGAGGGAGGATGTCACCCACTATCACTGGTGGACACAGGTAGAACTGAAAAATAGAAAGTATAAATAAAAATAAAATAGGAAAAACTAATTTTAAAAACTAAATAACTTAAAATTTTAAGAAAATAATTTGGGGATATGATTTTTTTTTTTAAAGGGAAAAGAAAATTAATTAATTAATTAACAACAGCTATTGCTGTCTTACTCAGAGAAAACTTGGTGTTTAAAGAATCATATACAAAGCAATTGCTTTGTATACAAAGCAATTGCTTTGTATATGAACCATACCTATGCTAACTGTTATGTTTTGAGTTCTTTGTTCTCAGTGGCGTCGAACATGACCATACCACCTGTCTATATGCCAAAGGAGGGTAATTGCACATGTCTAATTCATAAAATGCCACAGAGGTAGATGACGTGTAGCCGACATGGTAGCAAAATAATAAACATTATAAATTGGTATAACACCTCTCGGACTGAGTCATCTAAAAAGAAGGAGAAGCCCAGAAAGTTGCAGAAGAAGAAACATGAGCTGACATCAGACCTAAGGCCACCCTAAACTGTTTCGATCGATGTTAATATTATGTTTCTGCGACATGTCCGAAATTACACTGAATTACAGGTTACTTACACCTTAGTCACAAGTCTTACAGTGTAATTATTTCATTGTTTCCTGTAAAAACCTGACTTGTAATTATGGGGTACTTACACCTTGCAGGTCTTACATGGTAATTATTTCATTACGCATCTCACAACTGTGTTGCCGAGAAGATATCTCCATGATAGTTCATGTGTTATTGATAGTGAACTATTTGTACAACCCAGCTCCGGTGAGATGATTACTTTAGAAATACTTGTGAGAGTACTTGCACATACTTGCTTTTCAATAAAAGCAAGCTGAGGTCAGTTCCTTAATCATAATTATGCAAATTCTCATGACCATTCATCAACAACCACTGATCAAGGCCCACAGATCAATGGTCATGAGTACCATTCACAGAGAGTTGGGGAATGGCTGCAATCACAGCATTGTAAGATGGTGAAAGATGTACCCTTAGGCCCCCTCCTCGATTCAGAGATGGTCTTTCCCTTTTCACGTAAATGGCCTCCTTGACTCCACGCTCAAACCAGCGTTCCTCCCTGTCCAGGATGTGTACATCCTCATCATTGAACGAGTGTCCACTGGCCTGTAGATGTAAATAGACTGCAGAGTCCTGGCCTGGCGAGGTAGCTCTTCTCTGTTGTGCCATCCGCTTCGCCAGAGGTTGTTTGGTTTCCCTGATGTATAAATCCTGGCAATCCTCCTGGCACTTAACAGCGTACACTATGTTACTCTGTTTGTGTTGGGGGACCCAATTCTTGGGGTGGACCAATTTTTGGCGCAGCGTGTTTTGGGGTTTGAAAGCCACAGAGACACGGTGTTTAGAAAAAATGCGTCTCAACTGCTCCGATACTCCTGACACATACGGGATCACTACAGGTTTTCGCTTAGGCAGGTTGTCCTTCTCTCCTGGATCAGCTGGAGCTTTCTTTTGGCGCCTTCCCAGCTTTGACAAAAGTCCAGCTGGGATAACCACATTTACTCAGGGCCTTCTTGATGTGATGTTGTTCTGCTTCCCTGGCCACTGTGTCTGTGGGGATGGTGTTTGCTCTGTGTTGTAGCGTCCTGATGACACCCAGTTTATGCTCCAGTGGATGATGAGAATCAAACCTTAAATACTGATCCGTATGCGTAGGTTTACGGTACACATCAGCTTTTAGATGTCCCCCATTACTGATGGAAATCTCACAGGCTAAGAAGGCTAACCTGCCACTTTTCATATCCTCCCTGGTGAATTTGATGTGTCAGTCCACCGAGTTAATGTGATCTGTGAATTGTGGTTTTGATTTTCACCCAGGTGTCATCCACATACCTGAACCAATAACTTGGTGGTGTTCCAGGGTAGGATAGCAAAGCGCTCTTTTCCACTTCTTCCATATACAAATTGGCCACGATGGGTGAAACTGGGCGAACTACCTCCAACGCTTCCGTGACTGGGATGCAAGTGAAGAGAGATGTAACATCGTACGAGACCATGGTTTTATATGCCTCCATCATGACATCTCTCACCTTCTCAACAAAATCCAACATGTTCTGGATGTGGTGTTCAGAGCTGCCTACCAGCGGGTTGAGGATCAAAGCCAGAAACTTTGAGACGTTATAGGTGACAGAGTTGATCATACAGACAATCGGTCTTAAAGATGCACCCTGTTTATGTATCTTCAGTAAACCACACAGACTTGGTGTAGAATAACCTGGGTATAGCCTACGGTTCCGGTCGATAACCTTGTCTTGTTCTAACTGCTTCAGACAATCTATCTATCCTCTTCCTGTAGATGGTAAATGGACTGATTCTTATATCTATATCTATCTTATATCTATAGCTTTTCTACTCTCCTGGAGTACTCAAAGCGCTCTATACCGCATTCACCCATACACACCCATTCACACAAGCACTGTATGCCTTGTCAGTGATTTTAACTAACATACACTCATACTCATATATTCATACATAGAGCAAGTGGGGGTTAGTATCTGCTGGGGGCTTTGCATTGCTGAGACAGGCCGAAACTTTCGTCTGTAGGTGCTCTGCTTCCACTTCTGCAATATTGTTGTATTTCAAATTGCTGTTTCTGTGGCTGTGATCAGTTCCACTAGCGGGATTTGTCTCGGTGTGACAGCAAAATCCAACCCTTTAGCAAGGATGTTTTTCTCTGTTTGGCTGAGCTGTCTGTCAGACAAATTCTTCAACCACTTGTCCACATCCTCGGTGTGGCATCCTTCTCTCTTCTGGCCACTTAGGACACTCTCCGTATTTTTGCTGTGGTTTCCAACATACAACAAGTAAGTCAAACTTCTTTTGTTGCCTTGTCTTAGACTTCTTGTGCTGTGCTAGACGAGCCTTCTCAGTGAAGTCAAACACCTTTTTAAGAGAATTCTCTGAAGAAGTCTCTGTCGGATCCGCTCCTCTTGAGATTTTAGCATGTCGATGGTAAAATTTGTTTGCCTCACCCATTCATTAAGCAACTGATGCTGTGCCTTCTGGAGGATTTTTGTTGCCCGGAAGCCTTTAACTGAAGAGCTCATTTGCAGACTTTTAGGAGTAATCCTGTTTTGTCGGCATCTGAGGCTGAATCTCAGGTGGTTCCTGTAATCCGCCATCTTACGTGCTGTTTGCTCATACTGACGTACAAGCTTTAGGCAGTTCTTTCCAAAGTGGGTTAAAACATCTTGATGCATGCTCAATCATCCAGGTAAGTAAATCTCCAAAGCTGTGCAAGTATTAGTTTAGCCTCCTAACCACAATACAATAAATAGCTGTGGAGTAAGTAAGTGAAGTAAGTAAATGTAGTTCAGTGACAATCTAACCACCACACCTTTATGACCATCGAAAAAACAGTCCTTGGAGTGTGTATGGGCAAAGTTGTGAAGGTTCATTGTTGTGCACATTAGTTCTCCTTACCCTGCGTCTAAGTGTTGCGGAACAAATGACTTCCTTAGCCTGTCCATAGAGCATGTCAGTGACAAGAGTCTGCCACTGAACTGGGTTGCAGTGGGTGTTGGTCATTGTCCATGTTGGATAGCAGTTTGCTCAGGGTCTCTTTTCTCTGCATGCAGTGGATCAGATGTGGTAGGTCCAAATCTTTTACAACAGGGTGTACTAGCAGGCCACAGAGTCAGGCTCAGTTACATCAGGTTAACTCCTTTTACCCTCCTACACATGTAATTGTCTTTCTTGTGTAGGCTATGCTATTTAAGCTGCTGTAGCCAGCCCAAAGTTGCTGTGCATTTGCAAACCTGTTTTCAATCCTCATCCACCAGTACCTCCATTCCTGCTGTATCTGACTTAACGTCTTGTTGTTTTTATTGTTACAGTAAATCCAACTTTTACTGTAATGTTGCTTGAAGTTTCTCTCCACAGAATGTGCTCAGAAAACCATCACCATAATGTCAGTATGTAGTGTTAACCCTTGGATAATGTTCTGTCATGTTTATTATCCCAAGTCTCTCAATAGGATAAGTGTCCACAATAATAAACTCCTGGATCTTTTGCTTTTGTGTGCTGAAGCAGGTAGGGCTGTGTGCAAGCATGGCAGAGCACTGTCTGCTCCATCTCTGATAAGCAAACAATAAATGATTAGACAACAAACTCTAAAGAAGAAGAGATAACATTATTCCTGTGAAAGCTAGTCCCCCCCCCCCGACAGCCTGCTTGCTGTGTCATCCGTTCTCATCCCATCTCTCTCTGTCTATAATCCCTGCTTCCTTTTCCATTTTAGCCCCAATCTCATCTCTTTTATCTCTCTTCTTTCCTGAGATCCCTTCTGCTTCTCATGCTGCTGTTGTGTGTTTTCTTCACAGATAAATTTGAAGGGATTGGGTTGAAGGGTTGGTGTGCTGGGGGGGTAAGCCTCTGCAGTGACAATCTGCTCTGTGCTTCCAAAGTAGGAGGAGACAGGATTTGCAGGCAATGATCAGCAATGGGAAATAACCATCAATGACAAAGAAAAGACCAATATGTTTTTTGTTTGGAAGCAAACTTGTCTGAAATTCTGAAAATACTACAAAGAGGAATGTGACACAATTCAGCACATTTGCCATCAACCAAAGAACAACCATGAAGATCACTGTCAAAGATTATTAAACTTTTTGTTTAATGTTTAATTTACATTCTTATTCATCACGTTCCCAGGAGGAACAAAGAATGCAAAGACTTCTGTTTTGTAAGGGGCGTTGGATTCATTATCTAAGCTACATGTTAGATGCCCATTTTGAACAAGGAAAAATATTGTTAGATTTAGTTTTTACAGGTTTCAATTATCCTGTAGCAAAATACCTTTTATGTGCATGAGTCCTCTTATGTATCTGCCAATTTGATTCAAGACATGAAGTAACTGCAACACAGATGCAATTTCTAGCAGAAATCTCCAGATAGCATCACCTTCATCCATCACAAGCATCTGCTTCTTATACATAGAGGTTTCTGATGTGATGTAACTGGATCTTTTAAGATGCCTCTAGTTACTGTCTTTAAATGGGTGCCATTAAGAGAGGGTGTCCTGTTGCAACTCCTTAACCAACTAGTCAGTATGTATTGGTGGCTTGGTAGCTAGAAATTGCTAACTATGTAAGAAAAAAACAAAAGGACAGTAAAGAAATGCTTTCTAACATTTTAGTTAGTACAGCGCAAAGGTCTTGAGCCACCTATTATTTCTTCATATTTTGTTTCCAAGCCAGACTTTTAAAGTAATTTGACAATAGTTCTTTCTGAAAAGCTTTCTGAAGGTCTTTTAATTTTTTTATTTGGCTGCTTGTTTACTCATTTTCAGTCCAGTTCTTGTACCTAATCATGTTCACATAAATGCTTTTTGTTTGTTTGCTTTTTGTTAAGCCCTTTAACTCCGACTTACTCCTGAAAGCTCCTGTTTGAATAATGTTGAATGAAACCCTACACTGGAGCTGTTCGCCAAAATTACTAGTGAATTTTAAAGTTGAAATTATTTCTGAGCACTTGTTAGCTCCATATGGGTATCAACAGAGAGGTACAAGCTCTACCAACACATAACTGATTCCAATATCTTTCGTGGTATTTATTGAAGAAAAATACACACCACCTCCTTTGTTTAAGCCAACCTTCTGTGATTCACAAAAAGGCAATTTGCTCAACAAATTAGTGCTGTATAACCCTAATTTCTTGGGTGACTTGGGTCCTGAAGAAGCAGTGCATATCTGACAAGCACAAGCAGAATAACTGCTGAGAAGCACAAAAACACAACAAGACCCAAAAACAAAAGGAAAAGATAAACAACATCATGCTCCCATTATTTGTGGAGCTCATACTTCATACATTACCCAGACTACAGTATGTGCTGTCCACAAAATCAATGTTTTAGGTCACTGAGCAGGACAAGTTACACACTGAGCACTGCGCTTCCACTCCAAGGCTTAGTGGCAAACATAAAATTAACCAATGAGCCCTCATATTTGCTCCACAACACCCAAAACATTCCCTTACTGCCACTGTGTATCAATCTGAGTACTCTTCTGATAGTGAACAAAAAAGCTGATGTTATGGGAGAAATCAAAGTGAACCAAAGTACTATATTTACAGGCAATTAAACCACCAAATGTTCAACAGAAGTGAGGGAAGAGCAGAGCTGGTGATAATTCTCTGTAAGCCTTTTTTTTAATTTTTTTTGCCTGTCCCTTTCGACACTGTAGCAATCAGAATTATTGTCTGAAGGCCAAGGAAAATACCCAACAGATTTATTATCCCAAGTGGATCACTACGGATGCCAGGAAATGATTTTCCAGGCGGCTCAATATAATAATAATAATAATAATAATAATAATAATAATAATAACATATATATATCAGACACAAACATCCTCCACTGCAACCACTAAAAATCCAAGGTATGGACATTGAGGCTGTGGATAGCTACAGGTACCTTGGTGTTCATCTGAACAATAAAGTGGACTGGACTCATAATTCAGATGCCCTCTACAGGAAAGGGCAGAGTAGGCTGTACCTGCTGCGGAGACTCAGATCTTTTGGAGTGAAGGGCTCACTCCTGAAGACCTTCTATAACACTGTGGTGGCCTCTGCCATTTTTTACGGTATGGTATGCTGGGGTGGCAGCATCTTTGCTGGAGACAGGAAGAGACTGAACAGGCTGATCTGCAGCGCCAGCTCTGTTCTAGGATGCCCTCTGGACCCATTCGAGGTGGTGAGTGACAGGAGAATGGAGGCTCAGCTGCCATCCCTGTTGGAAAAGATCTCCCACCCCATGCAGGAGACTCTGACAGCACTGAGCAGCTCCTTCAGTGGCAGGCTGCGGCTCCCACGATGTGGGACAGAGAGATTTCGCATGTCTTTCCTCCCTGCTGCTGTCAGACAACATGGTCTCTACAGATGACCACACACGTGCAGACAGACACACATACACATCCAATACACAATAGTGACTATTTTATCTTATTCTACTGTATTCTTTTCTATTCTGTTTTTTACTGCTCTTAACTTGTACTTTTTGCTGTGACCAAAAAATTTCCCCACATGTGGGACTAATACAGGTTTATCTTATCTTATCTTATAACCCTATGGCAGTGCATATGGGAAATGACAATTCTGGAGTGAATAATGGCCCAATTTTTTTGGCCAGGCATCCGCGCCGATATGCGCCAGTGGTGCGTGTCCTGCCCGGAGTGTCAGCTGGTTAACCAGCAATTCCAGAAGTGCCTTTGTGCCTGTTACCATTAATGGATGTCCGGTTTTAGTGCATTGGCATGGACCTCATTGTGCCATTTCACTGGCGAGCACGTGGATATCACTTTGTATTAGTTCTGATGGATTATGGCTGTTTCAGGTCATCTCCTGAGTCGGCATCCCGAAAGAGATCATGACTGACCAGAGCACATCGTTCATGTCATGCACACTTAAACAGCTGTACGAATTATTGGGCATTAGATTTGTCGTACCAGCATCTGCCACCCTCAGACTGACTGGCTAGTGGAGCAGCTGAATCAGACATGATGTGTAAGTTCATTCACAAGGATGAACGCAATTGGGATCACTGGTTACACCCTCTGTTGTTTGCAGTGCGGGAGGTGCCCCAGCCCATCACAGGATTTTCTCCCTTTAAAACCCTTATAGTCCCACACTTTGGAAATTTTGTAGTCCTCTGCATTTAACCCATCCACTTAGTGAAGCAGTGGGCAGCTACCAATCCAGCACCTGGGGGAAAAAAATTGGGCTCGTCCGGGATTTGAACCCGGGACCTCTCACACCCAAAGCGAGAATCATACCCCTAGACCAACGAGCCAAGTTGCCATCTGACTGAGTTGTTGTTCACCAGGAAGCCACAGGGGGTGTTGGACTCAAAGAAAACTAGGCAGAAATTCTAAGCCCAGCTAAAACAAGAGAATCAATACGTTCTGGACCTGAAAGCAAAGTTGCACACTTTGGGGAGGTTGTAACGAGAAAAGAGGGGTGTGGCAACATAAGCATTTGTTCAATACTTGTGTTTGTGTCTCTGGTCCATGTCTGTGAAGGTTCAGAATCAGAATCAGAAAGACTTTATTTATCCCCAAGTGGCAATTAACATACAACAGAGCAGTATGACGTTAAAGATAAGGACAGGGCATAAACAGGCAATAAGAATGAGATAATAAATACACAGAATATACAGTATATACACAGTTTTAAAATTAAAGTGACTCAAAGGTGAATAAATAACTGTAAGTGAGTAAAAGTGAGTAAAGTGTTGGCAGTATAAAAAGAGTGTAGAGTAGTTTATGTCTATGGGTGTGGGAAATGGTGTTATCGGCTGGAGTTAAAAAGCAGGGTGGCTTTGGGGACAAAGGTGGCTCGCCTCCTCTCAGTCCTGCAGGAACTGCAGCGGAGGCGTAGCCCAGAGGGGAACCATTGAAATGCGGGGTGAAGAATGTGAGAGGGGTCACTGATGATTTTGGCTGCCTGTCTAAGGGCCTGTTGGCTGAAATCCTGTGCCATAGTTCTGACAGGCAGTCCAATGATTTTAGAGCACACTGATGCAGTGTGCTGCAGTCTGTTCCTGTTCTGAAGGCTGAGGGAGTGGAACCAGCAGGTGAGGGAGAAGGTCATGATGCTTTCCAGGAAGGCATAGTAAAAAGTCATCATGATGGGTGTGCTGACTCCAAAGGAGTTGAGTTTCCTAAGGAGGTATAGCCGTTGGTGGCACCTCCTGAGAATCTCCTCTGTGTTGGCAGAGAATTTCAGGAGGTTGTCAATGATGGTTCCCAGATATTTGTACTCCTCAACTACCTCCACTGGCTTCCCGTGGATGGTGGTGGTGACTGAAGTAGCCAGATCCCTCTGCCTACTGGAGAAGATCACCACCATCTCTGTGGTTTTGCTCACATTCAGTTCAAGTTTGGAGCTGTCACACCACTCTACAAACTCCTGCAGAGCGGGCCCGTGGTGTTGTGAGGGGCCTGACAGCAGTGACAGGAGTTGTCAGCATATTTCATCAGCATATTTCTCAGTCATCCATGTCATCGTAGTTTAAGGAGCTTGGAAAGAAAAAAGCATATGGACTTAAGTCTTTAAGACTTAAGACTTTAAGTTGCTTGATGACGTCTCACCTCTAATCCGAGAAGCTTTTTCAGTTCTAGGGTCACATAGTGGAGAGTCCCAGATTTAAGACCTGTGGGAGTATCCCCCCCAAGAGGGACAATGGACCCCCTATTGATCCTCTACCTAATCACACGAGCCAAGGTGTGAAAACGGGTGTAGATCACAATCAGCCAAGGTTTTGGATGAGCTCATTGTGAAACCTAGCCCCACCCTATCATGTGATTTCCTGAGGTCAGATTGCCCAGGATGTGAGTGGGCGTTAAGGCGTCTGGGAAGGGATCTCAAAACTGGATTATAGATGATCTATAATCCAGATCATTATAGATCTGGATATATAGATCTATAAACCTATATATTCTATATAACCTATGTAGCATAATATGTATGCGTTATATATTATATATTAATATATAACGCATATTAATATATAATATGCGTTATATAAATCAATTATAGTTCATAAACTGCTACGTCAGCAGCATTTTAAAGTCACCGATGGCCCAGATTTGAACTGCTTTGCAGAGTATCAAGTCAAAAGAGAAACTAAGAGTGTTCTCATGTGTGTACTTTGTTCTGCCAAATCTAATCAGTTGAGTTTATAAAGTCAGTGAACTTTTTTGTTGTTTCAATAGCAGCATTTCACCTAGAATGTGGTGATAAGTAGCTAATTTGTCTGATATGAAATATTATCTTATGAAACAGTTAAGGCTGTTGCTGTCAATTTGTGTAAATCTAAAGGGTCTACCTCATGGTTTTGCATCTTTAACTCAGTGTTTTGTGTTTGTGAACTTTTGAATCTTGGTTAATCATTATTGTAGTATTCCTAGAGTGAATTATGTTTCCTAGTTTAGTTTTCTTACATTTATGTGTTTTCTGATTATTGTGTTTATCTCTGTGGTTCTGGTTTAATTCCCTTAGTGTTTCCTGATTTATTTTCACAGTACCTTGTTTCATGTGCATCATATTTAGTTTTGCTTCCTCTGTTCCGTTGGTCAGATTTGTTCCAGCTCTGTTTCCACCTGTTACCCATCCTCTCATTATCCTGTGTATTTAAGTCATCAGTCTTCCTCTGTTCCCTGTCACGTCGTTGTCATCTATCTGGCTTTGTATGCACGCTCCTTGTGCCTTAATGTTCCCTAGTATGTCCAAGTTACCATGTTTCTGAGTTTCAGTTCATGCCAAGGTGTTAAGTTTGGGAGTCTCAACTGTCAATAATGATGCCATTTAAGTTTAGCAGCTGAGCAGCAGATTAACTTTAATTATGCCATCACTCTTTTTTCCTGCCCTGGACCTGGAAATAACAGGGACACATCGCACATCAATACCTGTCTGTTGTGGTGCTTCAAGTATTTCTTGCACAATTTCCTTTAAGCCTTTAGTCTAATAAGTTTATATATTTATTTACAAAGTTTAATAGTGTTTGCAAAAAGACTAGCAAGAACAATGGCAGGTGGTTAGATCTATGGTTATTAGTAAAATAACTATTCAATGTTTCAATAAAGAAAAACTTGAATAAAATTGTGTGCCTGTTATATGAGTCATCATGAAAATTCAGAGCCAACACGGTGCGTCTCTGAACAAATGCATTTTTTATAACTCATCTGTTTTGATGAAAAAATACAAAACTTTTTCCTTACTCATCACAGCTACACACAGTGTATGGATACAATTTCTTTACCAAACCTGTTAGAATTAATCGATAGCACTCCATCCAAGAAACCAATGGGAATTGTCAAGGGGGTTATCACAATTTTTATATAGAGTCTATGGTATTCACACAGCATCAAATCCAAGTAAACAAAAAGCTACCACTACACACAGCATCAGACTGGTTATATGTGTCTGAGGTGGGAGCAAGAAAGTAAAAACAGGAAGAAAACACTTTGCAATCTAAGAGTGGAGTGACAGGAAACATACTGCATTGCTTTACACTGAGCGAAGAAAAATTTCTAAGCAGAGCACGGGGTTAATACCAAGCATGGACTTAAAAGGTAGCGTGTGTCAGAAGGTCAATTGTCTTCCCAATACAGCACTTGTTTTGGTTTCAGTTGTTCTGGACCACACCACAGTGAAATTACAATTCCACTGCAACTTGTTGTGCAGCACCAAATCCTCCTTTTTTTTGAAAGATTTTCAAAGCACCACATCCACATCTGTGATAGAATTTTTCAACACAAGACCAAAACAATATAATTTAATAATTTTAAAAAAGGAATCTCTTGGAGAAATGACTCACAAAGAGTAAAGTCACAAAGCAAACTGTTCATTTCATTGTCTTTATTCATATATAAACTGCTTATTTTAAATACAGACTGAGTGATCAAAAATTGAACAAATGTATTTTTGGTGACTTGTGAATTTCCATATGAAGAGTCAAAAAGCTTCTGTGTTGCCGTGGGAGGAACACTCGCCATCTCCGAATTCTCTGCTGGATGTGGATGTGGATGGATGACAGGACAATAGAAAAAAATCAAAGACAAGATGGTCAGAATAGCAAAGATGATGAAACAAAGAGTAACATGTAACACATACACTATCTGGGCCTGTAGTTATCAACCACCTCTGAAGTTGAAATGGGACTAAAAATACTATAAGCTCAGATATTTATGAGTCATGCTACGCCCACTCCCCACAGGGAGCTCTCATTTGAAAGAAAATTATGTTACTGTTTTACAATTTTCAGAGCAATAAGATGAAATTAATGACAATGTCTAGTAGGTTTTCCTCTGTGTTGCCAGTATGAAATCACATCTGAAATAATGGAGGCCCCGTTCCCTGATAATGACCTTGGAAGTTAAGAGCATATTTTATTCTTGGGCACTTCTATGAAAAAACCTGCATGTTTCTCAAGACAGCAATTACGTGCAAGTGCATAGAAATGCTAGAGGCATCTTAATGTTGGATCTGCAAAAAGAAATGTCATGTGCCATTTTATAATGACACATTTGTCACATTTGAAGTTGGTATAATCCCATCCTGCAGTTTAGAGCAACATCGTTCACTTGGTGATGTTTCTGTTCACCTCATCCGAGTCCAAGTCAAACACATTAAACTCTGCCCACAGCTGTCACCATGTTCAGCTACTATGCTTTCCCTGAAACGGAAGTGTACAATGTGCTGAACCTCACATTACAATTCACCAAAGCCAAGCAGAGCTGTAAAGACAGCTATAACATGTATGTACTAGTTCAAACCTTTCACAATGCCACAATTTTTGTCATCTTGGCCCCTGACACAGTTGCACACTGACACCTACTAAAAAGGTATTTAGCAGCTGTCAGCAGATGTAATGGTTGCCACGTTTACCATTTTAGGGCTAGATTTACTAACCAATTGCGGTACCACAAACGGGTCTAAAAGAAGTATTGACAGTATTTACAAAGATAGCACAGTGACAAGATTTTGTGAAAGAGGTGTTTGTAACTGACCCTGCTTTAGATCTATTTCTGGGAGTTCCTCTCAAAACATACAAAATATAGGAGTAGACTATTTAAATAAAACACACAAACTGATTTACTAACATTGATACATACAACACAGCACAAACTGTACTGCTAGTTACGCTATTATTTAACGTTAAAAAAAGCACGTCTTATTTTTTCTGCTTGGTACTGAAATGAAGTGGGCTACAATGTTAGCGGCACAGTGGCTTTGAGTCACAGGAAGCTGTACCTGACAGCTGTCTGCTATGCTTCTGTGTAGTATGTTTCTGCTCAGTGGTGCATTTTCAATAAAAAATGTGACCTACTGTTTCGTTAAAAACCTTCCTTGAAGAAAATTGGTCTTGAGGTTTGCTGGTAAACATTGTAGCATTTTCTTAATTAGCTTTAGTTAGAAGTTGTCTGTGTTTGTGCATGTAGCAATACAGTTTATGCACGCAGCATCCACTATTATACAAATTTGGCAACTTGTGGCTCCATAAATCAAGATCATGAGCACCAACCACTGTTAAGGAGGCTTTGCTTTGACCAAGTCCATCTTGTATTTACAGTCTGTGTTGTTAAAAAGTAAGGTTTCTGTTACATATGCATTGCTCAGAAGCTCCACCTGCTTGCTGTTCAAATCTTTTGGTTGTAAGGTGTTTACAGTCGGCTGTCTGTAAGAAAAACTAACTCAGCTTCTTAACTGAAGGGTTGCACCAAGTCAAAGTATGAGACTAAAAACAGGATTACTTTGAACTGTGAATCACAAAAAACTACTTTCAGAAAATAAAATATAAGAAAATAAAATGACATTTCAAATAAGCATAACAGAGCCGCTTTAAAAAAGTTTCTACGATGGATTTGACTAACATGCATGTGGAAAAAAAGGGCTCTGATATCAAAACAATGTGATGCAACTACTGTTTACTATTTCAAATGTTCCCTCAGTTCCCACATGTAGCTGTCCATCTACACACCTGAGACTGCCGCACATCTGCTTTAGTCAGTCTCCTTTTTCAGGTATTTCTTCATGAGTAAAGCCACGTCTCCCCCCTCGCTGCCCTCTGCTTCCAATCTCTCACCCTGCGGCCTCTCAAACCTGCGTCTCGGCCCACCACCCTGGGAGCTTCGTCCTGATCCACCTGAGCTAGAGGACTCCGATTCAGAGCTTTTCCTGCTGTGGCTCGAGGGAGGCAGCTCTCCAAAGTGGACGCTTAGTGCTCTCCTACCTCCTCTGACTGAGCTGGCCAGGCTGCTGGTTGACTGAGCTCTCCTGATTGCGGGCAAGATGTCTGAGGCCGCGTCGTCACGGTCCCCAGGCAGACGCCGATTCTGGAAGACCATGGGTTCTGAACCTAGGGATCCTTCACCTACGTCCTCTGGAATGAGGCTCCCCACCATGCACTGCCGTGCTGCCAGAGGGGAGCGCTGGATGGGAGTTGTGACAGAGTGCAGCGACTTCTCTTCCTCTGGGATGGAGACAGAGGGAGCATGATGACGAGCAGCAAGTGAGGAGAGGTGCGGCAATGAGGGAAGCGATGAGAGAGAATCACATGAGTTAAAGCGAGAGACTTTGCCTCCAGCTGCAGAGAGAGTTTTGGTAGAATGTGGCAGGAGTGGGGAGGATGGTTTCAGGATGCTGGGACCAGGTCTGGGCTCCTGGACATCTTCTGGACTGAGAGAGAGGGCCGAGGCTCTCCGTCTGAGAGTCGATGCTCCGGTTGTTTGATAAATCGCCAAAGAGACGGTACTGCCAGTTTCATCTCCTGCATCACCACCAGCTCTGCGTTTACGAAGTCCTTCCAACAATTCAGACAGAGCTGTGGAGGATGGGGCTCGACCAAGAGATCTGCTAGCAACGCCTCCAGCCTCAGAGCCCTCGTCATCAGGATTCACACAAGAACTAGAGAGTGATAAAAGAAGCAGTTTAAACTACAAACCAGCCCACATGTTTGGCTAACATACACAGACATCTAGGGCTAGAATTAAATATTGTCTCATTTCATCTATTGGGTGTTTATTATCAAAAACATTCTCTGTCCAACTAAACAGCCTAAACAGGGCTGAGCATTATATCAAATCAATTTGATCCATTCAACATTTTTGCTTTTTGAAAAACTCTGAGCACAACATGAAAGCATTAAGCTGAATGTCCACACATCATCTTTGTGATTCTGAAGAATTCAAATATTTTCTGTGGTAGAGCACAAATCAGGAGATTTCAAAGGTACTTTTTGTAATTGACCAAAAACTGTAAGAAACAATATTTTTGATTGAAATGTTACTTCATAAGACGTGCAGTTAGTGGGGATAGGTTAACTGGAAACCCTAAATTGCCCATAGGTGTGAATAAGAGTGCGAATGGTTGTCTATGTCCAGGGTGTACCCTGCCTCTTGCCCTAAGACAGCTGGGATAGGCTCCAGACAACCACCAGCACTCTTCAGTGGGAGAAACATTTCCTCATTCATCCAAGTGACTTCAACTTTTTGGGATTTACTTACTTGAATGATGGAGCATGCATCAAGACAGTAGTTAATAGTAGTGTCACACAGTACTTGAAACACTTATCATAGCTAGTTAGCTCATCAAAAGCATGCTAAGTGATTTATCATTGCAGCTTGAAGTACCTTGTGTTAGCAGACTTACTGTAAGCTGTAGGTGCTGATGGTGTCAGCAACAGACTGACGGCCCCCCTGGCTGCTGTGAAGTGAGCTTCCACCACGGGAGCCTCCTCTAGACACTCCTGACCATGTGTGAATGCCTTCTCCCCCAACAGAGCCGACACTGGACACAGAGTCACTGCAGGACCAAAGCAAACCTCAGAAATCTGCTACAGCCAAATTGAATGAAATTAGATCTTTACCTTTTCAGCTGCTATAAACATGCAAGCACAATAAAAAAGGAAATATGCGACTGCAGCTCCATAAACAGCTGATGATTCCACTGTAAGCCAAGATAGCATTACAGCAGGGGTGGAGCAGCAAGTAATGACTTATAAGATTGGCACACTGCAAACTTTCATGGCGCACTTTATCACAGGACTTTGTTTTTTGCTTACATGCTTACAAAAGGAAATGAAAAATTCTTATTGGTCTATGGTAAAAACATGCTCTAAGGCATACCATCAGTTAAGTTAGTGTCCTGTGGATTTTGGATGTTAGTAGTCATGTACAAAACCCTTCTGTCATGGCCCTGAGTCAGAGACCCAAAGTTTATGCTTTGGACATTCAGCAATATTCTAAAGTTAACTCCCTGGTTTTGGTTCGTATTGTTGTGATCCTTTCCTGTGTGGCATTTGTCATGGTCTTGGGTCGGTGACCCAGTGGGTTTTTTTTCTTGTTTTTATTTATATTTTTTTATTTAGTATTATTCATGGTTCTGTTTTTTGCTTCCCCTGTGTCCTTGTTCCTTGGATAGTCTGTCATGTCTCTCGTGCATGTTAAGTTCTGTCTCCGTGTTTATTAATTTGTTCCCCTGTCGTGTCTCACGCGCCGTCTTGCTCCTCCTGTGTTCCTTGTCTTCAGTCAGGCCGCATCTTAGTATGTGTCTCGTGCTTCCTGTTTTATTTTGATAGTCCGTTGTCCTGTGTTCAGTGTATTCAGTTTTGATTCCTCTCTGTCTCCTCATGTCTGATTAGTCCCAGCTGTGTTCCCACCTGTTTCCCATCCCGTGGTTATCCTGTGTGTGTGTATTTAAGTCTTCAGTTTTGCCCTGTTTATTCTTGTGTTCTCCACCTTGGCTGTGTGTTTCTCGTGTGTTTTCCATGTTCCCTAGTTATGTCTAGTTATGAGTTTCCAGTGAGTTGCCAGTTTCTTATTACTAGTTTATCTTTTGTTTCTTTTCGTGTTTCTTTGTACTTTGATTTTTAGTTCGCTTTCTCAGCTAAATAAATAAAAGTCAGTTTTGGAGTCCTGTGTTTCGGTCCTACCGTTGCCTGCCACAGAGCCCACCATGACACTTTCATATCTCAATCGCCTTGAAGGATAACTAAATACTTTTGACTATTATAAGTATCAATAACAATACTATACTCACCAAATGTAACGTACGGTTACATTGTAACCTTGATTCTCTGAGTGAGAGACTATCTCTCCACTCCATTACATATTCCATATGTATGGGGTATGATACATAGAAGTATGGATACTTCTTGAAGACAGCCGGGCCACGCCCCACAGATTACGTATAAAGCAAGCTGTGCAGGCGTGAAACCAGTGCTAGTTTGATCAGAATGCTTCTCCGAGAAGAGGTTTGGACCAGCCTTGAGGCCCTGTTGCAGGAACAGTGTAAAGATGCCACCACAAAGGAGCCAGCAAAGACAAAGAGCCTCCTCCTGTCTTCATTGTCTTCAGATTCTGATTCAGATGAGGAAGCCCTGTGTAACAGGGTCCTGAGTTTGTACAGAGCAGAACCCACCATCAGCGAGCCAACTGCAGTTGTGGTCCAGTCGAGCAGGCACCCACCCACAACTGTCTGTCCTGGCCCGCAAGTATTTGATTAGTCCTGCCACTTCTGTCCCATGTGACAGACTGTTCTCACTTGCAGGTCACATAGTAACAAAAAAAGAGAGCTGCCTTGAGCTCTGAAAATGTGAACAGGCTAGTTTGTCTAAGTAACTGGCTGAAAGAGATGGACAATAAATAAGCATGGAGGTATTGTGAGTCCAATGGGTTTGTTATTTTTTGCACTAAAATGTTCCATGATCACATTGTTTTAGCCTAATGTACAAAATAATTTTGGCTAAGGTTACTCAGAGTTTAAAGGTGAAGCTAGTCAAATTACCTTTTATCTTTCTGCCTTATTTTTCTAACAAGAAAAACTGCACTTTATGTAGACTTTTTATTATTTTTATTTAAAGACAATGCCATTCTGAAAATGTACTTAAAGTACTTAAAATAGCACTTCCCAGTTTTGGCCAGGGATATTATTTTTGTTTCTCTGTCTTGAATTGAAATGCAGTTTAAATGCTTTTCCCCCCCAGAATGACGGCTACCGCTGATGGGCACCCAGAACCTGCTCCCCGAAAGAGGGGCTGGCTGCCATGTTCAAGCGGGAAAACCACATAAAGGTGGTAGTTGGGGACCATGTCACTGCTGCACAAATGGCAGAGAGGGAGGCACCCCTCCACCCTCACTGGTTGAGTGGGCCTGCACACCTAAGGGGAGAGGAGCTTCTACTGAGGCATAAGCCTGCTGGATTGCCTCTACCTCACAGTGGGACAACCGGGACTTGGACAGGGGCCTGCCCGAGATCCCGGGATGCAAAGAAATGAACAGTTGGTCTGTTGGCCAAATCGGCCGGGTACATGTGATGTACAGCGCCAGAGTTCAAATCATTTTAGAGCCAGCAGACGCTGAGCTGCCTCTCGGTCCAAGCCTTCCATCGGAACTGACTGCAGCTTAACCGACTGGGAGAGGTGGAAGTCCATTTTCCAGTCATGGATTGGCCTTCCCAGAACACAGATCTCAACATTATTAAAGCAACGTAGGATTATCTCAACAGAGAATGGACAAAAGGAAGCCAAAATCCAAACAACCGCTTTAAATATCCTTCAAGATGTCTGGAAAACTATTCCTCAAGATATCTTAAACAAAGTAGTGAAAGCTGCCTAAGAGAACTGTACAATTGTTCAAACTCTGTCTTTTCCTTACATGCTTTACTTCCACATCTCTTTCAATGCACAGCTAATACACAGCTTTTGTAAACTAGGGGACAGGTCCTTGAGCTCAAGTCCTCTATCAGAGCCTATTACTCAATGCCTTGCACAAGGATTCTGGAATGCTGTATGATATTAACAGGACCCTAAGAGCCTCGTTTAGGAATCCAATGGAGGTGAAGGAAAACACAAGAGGCAAACTTCAAGCCAAATGCACAAGTCATAATCAAGTGAGGGGTTCACCAAGGAGATGCTCTGTCCCCATTGCAACCCCCTCAGCCAGATCATTAACAAGGCTGGCTATGTATACTGACTATGAAATACAGCAATCATTAGCCTACTTTAGTAATCTCAGAGGGAAAATTAGTTGTCATAGAAGCATATATACAAGACACAACAAAGAAATCACATAAAATGAAGTGCAGAAATAAAGATATGACTAGATAATAAATTTAGAGATATAAATATAAGGATAAGTCCCCCAGGTTCCCCTAGTGGACTTGTGTTTTGTTATTGTACTTCTGTACTAACCACAGTTTGTCAATGACAAACATGTTAGAGCATAAAGGTGTTTATAAGCACATAAGGCATCTGAGGTTGCAGGTTGATGATTGATTTTATAATTGTAACATCAGATCTGCAGCCATCTGTCTTGGGCACTTGGGTGAAGAGAGGTGCTGAGCTGACAACTGATTCTGGTGGTAATGCCAGAACCAGATGGTGGACACCACAGATGAAGAGAGGTTTCAGGCTAAAGGAGTCACCACAAGTAGGAAGAGGAATTCCACACACACCGTCTACAGCTTTGGTGGAACACTGCTTACCTCAACTGAGGCTATAATCAGGCAGTGAAAAGTACACACAAAGTGAGGAGGATCTCCTCAATACCATAGTTGTGCCTTCTATTGTGGAAGCAGAGTAGTCCACAGTGATGCAAATGCTGCACCAATCTGTTGGGGTGAAGAGAGAGCTGAGCATAAAAGCAAAGTTGTCGATTAAAGAGTTAATTTACATTCCTACGCTCACCTATGGTCAGCTCACCTAAGCTTGGCCATACGAGAGGGACTCTGAGTAGAGCCGCTGCTCCTCCATATCAAAAGGAGCCAGATGAGGTATTTTGGGCATCTGACTAAGATAGACGCCTCATAGGTGAGGTATTCTGAGCATGTCCGGTAGGGGGCCCCTGGGGGAAACCAGAATTTGCACGAGAGAGATTATATCTCATAGCTGGCTTGGGAACTTCTTGGTGTCCCCGTAGATGAACAGGAGAAGGTAGCTGGGGTGAGGGAAGTCTGGGCTTCTCTGCTTAGACTGCTTCCCCCCACCATCCATATAAGCAGCAGAAAATGGATGGAGACACACACACACACACACACACACACACACACACACACACACACACACACACACACACACACACACACACACACACACACAGAAACAGCTAAAACAAAACTCAACCCTAACCTTGGTGACCTGATGATGTAGCTGACTTAATTGTGCATTGACTTTGGTGATATACATGGATATGATGGAAATCAAGGCCAAAGCTAGTTGAAAATGCAATGAAATTTTAAAAAAAAAAGGCTATGTCTTTTTTATCCTGTTATTTATCATCACAACAATATGCATAATAAGAACACTTCAAGCTCAGATATTTTTAGGTCATACACATATACACAGCCACACACACAGCCAAGAGTTTCTTACAGGTCTTTCTTTCGAGTAAAGGACTCCACAGCAGTGTGAACACTGGATTGAAGGGCAGATTGGTGAAAGTTGAGTTCAGACATACAAATATCATCACTGAACCTGAGAGGAGCTACCTCAGTGAGGGCAAATTACCTTTCAGTGTCGCTGTCATCACTCGATTCTACTTCCTCTAGGGCAGCCTGAAGATCAACGATGCGCCGGATGGACGTCTCCAGGTCCGCCTGTAATGCCTGTCTGACAGTGCTGAGCTCTTCAACCTTCATTTCCTGTACAAAAAAGAGGAAGATGACAGATGCAGGGATGAATAAGATGGTCATCTTTTAACAGACCTGCTTGCTGTGCCCCAGCACACATCAGCAGTATTTATTAGCAAATTATTACATATGCAAGCTGACATCCAGAGAAAAAAAGTGATTTCTTAAATCATTCCATCTTTTTCTTACTGACTCTCTGTCTCTCATATCCTGTCACATATGTATGCACCTACACACAACCAAAAGCTTTCAGGCTTTTGCCTTTGTTGGTTTTGAGACGGGTGTGGGAGCCACAGCTGTCATAGAAACACATAAGCATGTACGAGTGTGTGTATGTGTGCACCCCCATAACCTTGAAGAGACAATGAGGATTAATCACAGTCAGAGAGAGGAAGCAGGATGAGGGAGAGATGACGTTGGGTATGGTGGTGGAGAAGTCGGAGGAAGAGAGAGAGAGTTTTTGTGTGTGTGTGTGTGTGTGTGTGTCTGTCTGTGTACATGCACATGTGTGTGTGCCTGTGTGCATGCTGTTGTGTGTATGATTAAATCCATTTATATGGGGGTGTGTCTAAGTCTCCATTGCTGGTTGGTAGGTTGTTTAAGGGCATTCTTGTGTCTGTCTGTGTGTGTGTGAGTGTGTTGCTTTGTGCAAATAACTTAATTCCTGGAGCTCCTTCTCATTTTCTTGGTTCAGCTCAGAGGTCACAAAGAAATGTGAAGTTAGTGAGAACAAGAACATGACTGAATGTGTAACTGTAAGTAGCAGCTTTAAAGTCTGCTCGGCTGCTCAGATCTTCATCTAACTCACTTGTGCATTCACACTAGAGTAAAAATAGGTCCTCCCTCCCTTTTTTCCCCCCCATGTAAAGCTTTTATTAGTTCTTTAACATTTGTAGTTTTTTCAGTCATCTGTGACACCGACTCCGCCGTGACATCCGTCATACTCTGAGTTGAGGGTCCATTTGCTTGTCATTGCTCCTCGGAGTCGCTGAGTGGCAAGAATTCTCCTACGGGTGACTGAGGATGAAATGTGAAATTGTGAAATTTCCAGTGCCATTACTAAAAACTAATGTCTTCCTAGTTCCTTTCTCTCTGTTTGAGGCATTGGATGAGTCCCTCTCATTTGCAATGAATGGGTCGCTTATTAAGTCCGCCTTGCACGCATTTAGAGATGGAGACATCAGCTCCAATTTTAATACTTTGTGCACTGTCGCTACCAAGTTCTCCAATTTTGCCATCATTTTCTCCAATTTTGTTTTTCCAGCTGGACTTTGTGGAGCTGCTATGGAGTTTGTTTCTGCGAAGGCTTCAGTTTTCAGACCTGGAGGCTATATCTGTCATGGTCCTGAGTCTATGACCCAGCATTTTGAGTCTCTGTTAGATTTAAGAGATATTTATGTTTAAGCTTGAGTTTAGTACTTCCTAGTGCCTCTGAGTTTTATTATCTATATTTTTGGTTCTTGGTTACTGTTTGATTTCTTTCATGTCCTAGTGTTGTTTCTGTGTCTTGCTGTCTGAGTCTCCAGTGCCAGTCAGTCTTGTCTCCATGTTTGTTTACCTTTTTGTCTACATTCAGCTCGTATGTCTCAGTCCTGGTCTCTGCGTTAGGTACTTCCCGTCTTATTTTGAAAATCCCTCATCTCATGTGCATTATGTTCAATTCCCCCCCCCCCCCCCCCCATGTCATTATGCCTGATTTGTTCATGCTGTGTTCCCCAGCTGTCTCTACTCAATTAATCACCCTCCTGTTTATATATATTGTGTCAGTCTCCCTTTGTCTATTGTCAGAATGTCAGTCACCTTTCATTTGTAGTTCCAGTGTTTTCTTGCCCTAGTTTATATACTATATTAGTGTTTCTAATTTCCTCAGGTACTTTACTTTTCACCATAATGTATTTTGCTCATCAGCCTAATTAAACAGTTTGCCTTTTGTTTACCATAATCCACATCTGTGTGTCTGCATTTGGGTCCTCATGCTCCTATTCACTATACATGATAATATCCCCCTTTCATACAGACAGTGAAAAAGCTATTGAGAAATCACCAGCCTTTGACGTGATAATCATTCAGCCTTTCGAACACAGACTAATTCTGTTGCTTGCTTTATTATTTTCTTCAGTGGTTTGAGGGTCTGATCCTATCTAAGCTGTCTAAGAACTCTGAATCAAGAAAATGCAAATCAAATCAAAGTTGTTACATTATTTCAAGCCCACAGAGCCCAAAAGCCTGAGAACAAAGTTCAATGTAATCAACGAGCTCTGATTACATTGATTTAATTAATTTGATGTGTCCATAACCTAAAATATATTTTTGTTTGTTTGCTTTGGTCCCTTTTTCGGTTCAGTTTTTCTTCCCACCTCTGTATCTAGATGTGGACAGTAACAAGTACAAATACCTTGTTACTGTACTTAAGTACAATTTTTAGGTATCTTTACTTTCCTTGAGTAGTTATTTTTTGTGTACTTTTTTACTTTTACTCCCTACATTTTTAAACAAATATCTGTACTTTCTACTTCTTACATTTTCAAAACAGGCTCATTACTTCTGGTTAAATGCATTTGGGTCGAATTATTATTTCGTCACTGTGAGCCTTCAAACATCAAACCCATGTAAGCTCAAACAGTAACACAGGAAAGGGATTCCTGTTTGTTTATTAATCACCAGAGGATGATGCATAAAAAGAGATTACATGTGCCAAAGGGGTTAAAAGTGGGACGGTGTTTTTTTTGTTTTGTTTGTTTGTTTATTTACTGACACAACACTGGAATGACTGCAGGTTTCCGTAAGTTGTGGTTGCGGTACCTTGGCATCTAGCTCACCCTACTGAAGAGAAGAGAGCATAAAGGGAGTGACTTTTTTTTAAGTGGCAGGTTAGTTTAAATAAAATGTTTCTATCTGTTCAACAATCATCAGCAAACACACAAACTGTGTGCAGTTTGTCATAGAGTGTGTTGCTAGCTAAAGATCCAGCTGCTTCAGAGCTAACTTCACTCAGAGATGGAGTGTACATTTGTACATGTGACATTATGTTTTTTCATATTGTGAAATATGCTGCAAAACAAAATGAGGTAGACTAACTGCTATGTAAAGGCTGCATAAGAATACTCTGGAGTTTAGTGCAGGATAAACAGGTTAGTTTGCTGTACTGTGATGGATTTAAAGTAAAGAACAGTGTGACTGGTGCACAGTGGCTGTGGTTTCATGGTCAGAGTGTAGCAGAGATAAGATGGGGCCTGATTATTCAAGACCTTGTATGTGACAAGCAGGATTTTGACTTCAATACTGAATTTAACAGGGAGCCAATGAAGGGAAGTCAACATAGAAGAAATATGCTCTCCCTTTCTAGTCCCTGTCAGTACTCTTGCTGGAACATTTTGGATTAACTGAAGGCTTTTCGTGGAGTTTTTAGGACATCCTGATAATAACAAATTACTGTAGTCTAAAGTAGAAGCAATAAATGCATATTGAGTAACTCCAGTTAGTACTGCCCGGCTCTGTAGAATTCTGTTGTTTTCCGGCCTTGCTTTGGAGTAACCCTCGTCTCTGTGATTAGGTTTTCTGGATCTGCCCGCATTGTGACCCCTGAATTAAGAAGCAGAAGGTTAGAGGCCATCAAGGTCTTTATGTCTTTAAGACAATCCTGCAGTTTAACTAATTGGTGTGTTTTATCTGGCTTCATGGATAGATAAAGTTGTATCATCTGCATAGCAATAAAAATGTATGCTATGTCTTCTAATGATACTGCCTAAGGGAAGCATGTATAATGTAAACAGAATAGGTCCTAGCACTGAACCCTGTGGAACTCCATAATTAATCTTAATGTGTGAAGAGGACTCTCCATTTACGTGAACAAATTGGAGTCTATTAGATAGATATGATACAAACCACTGCAGCGCAGTATCTGTAATACCTACAGCATGTTCTGATCGTTCTAATAGAATATTATGGTCAACAGTATCAAACGCTGCACTAAGGTCTAGCAGGATAAGCACAGAGATGAGTCCACTGTCAGAGGCCATAAGAAGATCATTTGTAACCTTCACTAAAGCTGTTTCTGTGCTGTGATGAGCTCTGAAACCTGACGGAAACTCTTCAAATAAGCCATTCCTCTGCAAATGATCTGTTAGCTGTTTGACAACTACTCTTTCAAGGATTTTTGATATGAAAGGAAGGTTGGAGATTGGCCTATAATTAGAGATAGGTTGATCATTTTCAAGATTCAAGCATTAATAGTAGGACTTTTTTGAGCAGTCTTGTAGGAATGGGGTCCAAAAAGACATGTTGATGGTTTGGAGGAAAAAGACTCTAAATGAATATCCATGGTACTGAAAGTAGCTGTAGATAATGTTAATATTAAATCTGTGAGACAATTATGAGTGATTTTTTCTCTAATGGCTAAAATTTTATTTCGCTAGGTCATTGTTAGTTAAGGTTAAAGAAATAATTGGCTCAACAGAGCTTTGACTTTTTGTCAGCCTGGCTACAGTGCTAAAGAGAAACCTAGAGTTGTTCTCATTTCTTCAATCAGTGATGAAAAGTAAGATGTTCTAGTTTTACGGAGGGCTTTCTTATAAAGCAACACACTATTTTTTTTGTGGTTGTGGTGTTTGCTCACACTTTTATCCCACAGCATTGTGCCGAAGTCCCAGTGCTGTCCAAACCGTGCTGCTATGATTGCACTCTGTAGTAATGACACTGATGTTTTCAGATAACAAAGCAGCTGTTTTTGTTAATGAGTAGAGCTGAGAAGTGAGTGTTTTAAAAGTCTGCTTTACTTTTAGTTGTAGCCTGGAGGAAGTGTTTCCTGCCAGGACTTTTTAAGTTTAAAATCATGTGTCACAGCCTGTGTTGTGAAACTCCTGTTGAGGTTTATATATAGCAGCCTACGTGCTGCCCGTGTAGTGGTGATCTATCTGCAAGCAGCAGGGATACCAGAGAAATGTATGGAAATAAGCTTTTATTAGCTATTCTTTTATCTTCCTTTGTTTTAATGAAACAGAGTTCACATTAACACAATCTGAAAGAATACGATACATAGAATAGGATACGTGTTTAAATGTGCTATATGAATAAAATCACTAGACTGTAACCTGCACATTTAACTCTGCCAAGAAGGGTATGCTTTTGGTAGCATTTTTTGTCCACCAGTGTCATTCTGTCTGTAAACACAACAGCTCGAAAATTTCCATTAAAATTTGGCTTCCATACACCGATGACTTCAAGGTCAACATGATTTATTCATGGAAAATTGTCAAAAAGCCTTTTAAGTTAGAATCTACAATTCTTACAAGTGTGATGTGTATTCTCAATGTATAGAAAATACCCTATAAAGATTTTAAATATCATGTCACGTTTGACTTTTGACCTCACTTTTACATTTCACTACTTTTCTTTGAAACTGACCCCAAAATGTGTTATATCTCTAAAGAAAGTATTGTCCACACTGACAATGAGCTGCACAGTTAGTTAGAAATACACTACAGCATAATATTATATAATAAGCTAAGTTATTCATGTCTGTTTACTTACATATCAATACATTTTATCCATTGCCTGCTCCTACATAATGTTTCTGTACACAAACCTCTGTCATGCTATCCTTATCTGATTTTTACAGCAATACAAACTTCTTGAAGTACATTTAAAAATAACAGAGAAGCCTAAATGAATAAATGCAAAATGCAATACTGTTCCTTTAACAGGGGATGCTGCTCAGAGAATGAGTTGCCCTAGTGGAGGTTTGCACTTTTGTGGTGCTTCTTGTTTATTTTTATTTTTAGGTTAGTTACATCAAAATTTCAGACTTGGCATTAATAACACGTCCTTCACTGTCCCAAACAAACACAGTCTTTGCCCCAGATTTAGTTTGTTGCAAAAATTGCTCACTCAATTTCCGATACAGGATTAGTCAGCAGACAATACAAGGAAACTTTTTATGATAACTGATATGGTAACATGTTGTAATAACCATTGCTAATAAACAGAAAACTGAATATGTTGTGAACTAATAATATGTTGGCACTCACTAATGATTATTGTACATTAATGTGTTTAAATGCAGTGGTCAAACACATGTACATATATCTCATGTAGATATACATGGTGAGTGTTAAAACTGAAATGAATTATTTCATTAAAGTGAAAAAGAGTCTTACTAAAATCAGCTTCGACTTTACATGATACTGGACCGATTATTATTTTATTGCTTGCCAACAGTAAAATAACCATCGCTCATGATATCGGTTATTACAAGGTGTGGTTACCAGCTCCATGCGTCTGCGGCTGCTCTCCTGCTCTGCCTGGCTCAGCTCCTCCATTTCCAGTCTCATGTCCTGCACACGCTGCTGGTAGTAGCGGGCATTCTCTCTCTCCCGAGCCTCGGCCTGTGCGCTCTGCTCCAGCTCCTCTCCCAGACGAACCACGCTGTCCCTCAACCGCAGCACCAGCACCTGCGGGAGACGTAGGAGCTGCAGGCATGTTCTCGCATGGTAACAAGTGTAGATGAATCATCCGAGCTTACCTCAAACCTCTTCACTTGCCCTCTCTGAAACTCTAATTTATTTTCCAGGTCACGTACACGTGCCTCTTGTTTACTGACAATGCTGCGCCCCACAGTGGACGATTCCAGGAACTGCACCCTCGATACACACTGCTGGAGCTGAGTTGCAAGCCAAAAACATTTAGAGGATCAATGTGCAGATATATCAGAAAGCGTGAACGTGCTCCACCTGAAGCTGGCATGTATATTCAGACTTGCAACAAGCAGGTTAAATGCTCCATGAATCCTTCACAACCTCACCCCAGCTAATTTCAAAAGCACAATTGGTTCATAAACCCCCGAGTGATCCTTTTAATTTCTGATTGTCAAAGCAAAGATACCTCTTCTTGGAGAGACTGTTTCTGTTTCTTCACCTCCTCCAGTTCAGCTTGCAGTTCTCTGATCTGAGCAATATCACTGGAGGACTGAAGGGGACAAAGCAAGAGAAAGTCACCTGAAGTGAATGATGACTTAGGTCATCAACAGGATCTGAAGGATTTAAGCTAAAAAGCAGTACCTGCGCAATGAGTGCTTTGTGTTTCTTCATAAGTTCATTTAGGTCTTCCTGGTCCTCTTCGAGCCTCTTCAACAGGTCCACCTTCTCCTGCTGCAGCAGAGCTAAGTTTTCATCCACCTGCACTCAGGAAGACAAAAACATAAGTGGAAGACTACTCCACACTCTTCATTTTTACTATTTAATCTAAAGAGTGTTTTCTGTACCCAAAATAAGAAGACAGAAAGTGATGAAATCACAAGTGACCCTGTCAAGTTTGCTTAGAATTAGTTATGTTTTTATTTAATTTCAAGTAATGTGCAGTTTTAGTATTACGTAAACGAAGCTAAGACAAGAAGACAAACAGTCTGTTTCTAAAGTTATTCTCTAAGATATTTTCTACATGATGTCTGATTAAATATGCAATATTTACATTCAGGACCGTAAGTATCAAGCACATCAGAACACACTCACATCACCATGTTTTATTTTCCAGTTGCAAACACACACAGAGTGTGCAAAGCAAGTGCGATCACTAGAGTTGTACATTGTTGTTCCAGAGCTTAACAAGTCAGTAGACACAACAAAGAGTGCTTTCACTCCTTTTCAGCCTTTACCTTCCATGGGTCACATGCCTGCCAATGCACAATAAAATAAAACTCTCACCACACTCTTCTGCTTGCAGATGTTTTCTAGCTCAGCCTGATTGTTGTCCAGCTCCTGGGAGAGAGTCGCCTGAATGCTCTCAGCCTCAAGTCGCCTTGCTTCGCTCTCCTCAAGCTAAATGGAGACATGGAAAGTGTTTATCCAGCAGAGCAGCAGGTGACACTAGAGCAGGTTTGTCAAGGTAAAGGTGAATGTAAAAGTGGACGTACCTGGAAGTGCAGATGCTCTATCTGGTCTTTACTGCTGTTGGGTAGGTTCTGCCCTGAGCTTTCCATAGTAGCAAGAAGAAGCTGGGCATCAGCCAGGAGGGCGTGAGTTCTCTTCAGATCTCTCCTTAGCTTCTTCTCTACATCAAAGTCTCTGTGTCCCACCTGTAAAGTGTGACACCTTAGAATAAAGCTCTTCTAAATGAATAACTGAATTAGTAAAAGTAACTCTATCCTATCTTTGATAAGTTCCAGGCACACATTCATCGACATCACAGCACATCACCGTGAACTCAAAATTAGAAATGATATTCAGATTATTGAAATAGGGTGATTTTTACTAGTTTTGCACACTGACAAGTAGTTTTCATTGGGCATCATTCATATTCTATGTGTGTTTTTGTGCTTCTCTTTCAATCAGGGTCATGGTGAGTTGATCCTTCGGTTTCCTCTGTTTTAATTCAAATTTGCTTAATGTCTTAATACTACTATGCTGGTGATGCACTGTTTAACTTTTCCTTTCAACCTAACAACCTTAAATAACCTTAGAAAGTATCAAGTACAACTGCAATTGTAAGAATGTTGGGACACTGTAAAATATAAATATTGCAATGCGATGTCTTGATGCATGCTCAATCATCCAGGTAAAGAAATCCCAAAAAATTGATTCTGTTCATCTCAACATTATGTCTTCAATGGGAGAAGTGTTTAGTCACATTTTAAAAACATGTTAAAAGGTACATTTTCTCAAACTGAGAAAATTTAAGAAAAAATTAAGAAAAATATGAACTCCTTTTGAAGTTGATGGCAGTAACGCGTCTCAAAAAAGTTTGGAAAGAAGGGTGTAAATGGATGTGGTACTAAAGCAAAACAGCTGGAGGACGATTTTGCAACTAATCGGGTTGACTGGCAGCAGCTCAGTAACATGACTGGGTATAAAACGAACATCTTAGTGAGGCAGAGTTACTCAGAAGTAAACGTGGGAAGAGGCACACCAGTCTGCAAAAAAAAGTGCACATACAAACTGTAGAACAGTTTCAGAATAGTGATCCTAAACATTATATTGCAAAGACTATCTCATCATCTACAGTGCATAATGTCATCAAAAGACTCAGAGTCTCTGAGCACAAGGGACAAGGCTGGAAGTCAGTATGAGATGCATCAAATCTTCCTGCAGCACATGATCACCTGTGGCTTCTTCTCTGCATTTGGACAGCACAGTGAGCTGTGTTCACAGACAGTGATTTCTCCAAGTCTTCCTGAGCTATGCACTATTTTCTATCACAGAATTGTGCCGTTTTTGTGATGGAAAGTAGTGCATGGCTCAGGCCTCAGCTCCATCTCCCATTAACAATGACTGAAGTTGGGTAACCTAAGAGGCCAGCAACTTTTTTCTTTTTTCTTGTGGTTTGTGCATGCGCATCATGAATAAACCACCTTGGCCAACATGTGTGATGTAGAGAAGATGGAGTGTAAAAAAGGTGTAACTCATTTAGTACATTAGCAAGGAAAAATGTAACCATGATGATCTCAATTTGTCTGCTCTAATAAAACAGGCAACTGGACCAGATGCAGGCTCAGCAGCACTTTCAGATTCACACATTCTATGAGACACTCATTCCCACATTCAGAGACTAATTCCGCTGTAGATATTAACAGTAAGCCATGTCGCACACTGCTCAAGTCTTTCGATTCAGCTAATTATTTTTTATGGATGTTTTTAATATACTTTAAAAAAAATCAAGATTTAGGCCTGTGTTTCCGAGGTCATGAACAATTGTTTAGTTTAGTTTTTTTTCAGAGATATATGGCCCTCACACGACAGCCAGTGCAAACATATGACTTTTAAAATACAATGCTGGACATTAAACAGAATACAAAGTATTTCAAATAAGCTCAACCTTAAACATATGCAGCAGTAATATTAATCATTTCACACTGATGGGTAACATTATTATTTTTACTTTTGATCTCTGCACAATTTTCCAGTAATAGAGTTGTATGTGTACATGTAGTTGTTACCATGATGTCTGTAAATATTTTTTTTTTGGAATGTATTAGATATTTGTTTAACTATAGTAGTAATAATATTTTACAATTCTTCAGCCAGAAAGGAATGCAGAAAGGTGAAGATGTCAATGTAGAGTGCAGACAAGCAGTGTGTGTGTGTGTGTGTGTGTGTGTGTGTGTGTTTTACCTGGTCACACAGAGTTGCAATGAGTCCTTCCAAGTCGTGCTTCTCATGAATCACCATCTGTTTCTCCTCATACTCCTGCTCCAGTTGCATTTCCAACTGCCTCAGCTACACACACAGACACACGATGAATTTGTAAGTGTCAGGCGGTTCTGATTCAGTTTGTGATATTCATGGGGAGCTTGTTGGGATTAAGTAGCATCCCTGCTTTTTGTAGATGATGTAGCTTTGTTGGCTTCATCAGAGCACGACCTTAGGCATACAGTGGTGCAGTTTACAGCCAAGTGTGATGTTTTGTGACTTTAGTATACCTTACAGTTTCCAGGAGCAACTGCTGATCCTGTAATAAAGGGTATCTATGATAAATGTTTAGCCACTAAGAGCTTTGCTTACTCGCTTTTACAGCTAATGCTGCTGGAAGAGGGCTTACAAAAATTTCAGAAGCTTCTTCTGCCCTGCCTATAGGAGCTGAGTTTAGTTTGTGTGGAAGAAGTTTTTATCATCTCTCCCAAAAGTCTTAATATGATGCTGAGGATAAGGTTTTTCTTACCAGGAATGATGATGTCAGCGCCTAAAGCAGAATTACTGCTCTGTAATATTTATGTGATAATCTTTCCCATGTGACTTGACTAATACTATACCGGCTGCCACAGAAACTAAATTACTGACAGGATGTTGTCTTGATGGCTTTGTTGAGGATACCTGTACTCCATAAAATGCTCATCTGTTGGGATTTTCCCACACAAACATCTTTAGGGTTTACAGAGAATTTGTTCCCGTGAGCAGCAGTTCTCTATATGAAAATGTCTTGATGATGTCAGAAATCAGAGGAGAATGGTCAGACATTTTAACCACTTCACTTTGCACAGCATCATCAGTAATCAGGGAATGTCACAGTCCCACGTTAGCGAGGAGGGAAAACCACTGGTGTCTGCAGTGCATTATAACTGCTGTTGTACAACTCTAGTGATCTCACTGAAAGAGCCTGTTTCTGTGGAAAACGTTCATTTTAAAGAATCTCTCATTTTAAGATCTGCTGGCAAAACTTCAACAAACTGTCTTGTATGTGATGAGCTTTATCCAACCTTAAAGTCATGTGGTTTTGTTGTTACTAAAAAATAAAACAAATTAAAAAATACATGTTTTTTAAGCATGTATGTTAAAATGATTGGTTGTGGAACAGTCAGTTTGTAAGTGTATTTGTTAAACCCACTCGTCTCTGAGAGGACTTGTGGACATCCTCTAACTCCTCGTCTTTATCTTCCAACTCCTTTTGATGGATCTGCTTCATCCTTTCCATCTCTATCTCAAACCGCATGTGGATCTAAAGGACACAGACAAAGACAATGGTGAGGGAAGAAGCAGCAGGGACAGCAATATATTCTGTGTGTGCTGTATCACCTGTTGTTGCTGCTGTATTTTGGCAGTGAGCTTGGTGATTTCCTCTGCTTTCTCATTGACCTGGCTCTCCAGGAGGCGAAGCTGCTTCTTGAGGGCAGGCAGTGACTCTGAGGCAAGGTCAACAGGTAGGCTGAGGTCACGGATCTGAGCACACAGGTCCTCCTTCTGCTTCTGCAGACGGCTAACCTCTGCCTGGCTTTCCTGCACACATCCACACAACACTGGAGTTTCTGACTTTAAGACATTTTATTCTCATGCTCCTTTACAGATTTCATCTTTGTCCATTGGTCAGTGCAGCATCTTGGAAGTTGGCACAGGTTAGTCAGCATGAGCTAGCTCAAGGAGGTTTGGCAGGTTTTGCAATCTGGGATATGATCCAGAACACAATATCATGTGGATACATAGGAACACAAACAAAAATGCTGCTAAACCAACTAAACTAAACTATTCCTAACTTTTGGGACCGATGTAACTTTTCTTTGCCACAGCATAGTGATATCGCCCTGAAAGTGTGAGTCAGATGCTTTGTAACTTTATCCTTAATCATTTGTTCTTTACTTTTCATAATAATGTTCATAATGAAGACAGACATATACATGACAAGCTAATTGTTTTCTCAGCAGCAGGTCAGCCTTCATTCTTTGTAGTGTCCAGGATCAACATTTTGGGTCAGATGTGACGTTAACTCCACACAGTTCCTGTAGCATAGCTGTCTCAGAGTCATCAACCTACAGTATGGTCTGTTTGATTTGATCAGAGCAACAGCCTATCATGAATTACATGTGACAGCTGTCATTTCCACATTACATTTGAGACTCTCTTCCAGGTTAACCTGTTGAATCAGTCTGTTTTTCTGTTGCAAACTTTTGGATACTACTCCATAAAATCACATGTAAGTCCACTAAATAATTCTGAAGACTATTTAATATTACATAGAGTCTACAGATGTATGCAACAAAAGTGGCATCGCCATCTGTTTGTGTATTTTGAATCTTCGGTGTAAGCACGGCTGATGCCATTATTTTTTAATGTTGCTTTGTGTTGTTTGTTAAGTCACAAACAACACAGTCCAGAGGTCGGTTTTAGAGGCTATCCAGTCAGCTAAGTTATTAAAAAGCTTAATTGGATGTTAGAGCTGTATAAAAGGGGGGACAAAGACCAAATCAGGATGATTTTTAATGTTGTTAACCTTTTTAATATGGTACATTTGAGGAACTGTAGCTTTTGGCATCTGCACAATTACTGAAGTAACCACAAACTCATCATTACATGACATTACTGTGAAATAGCATAAATCTTTTAATCAGTTCATATAGAAATCTACACACAGTCAACACAGAAGCCAACCCACCTGTAGGCTGCAGCGCAATTTGTATATTTCAGCTCCCAGCGCTGTGTTTTCCTGAAAGGCTTTGTCCTTCTGCTCTCGCTCACACTCAGCTTCCTCCAGAGCCTGAGTCAGCTCGTTATCAAACCTGTATGAATACAAACAGCAGGAGGATTTTGTAGTCACTATGATTATACATCATATTTGTAAAGAAGTATATATCGACAATTTTTGGCAGTGTATCACTTTTTGACACATCTCATTTGTTTGATGGCGGGAAAAGTGAAATTAACTTTATTAATTGAACAGGGGGGTGTTCTGTGCTCTAGTAGTTGCAATTTCAGCAGCAGAAAAGATACAAAATCTTGATTCATAGTTAAATCTCCCTAGAATATTAAAGAAAAAATGGTGAAAAGCTAGAAGTTTTTTCCAACAGAAGAAAATAAAACAATAACAATGATATCAGAGGGTCAGAGGAAAATATTTTCTTGGAAGATATAATTATTATTATTAGTAGTAGTAAATAAACTCAGACAAATAATTCCACACAGGCACTGGAAGGAACCGACATTCAGAAACACACGACACAAGATAAAACTAAGGATTATACCAGGAATGCAGAAAAATACAAAGACACACAGCCGTACATTGATATGACAAATCATAATCTTAGCTGATATGAAAGAAAGTTATACAGTGTGGGGTTAAAACAAACCTTCTCTGCTTGCGGTCCAGTTCATGCATGCGGCTCTGCAGACTGTCAGTAAGGACCCGGGCATCCTGAAGGTCAGAGGTCAAATGACGACAGTGACGTTTCACCTCTATCACACTCCTCCTGGACTGCTCCAGCTGGGCCTGCAATGTCGCCACCTTCACAAAAACAGAGTAACATTACAAACCATAACTTTAGTAATAATAAGTAACTTTAGAAACTAATCACCCATCAGTGCTCTGTTCACCTTTCAGCATCCTGTCTCACCTTGGCATCGAGCTCTTGTCGAGTTTGTCTTTCTGTCTCAAGTTTTTCCTCTGTCTGTTTCAGTCGTCTGCAAACAAATTCCATCTCTGTCTGGCAACACTCCAGCTGCATGACCAGTTCAGTTTCTGCAAGATGTGGAGGAATGGATATGACTTTGTTGGAGTCACTTTATATGTTGTGACATTTCTCTATTTCAATACTAGATTTCATGTGTGATAAAATAAGATATTTATGAATAATTTGATTCGTTTTTTGAGTTTTGCAGATTGTTCTTTTGGTGAGTTCAAATCAAATGGTAAATGGAATGGTACTTATATAACACCTGTTAGTCAATATGAGCACTCAAAGTCCTTTCTACTATAAATCCCATCACCCAACACACACACATTCATACAGCTGAGCCACAGATTGTTCACCAGGCATAATGAATAGAGATGATTACAGAGCATTTTAAAAATATTTTAACTTTTGTGCAAAAATTTTCTTCCCCAAACACTGGGGACAAGCTTTCTGTCTTGGAGAAACGTAGCAGAAGAATCATATGACTGGGTTTTGAGGCTTTAGGTAATATCCTTACTCTTAGTCTATATTTTGGAGAAAGACAAAAAATTATATATTAATATATAATTATATAATATAATTATATAATATATTATATATATGTATTATTTTGATTTCGGAGAACAATTTGATAACCGTTCAAGTAAATGTGTCTTCTGGAGACAGGGTTTGTTTTTGAGTCATCGCTGATGAAGACTTAAACTTTATAGGGTTTATTCCAGCTATCAGTGGTACTTTGGGAAGAAGCTGTTTTTTATTGGCTTAGGTGTAAATATTTTTGGCTTCAGAAAACACTCCTGGCACTCAAAAATCATGTACCTCTGTGTAGGTCCTGGCAAACATGCAGGACAACACTAAATTGGTCCTAGGACTACTCTTTACCTGTCACTGCTCCTCTCTGACTCTCCTTAGCCTGAGCTTTCTGCTTCTCCCCCTCCAGCTGCTTCTCCAGGGTTTCCATGGTCACTTTACACTGATCTAGGCGAGCCTATAGTTAAAGAAGTACCGAGGTAAGTAACAGGACTTGTAAACTGAGTAACAAGTAACAGGATTTTCTTTGTCTTACCTGCAGGTCTTTGTTCTCCCTGCTGAGTCGAAGTCTCTCTGCCCTCTCCACATCCAGAGCCTGGCCCACGGCATCGCCGCGGAAACGCTCATCACTCAGTTCAGATGTCACAGCTGTAACCTGCACATAGATCACAACATGAGTTCGTTTGTGTGTGTGTGTGTGTGTGTGTAGGTGTGTCTGTGTGAGAATACAAACCTTGGTTTCCAGGCTGTCTGCAGTCTGCCTCAGCTCATTTCTCTCCTTCTCTGATTTCTCTAGGCGTCGTATCAGAACTGATATTTCATCCTGACAAAAATGGCAAAATAGAAGACTCACTGTGACTGAAACATCATTGTGATTATTATCACTGTACACTCGTTCACTGAAACCAAAATCCACCTATTAGATGCTGGCACTGCTACAGCTCACTGAACTTCCATTATGAACACTACGCAGCCTTATAATTGTTCTTCTTGTCTCCAGTGCACAAAAATATAGCTTCAAAAACAATTCAGACAACGTTGGTACTTTGTCATTTAAGATGGACTGCTTAATTACTTTGCATGAATTAAAACCACAGGCATGTAAGTTTATGTCAATGATTATAGCAATAGAAGCTCGAGTTATAAATTGTTGTGTCTATTCTAACTAAGAGAGAACCCACAGCAACTTTTGCTCAGAATAAAAAAAGATGTAATTATGTTTACTGAGCCTTGAGGCATGGCTAGGCAGTTTTCATATGTAAAATGACTCTGTGTAAAATGTACACATTTATAAGACTGGAATAATCAACCAGCGTATGAGTGTTGCAGTTTCTCAATCATAACCACCGCTCGCTTGAGGCTTCATAACAGGACTTCACTAACCAGTGACTCCAAAGTGGCAATGTTCATCATTTACATACAGTCTGTACAGACCCTGGATATTTCATTTTACTCTCACAGTGGTGTGTACCTTTCACTAGGCCAAATGGTCATGGTACTTTATGCTGAAAATATAATCTGCTCCTGAGCAGTGACGATGAAGACAAAAGTCCGACATGGCAAAAAGCACCACCTACTGATCAGTCCTGGAAATTGCTGGGAAAAGTCAATTCACCCACACAGAGCAGGACATGACTTTACCTTGTGTAAGCTTCTCTTAATGTTCTCAAAAACAGTGAACATATTAAACAATGATATTTGTGGTTGTGAAAATAATGCATTTTAATTCCCTGCACAAATTTAAGAGGATGTTCTTTTGTGGTTATGTTTAGTCACATAGCAAAAATGCAAAGTGACCCACACCCGTTTTCACGCCTTGGCTAGTGCCATTAGGCAGAGGATCAATAGGTGGTTCACAACACTCTTGGGGACACACCCAATAGGGCTTAAAATCTAGGAGCAAATGGTAGAGCAAAAGCCTCTCAGATGAGAGGTGAAACATCTTCAAGAAACTTAAAACAAACATGCTTCTCCTTAGACTACCCCTGAAGACTGCTGAAGACTAAAGGTGCTCATACCCAATATTCACTTTCAAGTTAATTATAATTGCACAAACTCTGTTTTGGTCTCATATACTATATTTCAATGTATGTTTGCACGTTTCAATACATTGGTGCACTCCTTCCCCTTTTTTTCCTATCAAAATATAAAATAATTAATAGTGAGGCAAGATTTTTGCACAGTACTTTCTGCTCACTTGCCATTTCATTGCATTACAGTTAAATAAGACTAACATATAAGAAAAAATACAATAACACATTAACACAGCTCTAAGCACATCCACAGTGGTGTTAAGAACATCGCCTTGTAAGAGTCCCACATAGTTTCCACCTTGTGGTATTCTGCGAACATTTAGTGAAGCACCAATACAGTGTATAGGATATTCCATCCAGGACTCTACAATACATGAAGACATTTGTCACTTTGTGCATTACAGTGTCATCTGAATGTTGCCAAAAAATGCTTTGCTACCTTCCAACGAACGCATTATCTAACCCTCTGTCTTTCCCTGATAAGCATGGGCTAGAGTTTACAGCGGAAACTATTGTACTTTGCAATGTTAATAAGTTGATATTCTAAGATTTGTAAGCTGTTTACCAGATTAAGATGCTTTTATATTTGTCCATTTAACTCCTAAAGCTAAAAGATTAATGCTAATACATATATATACATTTAAGAAACATATTACTAAAATACACATGTATACGTTTGCCTTAATTTGGAGACATTGAGCAAGAAAATCAATCACTCAGTCTTCATTCTTTTCATCTAAATCTCTGCAAAAAAGCAAATACATTTTTTCACAAAGTGTTTGAACACCTTCTGATAATTGTGATCATGTACCTCTTTGGCCCTGAGCCTCTCATTATCCATGTTGACATCAAGGAGAGGACGCACTCTGCAGAAAAGTTTCCACCAACTCCACTTGGACACGACCCTGAGAGCCCGCAGGTTCCTCTGCAGACAACTCACCGCCATCTGCTGCACCTGGAGACAGACGGGCACGCGCACACACACACACACACACACACACACACACACACACACACACACACAAAAATGTGTGAGTTTAACCTACAGCTGAGCTCAGTCTCCTTTTAAAGCGACAGATAAAACCATTAAATGCCATTGCAACAAAATGTAAAAAAAAATAAAAATAAAAAAGTTTAATTGAGACCTGAACCAACAATTATAGAATGAAAAAGTAATGACACATTCATTTTAAAGTGATATTACCTTAAACTGAAATACTATTATACTACAGGGTGGGCCATTTATATGGATACACCGTAATAAAATGGGAATGGTTGGTGATATTAAAGTCCTGTTTGTGGCACATTAGTATATGTGAGGGGGCAAACTCCTCAAGATGGGTGGTGACCATGGTGGCCATTTAGAAGTCGGCCATCTTGGATACAACTTTTGTTTTTTCAATAGGAAGAGGGCCATGTGACACATCAAACTTATTGGTAATGTCACAAGAAAAACAATGGTGTGCTTGGTTTCAACGTAACTTTATTCTTTCATGAGTTATTTACAAGTTTCTGTAGTACAATAATTTATGCAATACCTAGTGTAAATGTTTGCACTTTGAATGGTTACTTGCTAAGGTCAAAGGCCAAGGAGTGCAAAGCATCCATAAAAAAAAAAAAACATATAAAAACTGTAAAAGATAAAGCAGACACAAAGAGACTCAAAGTGATCACAAGGAGATGCAAAACAACCACACAAACCATAAAACACTTCCAGTAATGCAAAATGACCAACAAGACACACAAACACCTACAAAAAAAGGAAAAAACACCAAGAGAGATAAAAAAAAAAATTAAAACACACGAAGAGCAAAGAAAACAAATAAACAACTCCCATCTAAAACCACCATGCAAAGCATAACACAGCTACACAGATGCAAAACGACCACAAAGAAGTACAACCTACAAAAAGAAAAAACACAAAAAGAAAGTGCAAAAAAAGGCACCACAAAAAGTTTGAAAACAACAACTCTCAAAAAGAAACACAAAAGTTGTAAAGTTAAAGGAAATGCTAACAGCTGCATTTAAAATACATGATGTACAATTTTCTTCTGGTAAGGTCAAAGCTCCTGTTTGTGTTCATGTATATATTAAAAATATCTCACTGGGCACTTATGGCTACCAATTGGAAATTTGGCGGTTCGATCAGTCAGTAGTAGGAATCGAGAACCTGTTCTTATAGAGAACAGTAGCCCAGTTCTTCGGAATTGTTAGTCAGCTTACTTATTGATCCCACTTATTGGTTCTTGCGCTCGCACTACAATCAGTTGATTTAAGTTCATGAGTCGGAGGAAGAAAGTAGTGCCGCAGTCTACACCATGGATAAGGACATTACTTTTATTTTTATTGCACAACAGGACAAGAGTGCAATGTTCAAACTGCATTCAGGACAGAAACAGACACATTATGCTGCTAACTGTTAACATCTGCGCAGACAGCATACTAACACTAAGCTAGCCAAGAGCCCAGAATGATGTTAAAGCTGAGTGAATGCCAACCCAAGCCCAGCACCCAGTGCTGTTGGCTTTGTGTTCTACTCAGAGAGGTTTTGTGTAATTTCTTTGATATGCTCTTTAGCGATGGTGGTGACACTCAAAGGGGAGCCAATGAGATCTTAATGAGAAATGATGAGAGAACTGATAAAGGAATTCGTATCAATTCCATCAATTCCCAGTCAGCAGTGCAGAAGGCAAGCTCACAGAGACATAAGTACCTTGAGTTTGCGATATTTCTGACGGGCAAGATGTCCCAAACAGGCAGCCTGTAGGTGGACCAGCCAACCAGTGACCTGCTTCTCCCTCTGCTGCTCCAGATAGCACAACACACCTCGCTTCATAAACACCTGACGCACAACGGGGAAAAAAATGTATGAGCCATATCGGCACAAATAAATTCAGCTGTTCGAGTACAAACATGTTCTTACCCGGCTGGCACCCACGAGGATGCTCTTTTTATCCACATCCAATTCAACCAGCAGCTCTTCCACTGCCTGACACACAAGCAAACACAAAAAAGGTGTTTACTCACAGACATGATGCTGAACAAGAAAGGGAGCTGCTGCCATGTGCCATCTGACCTTTCTCTCATCGTGGCTGACAAACACTGAAGCGTAACGTTTCATGACTGAAGGAGCGAGAGCCTGGAAATGACACCTGAAATCCCCCAGAGTCATGTGCTCTGAATAACCTGCAGACAAACATGGCCACAGATTGATTTTTTAATTTGCATCAGGAATATTTGGAAAAAGGGCGAGAACATATATATATATATATATATATATATATATATATATATATATATATATATATATATATACAGATATGTGTGTGTGTCTCTGTGTGTGAAAAAAACCCACTCGGGGGGTCTTGATCCTTCAAGTTTTACTCTCTCTCTTAGCTATGATCCTATCTCTCAGGTCAGTCACTCTCGCACTCAACACCTTCAACGCACCTGTTGTTCTTGGGGCTTGGTACCCAAGAACAACAGTTGTGTGGGGATAATGACATCTCCCCCCTGACGTGATGTCAGGTTTTGTGTTCACCTTGTCAGTCTCTAGTTGTGATAGGAGTTGCTTCTTCCAGATATCGGAATACCAAGCTGCTAGTTGTTTTGCCATTAATGTATATGTTGGGTGTCATAGATTCCAAATAATAGTGCAATAGTAATGCAAAAACAAATACAAGTGACTTACTCTGAAAGATAACGTATTTTACTTGCAGAATATTTGCCTTTTAAACATGTAAAACAAAACAATAACCCTTACCCTAGAATGGTCACTAATAACTTTGTACTTAGTTTACACACAGTGTTACAGCTAGAAACATTAATGCATGAGCATGCATGAGCATGCATACCTATGCGGTATAGCTGCAGAGCTGACAGGATCTGTGTGGAGTGCAGTTGCACCCTGAGGGCTGGGATGTCAAAACTTCCATTGTCAGTCTTTGCATTGACACACTGCAGAAACACTGGCCTGGCTCGACGGATCAGATTGATAAGAGCATCCTGCATGGTGGGAAAAGCAGCAAAGAGGGAAGGAATCCAGTTACCCTACAGAAATAGATGAGGATTTGATAGTGAATGCTCTGGAAACTTACTGCCTGGAGTTTTACTGCAATACACTGGGAGTGTCTGCGTATCGCTGCCATTCCCCCACTGAATGTCTTCCTGATGGTGCCATTCCTCTGCAAAGAGCGCTGGCTGCCACCCTCTAGTCCCCCCAGAGCCCGACACAGAGGGGGCAGAGAAATTCTGGGGGTGAACATGGCTTTCACGACCCCTCTGGGGAGGGCAGAGAGAGAACCTGGCTATCACAGGATGTCAAAAACATGTTTTTGCAATCACTACAAGTGTGTAGCTGGTATGAGCTGTGAGTAAATGAACCATGTACGGATGAACCACACTTGTTCACACTAATTAACAGTTGTTAATTACTTCATCAAAAGTATATGGGCAGTCTGTGCCATGAAGTCATATAAAAACTTTCTGGGCAAGGAATTCCGAAAGTCCTGGAGTAGTGGTTCATGCTTGCTGAGATGAATATCTGTGCTCACTGCTAGTTTTTAAAATGGTTTCTTACCAAGAAAGTGTCCAGATGGAGAAGTTATTAAAAACATTCCCCTTCTCTACATTTTCTTTCTTCTGTGCTGCCAAAACACCTGAATTTGTTTCCCTAAGGGTTAATAAAGACTTTTCTTATCTCAGTTTAATCTAATTTAAACACAGTACAACTATGTGCATATGTTCAGCTTAAACACCAAGATTAAAAGGAGACAGTAACTTCTGAAAGAGGAAAGGAAACTGTACTATTATATTAGCACTGTTTCTATCATTAAAACCTGTTCCTTTTACAGGGTCACAATAATTAGTTTTAGTTGGATATACAGACTTTTGACCATTTAATGACATCTAACACACCCTTTAACTGTTTGAAAGGCTTTCACCACTCTTTTAGTAAATTTTTTTCCCAGGGCCATTTGCCAACTGGAGCCTACTAGAAGATATTAATTTAGACACGGCATCCTTGTGGGGCAGCCTCCAGGCCTCTGACTTACACAGTGGAGTTTTGGAGCAGACAGATGGTGTTCAGAGCAGATGGGTTGTTCTGGATGAGGCTGAACCATCCAGCCAGATCGTATCGGACAGGATCAGACCCCATCAGGTGTTTCACCTCACACTGCAGCAGCTGCTCACACTGTCGCACTGCAAGGACAAACAAACACAATTAATTCATACTCTTTAACCTCCTAAGACCCGAACTCTTACACAACATGCATTTTTAATTTCTCTTTGATATTTGGTCACATTGGGGCCCGATGAATGTAAAAACAAAGAATTACCAGATTTTTTTTTTACCTTATTTTTGTTTTTAAAAAAATAAGAGCCACATATGAGGATATTCGTTTAAAATGTTGATAGAACAGTAGCAGTATAATGTCCTCATAAGTGGATATCAGGCCGATGCAGAGCAAAATTGAGTATTTTGGTCTAAATAACCCAAAATGTGATGTCCACATATGTGGACGGCAGGTCCTAGGAGGTTAAGTTATATGGCGCTCAAGTTTTCACTAGCAGGGAGTCTCTCTGTGTATTTTTTACCCATGTTGCTGTAATACTGGCACACTCTTTCCACGGCCCTGTTTTCACAAGAGGCTGGCGTCACCATCTCCTCATCCAGAACCCATAAAAGACCTCTGGGGTCTTCATCTGCTGCGCGGACCTGAAACAAACACACACACACGTGCTTTTCAAGCATACATTGGGTTAAAGCGTGATGATTTTCTATTGGTCAGATGGAGGATACAATGAAAAGTGAAGAAGAAAAACATTTTTATGCTAAAAGTCACAGTACATGTAATTTCTTGTACAAGATAAATGCTGGCAAACGAGCACTGTTCTTCTGGCTTCTTTTAAGGGGAGTAGTAAGGACAGACTGTAATAATAATGACAAGAAGGAAAAGTATTGGTGTGCCTCTCAGGCTACATAACAACCTCTAGTTGTAGGTGCTGCTGGTGAAACTATTCCCTCCCTTAATAATCGAACCCAACTCAGACAAGTTCGTCAACTTTTGATAAACTGTTATTTGGACTGTTGCAGCAGGGCAGGGGATGATTTTAGGTCAAACTAGAAGTCTCAACAAGCCTCGTAGTCTCATGTGTTCAAGACAGAAGTTATTTCTGGAGTCTCTAGAGCTATTATCATATAACATTATACGACAGAAATTTAAATGAGACAACTTTAAGATTCCTGCGTAAAGTTGAAAACATCAGACTCCTGGTAAGATGTCATGGCTGTTATCCTCATGCTCACATTTACGTCTTTTTTACGTCATATTGCTGTGTACCTGTGGAGGTGGCTGGTCAATGGCAGAGACCACCTCAGCCGGGCTGGTCTCTGGACATTCAAACTCCACGTGGATCTTCTCCTGCAGCAGACAAAACATCATAAAGTTGTTCCGGCAAATGCATTTTTCTCACCTATGCACTTTTCTCACTCAGTAATAATCGGTTTAACTCATTTTTGTGTGTCATTTTCATCCAATCGGAACATATTTGTTGTAGATCTACCAATTTTATTGGTTTAATCTCAGTGAAATTGCCTCTTTTGTTAGTCTTTCATCTTTGACAGACATGCTATCACGACTGTGAAGATATCCCAAAGATATTAGCATACTCAGTGAAAACCAGTTAGGGCTTAAGTTCAGGGGGTAAAACTGGTACTCTTTTGTTAAAGTTGGTGTTAGTAAAGGCTGAGCAGAAAGGATCCTGGACACATTCCAGTGTGGCTGACATTTTAAAATTGCTGTGTGTGAATCCCATTCTGGCCTCTTGCACATGTGAGAAACAGATCTTCTCTGGTCTGCAATTATGTTTTTTAATGTATGTAATTGTTATGCAGATTTATTATTTTATTTTCTTGTGTTTTAAAGCTCCAAAGAGGGATTGGCTATGAAAACTCTCACTCGGACCGTAAGTGCTGTTGCCTGTAAGCTGAACATGAACCAGTGAAAGGCATGGCATTTATACTGGTACACAAGAGAGGGCAGCAAAACAGAGGCAAAAGTTATGGCATCAAGTTCTCAAACACAATAATTGGGTCACAAGATAACAGACTAAAACATAAACAGGTAAAACAAAGATGACAGGGTCTGTTAAAGGCAGAGATTAAGATAATAGTGAGTCTGTTCCAGTTAAGGATGGGAATCATAGTAGTTCAATTCCTTGGAATTGTAAGTTTGCCTGCCTGTCGATCCATCTTATCGGTTCTTGCACTCTTGGTACAATCAGCTGATTTCAGTTTGTGTGTCGAAGTAGGAAAATAGTGGTGCACTCAACAGCGTGGATATGGACATTACTTTTATTTTTAAAAACGGTGCTGTTTGGTCTGTGTAGAATAATAACTTGGTAATCAACGCCTATATTTACAGTATTTTATTTGAATTTTTTTTTTCTTTTTGGCAAATTTTTCAAAGGAAATGCCCATGTGATTTCTGTCATCATTTACTGTATTTTCCTTTATTGTTTTAGATGAGTTTCAGATGAGTTCTTGATTAAACTGAATCTCTTTAAGGTTTTGTCAATAGAATGATTCAATGAAAAACTTGAAACTTGAAAAACAGTGCATGTGATTCAATGTTCTGATCGGTGTCTCAATGTTAGAGTCAAAACTGTTATCAAAACCAGCAATTTCAACCTCATGACCTCAATAAAGAAGTCAGAGGGATATTATAAGCAATTAGGATCTTCCTGGGATCATGAATGTCTACATAAAACTTTATTTATCCTGTATGTACTCATTATTTTTACAGCATCGATGAGACTGAGGTGTATATCTTCTTCTTTCAAGTCCTTCCTTTTGGGAAGCACCTTCAGCAGATCATCTGCCTCCATCTCACCCTGTCCCAGCATCCTCTATCACACCAAACCTCTGTATGTCCTCTTTCACTACATCCATGGATCTTCTCTGTGGTCTTCCTCTTTTGCTCCTGCCTGGCAGCTCCATCTTCATCATCCTTTGTCTAATATATCCACTATCTCTCATCAGCATATGCTCCATTCATCTCAGCCTCACCTCTCTGAATCTGAACTCCTGATTTTTAATCCTGTCCATCTCACTCCCTTCCAATGAACTGAACATCTTCAGCTCTGCCACCTCATTTGCAAACCATACATCACAGCAGGTCTCACTACCATCTACCATCTCACTACTACAAACTTTCCTTTTAGCTCTTGCTGCTATCCTTCTGTCACAAATCATCCCTGACACTTGCCTTCACCAATTCCACCCTGCTTGGACTCTTCACCTTTCTTGTGCACTGTTTGTTGCTTTGGGTGGTTGATCTCACATATTTAAACTCATCTGCCTTCAGTATCTCTGCTTGCTGCATTTTCACCTGTCCGTCTGTCTCCCTCTCATTCACACACACGTATTCTGTCTTCCTTTAACTGACTTTCATTACTCTTCTCTCTAGAGCATACCTCCACCTCTTCAGGCTCTCTTCCACCTGCTCCTTACTCTTGCTGGAGATGTTAATGTCATCTGCAGATATTATAGGTCACAGATACCTATCCCCACCTTGAACCCATCTGTCACTTGTACCAGGCACCTCACCACTGCCTCTCCGTCCTCATACATGTCCTGGACCACCCTCACATACTTGTCTGTACCTCCTGACTTCCTCACATTGTCACAGTTCCTCTCTTGGTACTCTATCATGTCTGACCTCCTCTGTACTTCATCAATGCTCTCAAAGCAAACATCACATCTGTAGTGTTTTTTCTCAGCATGAGGTCATACTGCTGCTCACTGACCATCACCTCTCTTGTTAACCTAGCTTCAACAAGTCTTTACTACATCTTCATGGTATGGCTCATCAGCTTTATCCCTCTACAGTTACTACAGCTCTGCACACTAGTCTTGTTCTTGACAATCTGTACTAGTACACTTCTTCTCTACTCCCCAGGCATCCCCTCACTCTTCACGATTTTGTTAAACAGACTAGTCAAAAAGTCCACTGCCCTCTCTCCCAGACATCCCTATACCTGCACAGGTATGTCATTTGGACCAACCTATTCTCTTCACATTTCCCCAAACTTCCTTCTTACTAATCCTCTGCACTTCCTGATTCACTAACTGTCCCCATCAATCCTCCTGTCTCGTTTTCTACATTCATCAGCACCTAAAAGTACTCCGTCCATCTTCTCAATACTCTTTTCAGGCTTTAGAAACTGAGTTTTTATGTGTAAGTGTGCATTACTCCCAGAAGATGATCACTCAGCTTGAAAGATGTAACTGTACACTGAGTTACCTGAGCGTATCTCTCGAGTGTATGTGTGAACGTATGTGAGTGGTAATGCTCCAGCAGCCTCTCTTGTAGGTAATTGTGGCAGAACTCGGACCAGCTGGCTCCTCTCTCCTCTGCTGAGTGTCGTGGGTTCCTCAGGCCTGGCGTGTCCACCACCATCACAGAGGCTAGCATCAGCTGCTGACTGCTCAGCGCCCTGCCCACAAAACACAGCCTGATTGAGTTTTACAGTTCTTTATATGTTTGTTATTCATTCATATATCTGATGCATGAATGTACTGTAGAGGGAAGGATGATGATGTGATAAGGCCCCCCTCAGTAGCGTGGTAATTACACAAAACAACAGGTGGCTGCTATAAGTACATGAAGCTGGAAACAGAAGTACAGATCAATGCATCAGACTGTCTGCAAACTTTGTAAATGGTACCCACAGATGTAGCTTGAGAAAAAGAAAGTAACATTAGCTCCTCTCATTTATTTCCCCTCATTTTCAACTCCAGGAGTTCAAATATTTGGACTTCTGTGTTCGAAGCCATCCTTATAATCTCATATCGAGCCATTAGGCAACCCCTCAATGAAACGAGCAGTCTGTTTTAATGTTCTTTAAAAGCCAGCTGTCTTCTTACTGGCTGCTGTCAAAAATAGAAGGTTTTGAACAGTGGGCATTAATGGTCCTGAGCCTGAAATCATCATATTAGGGATATCCCTTCTTTGTGACATCATACAGAGCCAAGAGTAGAAAAGTGATCAGAAATTGAGTTTTCAGACTCAGATTGATTGCAGGGATAATTTGGGCCATGTTTAATATAGTCTTCAATCACTGTAGCAGAAAATATATTAAAGATAATAAGAAAAAGCACAGTAAGCCATCGTAAAAAACAAAGTCTAAAGTCATGAAGCCTTGTTAGGCAGCAGTTATGAAGGCAGATTGAGAGCTTGTGATAAGGCTGTGGATCGTGTATTTAATAAGATGCATCCAGACCTGTTGATGAGTGACACGATGGCAGTGAAGAGCTCTTCATAAAGTCCAGCAGCCATTCCATCGAGGCACTGAGCAGCTGTTAGCCTGGGACCTGCGCACAACAAAGTGAATAAGGACACACTTTTCTACTCGCGTTGTTTAATGTTCTCCTTTATCCTTAAAGGCTTTATCAGGATAAATCCACTCCTACAGCACGTTGTCCTTTCTCTAAAATGCAACTCAAAGAAAATCTGGAACCTCTAAGAGGTTAAAGCAGGTATCTTTTATCCCTGCTTTTTGGGGCCTCTGATCTTTTTTTAGAAGTTAAGCAGGGCTTTGATAGCACTTTGGCTAAGTCCTGTGAGGCTTCGTGTCAGCTCTCACACTAGAAAGTCAACAAATGCTACAAGTAAAATATATGTAGGCACCCATTCAAAATTCAGAGCAACTGAATATGACTTCAGCTCTCTGCATCTCCAATATCACACATCAGGTCGCCACTTCATTTAATTTTATTTGTCACTGATGACCTTTTGGTGATATTTGTCACATTCTGAGCAACAAACTGCTCCTGTGTTGTTGGGTAGATTATTCACGGACTAATCAGGTCTGCTGATCATATCTTTTGGCTGAAGGAAAGATGTTTGGGTGGTGGAAAGGCAATGAGGCTTACATGAGTAGCTTTAATTCTGTGAATTCTTTGCAGTGCTGATGTGTTATATTGTACTGACCACTAAAGATCCCATTTTACAAACACCGGTTCATATGCCAGATCGTGCCACACATTAGCCCTTGTAACAAGATGCTTGAAGTTGTCACTGGATCAGAAAATGGTAAAGTTCCCTCTAAACAATCAAAACTGTTGGAGAATAGTGAGCTGTGTTTAGTTGGAGTCCGTACTGATGGCCTTTATTGTTTAACATAGCAGTAAGCTGAATAATGAAATGTCAAACAAATTATAAATGAAAAATTGCAACCAATAAAAATATATTAATGAAGCAATCTCTCTATTCACTTCCATGAGCTTTGTTTTGGTTTTTTTTGTAATGATCAGCAGAGATTGAAAGCACTGATAGTGTGCAACAGGATCCTCAAACACTCTCTAAACTTTCCGCTGCTGTTTTTCACATGCTGGCTTTAGTGTCTGCGCATCTCACCTTCCTCCGATTCTGCGGCACCGCTCCTCTCTCTGCTGCCCCCGGTGGCCCTCTGCAGAAGCTGTCGAAGGTGATGTTTGAATACTGCTGTGTGCAGATCATCACCTTCACATCCAAGCACACTGCTTGCCATCTGAGCACTGTCAAAGTTCATAAACTGCCTCCTGCCCACTTCACAACCAAAGAGAAAACTCAAAGAGGATGTGATTATGACAGCATGCACTGAACATTAGTGATGGTCGGCTCAGCAATGAGTGAGAAATTTAAAGTAACTGGATCAGAGGTGGAGTGTTAGCTCGACACTATCAAGCTTTGCTAAAGAGAATCACTCTGTGTCTTGGGATCAGTGTCTTGTCCAAGCCAGGGATCGAACGAGCAACCTTCCCATGGTTCTACCTCCTGAGCTACAGACAGGAGGTGTGTGTGTATGAGAGTGTGTGTGTGTAGTAACACTGTGTGACTCACAGTGAATCACTATGTTACCTTTACAGGCCCCAGCAGCTCCCAGATGGTAAATACCAGCCAGAACATGCCATATCGCCTTCTGCTCGCCGGGTGAGAAGCCCAGTGTTTCCATGGCACTCAGCAGCTTTGTGAAAGCAATGGATGCACGCTGTTTCTCCTCCACCTAAGAACAGTAAGAAAGGGAGAGGGGACAGTCTGTCTTTTCTGTTTTTGACAGCCAGACAATTAAATGAGGTGAAGGAACAGCTGAGTCACATCTTTCCATCTTATCTCCAATCACAGTCTAACTCTTTTCCCATGTGGTTTCACCACTTCACTTTCTATGTTTTGGCTCATTTTTCCATTTATATTACCTCAGAGCCTCATACTCACACAAGCATGCTGGGCAAAGGGACACCCAGAACTTTGAACTGAAGCAGAAGTGCTGGTCAATCTTCTAAATTAGAATTGTTCATTAACTGACTTCTGTCATTGTGCCAAATGCAGCGACCCCATCCAAATACGTTTAGTGAACGCTTGTGTCCCTATTTAGTTTTTCTCAGCTACCACACAAAGTACAGATTTATGATCTACAGAGATACAAAAGGGTTAGTTTTGTTGACTACTTTTGTGTTCCTCAGCAGCATTATCATATAGTATGAGTAAATATGAGCAGCCACATTGTGAGTGGGTGAAACCCCCGGCTGGGGCTATTCAGCAGCACTCATTTCAACTAGAAGGATTATTAATAGAACCACAGTTCTCTCAGGAGAGCCATTTCTCACTCTGTGCAGTCTACGCAAGCACAAGACCCCCCAGAGCCAGTGGGTTCCAAGCTGCAAGCTCAGCCTCAGGATATTTGGGGAGAAATAAAATTAAGATTATTTATTATAATTATTGGTTTGATTTACTTTACTTGTTTTCCCATCTAGACAGTGCTGCACTTTATTTATTTGTTTTCTGTAGGAGGGGAAGGAATATTTATGATTTCTTATTTCATGTAGAAGAACTTTGTTTCAGAAACTTAAACCTTTTTGAGGAAAATGCTGCATCTGCATCTCTTTGCCTTCTATTAACATTTCCTGTAGGTTTAAATATCTTGGGTAAATTCAGTACTTTCTCTTTCCTTTAATATCCACAGAGCAGTTCTTTACAGCTAGCAGTTTATTAAACAGGGACTGGACCAGCACACTAATGGTTCCCAATGCAAAGCAACACAAAGTAGTTCCATACATCAGAACACTTTCTGAACAGTAGCTGTCTCTGAGGCTGTGACCACAGCTGTAGCTGTGCTGTGACTATTCTGGCTCTGGCTGTTACACAGTGTACAGAACAGGTGACAGAAAAGCCCCAAAAAAGTGCAAAATATACAACATTTAAATTAGTTACTCGCTCTGCTGTAAAGACTTGATGGCATTAATGAAAAACACATGTTTAAAGCAGCATTCACGCAGCAGTGCCATCAGTTGTCATATATTACAGCGGTTTCAGAAAAATTCGGTCTAAAGTCTGAAAGTGATTTCCAGTTTAGATGAAAAGGGAAAAACACAACTTTCTCCTGACTTCCTTTGTTTCTTCTTCTGATAATCAGCAAATACGCAAGGTCACTGTGAACGCTCCTCTTCCACAGAACATCGTAAAATGTGAAGGTTAGGGAAGAGAACCTTACCCACGTTGTTCATTTTCATTCATTTTTCCTAGCCAGATATTACAAATGAATATTTCCCAGTTGCCACTGAATATAGCATTACACCTGTGTTCATGCAAAACAGAACTGCCCTGTGCTGGACTTCTCCACTTACGGTTATGTTGCCTGTTATACCATGACGTGTGATATAGTGGTAAAAAAAAGAGACCCTTCTGATGCACTTACTGTACCTTGGCGGGATGAACAATACCAAAGGAGTTGAATTCAGAGAGCTGGTGTAGCTGCAGTTCGATCCTAATATAGAATCAGAAATGGGAAAATAGGTTCTTATGTGGCAAATCAGTAGCTCTATAAAGGAAGAATCTGCAACATACACCTTCAGCTGCTGCTGCTTCAGCAGGACTACAACTAGAACATAAGAAATTATGAGGGCTTAAAAATTTGGGGAAAATGTGGACAAATTAAAAAAGTGACAGATTTGAGTCCAACCCTACAATATGTACTTTGAGGGCCAGTAACGTTTCATAATGTGAAGGTAAATTTCCCGTTGCGTCATTAAATATCTTGAATATATAGTGCAGTTCTTAAACAAATCTGCCTATTAACTTTTACTGGAGATTACCTCATCTCTGTGCTGAGTCCTGTCAGCATCTGAGAGAAGACCAGGAAGTTACTTTCTCCCTGAATTTTCTGGCACACTTTCCATTTGTCCAACATCAAGGTCTGAATGATGGAGAAGCAGGACAAAAAGGAGGAAAAGGAACAGAAGTCACGAATCCCAATTTACACAGCCATGTTTGACTAACTTACATGGGTTTGTGTCTGGGCTACATGCCTGTAGGTGTCCAGCAGCGGCTTGTCCAGCATGGTTAAAATCCAATGAGAAAACCATAGCAAATCGAGACGACGCATCACTGTGCTTAGAGCTCACACAGCCAAAAGACCTCAGGATAGTGAACATAGCCTGAACACGCTCCACTAGTGAAAGAAATAGCAATAATCACAGTAGGGAAGTGTGGACAGAAACTGGTGTCCTTATGAGAAAAAAAGAAAGCTGAGGAAAACAAGCTGAAGCAAACATTTCAGCCCACAAAATGAACCTACAGGCTCGCTAAAAACAGGACACCCTCTATTACATCGAAGGTTTTACCTCTCAGGACAGACCAAAAATAATCCTTCCTCAGCAGATTTTAAAATTACTTGAATGAACGTAACACATGACATATCACACATAGTTATAGTCATAGTTTATTTAACAAAACACTACTTGCACCTCACAATTTAATAGCTTACATTAGCCGTATTAACTTGAAGTAATCTTTATTGTGTGATACTGTCAGTCTCTCACATCGTTACAGAGAAATTTTGATCCACAAACTCCCTGAAAGGTTATTTTTCATCATTTTTCTTACGTGTTGATGTGTAAAAGCTAACACTGTATATAACGTTTACTGAATATAGTTTTGAGATTCATTTAAGATTCATAGTTGTAGCAACTCACTCACAGTCATTGAAATGACAGACTAGTACCAGTTTCAAGTTTTAGTGCTGATCATTAACACTTTAAAAACCTAAACAGTTTTCATTTTTACAATGCACGCTCACCACTCATGTTCTCTCCTACTGTGCCAGCTTGTTTGATAAGAGCATGTGTGAAGGCCTGACATGCCGTGGTCTTGCCCGTCCCGCTGCGTCCCAATGCACACACACTGTGATCCCTTCTGGTGCCAACCATGGACATGTAGACCCGTTTGACCAGGGCAGCCAGGGCAGGAGGAGCATCCCACACAGACTCCCCTCGCCGTGACTTCTAATAGAGAAAAAAAAGAAGATAAACATAAAATGTTGCACATACTTGATAAGCTTTGTAGTTTCATAGGGTTACTGATCTGTAAATGTGTGTAAATTTTACCTTGCTGTGGGTCTGTAACGGGGGCCAGAAGTTGACCAGGTTTGGTCCTGCATGTGTCAGTGGAAGATTTGCTTTAGCTCGACTGGTCAGTGTGTGCAGAGCTCCACATTCATTCACGCTCTGCAGGTCACTCAGATCCTCACACAGGTCTAGCTCTGGTGGATTACACTGTGGAGGAACAGCATCTCCATTAATTGGTTCAAATGTGAAAGAGTTAGTCTCAGATTTCACACAGATTACACCCTGTGAAAACTGTTTTCTTCTGTCTTAGTGGAGATGCTTTATAAAGTTATTAAAAAATGTTGCCTTTTTAAAACTTTGATATCACTAATGTTATTGTTCTGGATTAAGATAAGATGACAAACCAAAATATGTTTATGTCTATACAAATTTTCAAACTATTTCAATTCAGCATCCTGAATGAAACAAAATGCTAATTAACCAAAAACTAAGATCATTTCAGTTTTTCAGTTTTGTTTATATAAATTAGATTATTATTTGAAATTATTCTTTCTTTCTCAGGATGTACCAAACTGTAGATTTTGCCGCTCCTAACATTGTAGCAATTTCTTGGATGGGTTTTTTTTGTTTTTCACCTGCATGGAGAGCTCCTTTTGTGTTGGTCCTGAGTCCTGTGACTCAGTGGTTTTGTTTTTGTTTATTAATATTCTTTGATTCAGTTAGTGTCTGGTTGTATTTTGGATTTTTAGATCTTGGATTTTGCTTCTTTGCCTCCCCTGTGTTACATGTTTTCTTGCCTAGTCTCCCCGGTCTCTATGTCGAGCATCTCCTGTGTCCTTGCAGTTGTCTTCCAAAGATGTCCACTCCTGGAAAGACTGGTGAATGACTTGAATGTTTTCCACTTGTTTTCCACTTGTGAGTAACATAAAATAGTTTTTCTCACTGTAGAATGATGGACACCAGACTGTTTGTATATGGCCTTATAACCCTTCCAAGATGCCTTTCCTGTCTTACCACAAATGTGAGTAGCAAACTGTTACATAAATGATGACAAGGTCCTGTCATATGTCCTATGTCCTGTGTTTTGGTTCATTTGAGGTTGCATGTACCCCAATTTAAAACCTGCCGAGGACCAGAAGATTTTGTATTCTTCCTGATATGTAAAACGTTGAAATTGACAGAGGCTGTACTTTCTTTTTATAATGACTGTATGCGTGTATTATTCATAGGAAAAGTGCACGATGAAAAATGCTTCATGTAATGTTTGCAGGTTTTTTTCAATCATATATTTAAAAGACCCCCCCCTATTTTCACTTCACTCTAACATTAGGAGTGATATTAAAAAAACTTGAATAATGGAACCAGAAGGACACTTCTAGTCTGATCTACCTTCTCAACTTCATACTCTGAGACATCATGCACTGAGCCGTCCGTCTCAAGCCGGACCCTCACCCGGCCCTCGGGCAGCTCTGGTGTGCCTTCGTCTGGCTTCAGCTGAGTAGCTGAAAAGAGGAGAAATGAAGTTATGTCTTTGAAAGCACACATACAGACACACTGTGAACTGAGGTGTGGAAATACCAAGGATCTTCAAGGCTACAATCAAGACTTGTTTTTTGTATGAATGATTCAGCAGTTATGTATCCATCCATGTGTAACTGTGGTTCATGCATTTATTACTTCTAGGCTGAACTACTGTAATTCATTATTATCAGGATGTCCTAAAAACTCCCTGAAAAGCCTTCAGTTTTCAGGCCCCTCTTCTGTGGAACCAGCTTCCAGTTTGGATTCGGGAGACAGACATCATCTCTACTTTTAAGATTAGGCTTAAAACTTTCTTTTTTGCTAAAGCATATAGTTATGGCTGGACCAGGTGACCCTGAATCCTCCCTTAGTTATGCTGCAATAGGCATAGGCTGCTGGGGGATTCCCATGATGCATTGAGTTTCTCCTTTCCGGTCACCTTTCTCACTCACTATGTGTTGATAGACCTCTCTGCATTGAATTGTACTTGTTATTAATCTGTCTCTCTTCCACAGCATGTCCTTCATCCTGTTTTCCTTCTCTCACCCCAACAGGTTGCATCAGATGGCCGCCCCTCCCTGAGCCTGGTTCTGCTGGAGGTTTCTTCCTGTTAAAAGGGAGTTTTTCCTTCCCACTGTCGCCACAGTGCTTGCTCATAGGAGGTTATATAATTGATGGGTTTTCTCTGTGTGTATTGTTGTAGGGTCTACCTTACAATATAAAGCGCCTTGAGGTGACTTTTGTTGTGATTTGGCGCTATATAAATATAATTGAATTGAATTGAATTGTTTCTGTTAGAGGTTAAATGTTCTTTAAAATGTACTTATAGCCAGTGTTGGTCAAGTTACTCGAAAAAGTAATCAGTAACTAATTACTGATTACTTCCCCCAAAAAGTAATCCCGTTACTTTACTGATTATTTATTTTCAAAAGTAATTAGTTACTTAGTTACTTTTTTAAAAAATGATTTACAGGTAATAAAGCAATAGATCTTTCAGCCCAATTCTATTTTTTCTGCATAATCCATCATACAAAATGTAATCAAATGAAAAAGTCTCTTTTTAAAACTTTTATTAGTTTTAATTTTTTAACTTAATGCATCAAGCAAACACTAAATTATATGCAACATTCTCTGTTGCATGTTAAATTTGTTTAACATTTAAACCTATTTTCTGCATATTCCAGCACATAAAATAAAATAGTTTTTTGTGTTTACACTCACTCTTTCAAATAGATGCAAGTAAAACGTAGCAGAAAATAAATAAAATCAAAGACTAGCGGTCCTGTTGCTCTATTTTCACCTGTATAGCAGGAGTGGGGCAGGCGGAGGTTTGCCCTGGTGCAGGTGTGTCGTAGCGGTCAGTGGAAGGATCTGGGAGTTTCTCTGTGAATTTCCCATTCCCGTGGCAGCGTACTGTCGGTGCTTGCTCGGACATTTAGGGGGTTTTTGCTGTAAAAAGAAGTTTTCTTCCCACGCAGTGAACAGCGGACGCTAATGTTTTTGTCACTTTTTATGGAGTCAAACTCAAAGTAAGGTCAATACTTCCACGCTTTAAACGCTGCACGGTCATATGCTCTCCCGCACTCGATATATTATCCATTGTTGATCTGCACACAGCAGTTGCCACGAACGTCGCACTCGCTTACCTCATTGTCATGAGACACTCTCGCAAAAAAATCACGGTTTTAGTAACGCAGTAACGCAGTAACACAGCAACACAGCGTGCTTACAGGAAAGTAACAGTAATCAAATTACCTTTTTTGCAATAGTAATCCCTTACGTTACTTGAAAAAAGTAATCAGATTACAGTAATGCATTACTTGTAACGCGTTACTGCCCATCTCTGCTTATAGCTAGCATGAATACTGTAGTGTGTGCGTGAGTATTGTTTTCAATGCTTACCACGGATGAAATCATCCTTGTCGACGTACCACACAGTTCCAGCTTCATACCACACATCCCTAACCTGAGAGAAAGCAGCATGAGAGGAACAAAGAGAAGAACAGTAACTATTAAATGCTTTGTGGCTGCACAGTTTCTGCAATCCATGATCACTCAAGCCATTTGCAGTGTGCCACAGCATTAAATACCATTGTTTTCAGAGTTTAGTTCTAGTGAAGTCACACTTAATGTGTTGTGTTTTTCTTTATTTTATGCTAAATTTTCAAATAATGAGGTCAATAATCCCTGTGAGCTCAAAGCTCAGCTTTTAGACAGTCAAACAGAAGACTATAGAATAAATGAGGACAACAATAAAACATATAAGTGTAAATAAGGAAAATTATCCATCCATCTTCTTCCGCTTATCTGGGGCCGGGTCCCAGGGGCAGCAGACTAAGCAGAGAAACCCAGACCTCCCTCTCCCTGGCCACCTCATCCAGCATGTCTAGGGGAACAACAAGGGGTTCCCAGGCCAGCCAAGAGATATAATATTTCCAGTGTGTCCTGAGTCTGCCCCGGGGCCTCACACAGGAGGTGCCCAGGAGGCATAACTGTCAGATGCCCGAACCACCTCAACTGGCTACTTTCAATGTGGAGGAGCAGTGGCTCTACTCTGAGCCCCTCATGGATGGGCGACCTCCTCACCATATCTCTTAGGGAGAGGCCAGCAACCTTTTGGAGGAAGCTCATTTCCTCCGCTTATATTCGTGATCTCGTTCTTTCGGTCACTACCCACAGCTTATAACCATAGTTAGGGGTAGGGACGTAGATCAACTGGTAAATTGATCTCTCTCTTTACCACGCTATGTACATAGGTCAAACTATTGAAGTATGCAAATAACCCCCCCCCCCCCCCCCCCCCCCCCACACACACACACACACACACAAAAAGACCCTTTAATTTTGGATTTTTTTGTTGTTTTTCCATTGAATGAAGTGGTAATATTTAATATCTACATAAATGGGTACCGTCACACCAGACAGTATGAAAGCTGGACGTAGCTACCGTGATGTCACCTGTTGGTTTCAAATACCGTTCTGAAGATTCAAGATGAATGTTTATGCTGTCGCCATCATGGCTGCAAGAATCCAATGGTGAGCTCAATAATCCATTTTGCTTTTAAAGGTTCTTAGCTGAGAGACGTGACCCAGAAATATCCATGTGGCAGCCATAAGAAAATCTAATCCAATTTTCTGAATACTAAGGAAAGGAGCTTCAATGTTTCCTTTATTGCTTCCTTTAGCTTAGAAGGACCATCCGTTATGAAAGGAGAGGAGAAATCACTGTCCCATAATTCATTGTGATGGACCATCCCACAATTCACAAAAACCATCGACATAATGACCAAAGTCCTCAGATATCCGAATGTTAATTGTAACTGCATTTTCCATTTTATGCCATAACTGATGTAGTTTGTTTTTAACAACAGTTTGTTACACTCACAGCTGAACTCTGAACATCACACTGCTGGAATGAAAACTACTTCTTGTTGAGTCTTTGCTTTGCATGAACAATGCAGATTGCTACTATAAGCTCAAGATTCTGATCTATATTAACTGATGAAAGTGTGCTTAAGGTTCTATAAGATAAATATTCATTAGTAATGTACTTTGTTCTATTGCCGCCTTTGTGATTAAATATTATATAATAAATTATTATTATGGAGGGCATATTATTTTGTTCATAGAAATAAACAGGTTGAAGGAAAGTAGCTACGCTGGATCACAGCAGGTAAATATAAGATAATTTGATCTTTTCATTTCATATGCTACTAGACTTTACTAAGATGGGCAAATTATTGTGATATTGCGATAGCAGGGTGATCTGCAAAGAATGTGCTGTAAGTATGTCAATAGGGGAGCACTGCAGGATTACTAAGGAAAAATAATGCAGCAATAACTCAGGTTTCTCTTTAAAAAATACCACGACAATTCAGATAAATTTGAGGAGACTAACGCTTTTGTAAAGATGTGGCAAAGAAAAGTCACTCGCTGTGTGCGCACTGCTGAGAAAATGATGCTCATTTCATGAATTGCAACTGACAAGTCATTAGCCATTGAGCAAACTGAAAACATCACAGCTAATCCTCCTGTGTCAAATACAGTATCATCAAAAACATATAAACTAAAACCCTACAAATTAGGTTTATTTTTATTCAGTATGTTCCACAACGAGCAGAACAAAGAACTAATCGCCATAGGTGTCGCCATCTAATGGCCTCCAGACAGAATGCAAGTTTAAGGCACTTCCCCACTGGCTTTACTTTTCCAACCACAAAGCTACATCCACTTTTTTTACTGTCTATGTCTCGTGAATGTCTGAACTAAGGCAGATGAGGGATCTGAATGCAGGGCATAAAGTAGATACGTTTTTATTGGAATTTAAATGTTAGTTTTAAAAGGAAACGGTGTCACGAAAAGGGGAAAAAAATCCATTAAAAATATTATTTTAATGTAGAAGAGTTTCCAAGTATTCTGCAGGCCTCAGACTATCTGTAAGACCGGATGACAAAAGCATACATACCTCCTTCCTGGCATTCTCTGTCACAGTTGTCTCTGTTTGCATTCCCTCTGGCTCCTGCCTCTCCTCCATCCCCTTCTCTTTCTCCTTCCCTTGCCCAAATTCCTCTATCCTCTCCTTCTTTGTATGCTCCTCCATATTTTTGCTCTTCTTTTCAGGCCTTCTGTCCCACTGTTGCAGCTTCTGGTTTGGGGGCTCTGGTGTTACGTCTGGTCTGGTTTCAGGTTTACCCCCGGAGTCAGGAGTCACTATGTGGCACTGAGATGAGGACCTGCCATCTGGCTGTGCTGAGTTGCGTCCTTGAGGTTTGCTGTTGTCGCTGTTGTTGCTGAATTGCTCTGCCCGCAGGGACATTTCTGCCTCGAGGACTGGAGGAGTCTGATCTGGGAGGAGAAACTGTTGCACCAGGTTGTCACTCAGTTTGTTTGGCTGTAGTGGGAAGAAAAAAGTAACAGGCCTCCTTTGACTGTTAACTGAAGGTTATGCATGCGTTGTACTTGTGTGTAGTAGTGCTACTGGAAATAGTGGGTGATGTGTCACAGTCTGCTGGTGCTTTTGTTTGTGTCTTCAATGTGAATTCTATAGCTTTGATATTAAATGCTTCCAAGTGTTTGAACGATTAGCATTAGTAACAACATTAGTAAGCAAGTATTATTAGCTTAGCCAGCTAGCCACTATTTTAGGTAACAAGCAGTTTATGTGCCTTAACAGGTAAGCTCATTTTTAGTTCAGTTCAGTTCATGTTTATTTCAAACATGTACATTCACAATCATTACAAAATATAATTCCATTCTTTTGTTCGAAAAGGGGTAGGCAGAAGTATACACTTATATGTCCCTACCCCCTCAAGTTTTACCTCTCATTCAATTTAATTTTCTTTTAGTCTTAAATTAAACAAACAACATATGAAGCAAAAGTAAAGCAAAACAAAACAAACAAAAAATAAACAAGCCCCACCACAGTATAGTTACTTTCATATAAATAAAGACATAATGGTTACATTTGCACATTCACAAATTATGAAACAAACTAAACTAAAACACTATTACCAACACCATCCTGGGTTAACCCCATTTTCATCATTCTTATATGTTTTTATTTTATTTGTTTTTTATATTTTATTTTAAACTGGTTTATGTTGTTACTTTCTTTTATTTCTTCTGTTAGACTGTTCCATAATTTCACTCCCGCTATTGAGATAGACATACTTTTTAAAGTTGTTCTAGCACTTTGTATTTTAAAAGTATAATGTGTGGTTTCCAACAGACCTTGTGGTCAATGATCACACCAAGAATTTTTTTTGATACTTTTCTTTTGGTTTCCAAATAACATAAATTTGGTTGTATCTAGATTCAGTGATAACTTATTTATATCAAACCACTTTAATATCGTTAATTCCTGTGTGATCATCTCCAAAACCTGTGGCAACTTCACACCTGAACAAAATATATTTGTGTCATCTGCAAATATTACAAACTTTAGAATCTGCGATACTCGGCAATATCATTTATGTACATAATAAAAATTTTTGGACCCAATACTGAACTTTGAGGTACTCCACAAGCAATATCCATCAAATTAGATTTATATTCATTTATTTGTACATATTGTTTTGCCTATTCCCTACATAACTTTTTAACCAGTCCAAAACCACTCCCCTAAACCTGTACCTTTCCAGTTTTTTTAATCATGAAATTTTTAATAGAATTTCATGATTAACAGTATCAAACGCCTTCTTTAGATCTAAGAAAACTCCAAGTGTGTACCTCTTATTATCCATACATTCTGTTATCGCTTCCATTAAATCTCTCAATGCCAAAGCTAGCATTAGCTAGAGAAAATACGTTTTATCCAAAGAAGCCCATCTGGCTCTTCTCTGGCTGTCATTACATTACTGACATTGTTTTCTCCAGCCTAGAGAAGTCCATTCCAGAGGCATCTGAGTGAGAGGGTGCCACTTTATTAGGCACACCTGTGGCCTAATTAAATGACTAGTCACGTTTTTAGTTGCAGACCAACTCTGGTATGGGCAACACTAAGATCTATAAGATTCAATAAGATATTGAGAGATGGAAAAGAAATGAATGACTTACTGGCCTTTCTTCTTTGACCTCTGGCTCTTTATGTTTGGTCTCTTTCTCTGAATCTCTGACGAGCTGCTTGAGGAAACCGCCTGGCAGAACTGACAGAGGTGGAGGTGGTACCGTTGTGACAATTGGCTTGTTTTCCTCCTTTATCTGTTGTTTGGTCCATTGATGATTCAGGCAGAACAAACAAAATAGAAAGTCATTGTATGGTTTGGATGCAGTGTGCAATCCATTGGGAATGCACATTAGGCATGCACTGCATGCTCAGCAGAGAGTTAAACAAGTCAGATGCATACGTTGACAATGTATGACAAATGTGTTGGAAAGCGAAAGAGATTTCTTACAGTTCTTATCAAACACTTTATTTTGACCAACACTCAAACATGAGTTCATCAAAACTGCTCCACAGGGTTTAGAATAAGTCCAAAAAGGGGAGGCAGTGTGTGGCACAGTGGATATAAATGAATGTGAGTCCTTTAAAGGCCTTTTTGTAATTAGCTTCCTTCAGCACTTTTAGCACCATGCAGGGTCATAAACAGCTATGAGGTACCTGAGGCGTTGGAGGGTTTTTCAAATAAGAGAATGTGTGACAATCTAAACGGCTGTTAATTTGAGTAGGATAGAATAGAATAGGCCTTTATTGTCATTGTACATGTACAACAAAATTGTGGGTGCTCCGCACCAACTGTATGGAATGAAAATAGAAATAGTAAGACAGCAGGAATAAATAACAGACAAGAGGAGTATATACAAAAGGAGGAATAAAAACAAAACTGGAGGAAGACGCACAACAGGAAGGTACACATCAGAGGACAGGTGCTTGAAAGTAGTGAAAAGACTGGAGTTCTAAAAAAGTTATGGCCTACTGGACTTGTGATTGGGATTTGTTCACGGAGTTAGATTGATGCCTGAGATGTGAGGATTTGGAATTGGTGTAGAGATGAGGAGTGAACCCGAGGCACAGAGAGGCAGGGCCTTCAAGTAAGCTGTTTTTTCCCTCGTGCTATTTTCATGTAGGTGAAGGAATCATTCTGTAATTTATAGACAGGTGCTCTGCAAAAGAGGGAAGCTGTATGTCTGGTCTCACAAAAAAGGCATTTTGGTAAATGTGGTGCCACTATGCTGGATTGTTAAACTCCAAAAATCTGTCAAAAACATATTAATTTAAAGAAATTCTGTGAAATAGAAAATATTGCGAGCACAGTGAGTCAATGAAAGGCATTGTGTTCAATGATGATAACAATTTTAAAAGCGTTTTGTTTCCCCAGCTTTTACATGAGGTGGTGGCTTTGATGAATGGCATGAAGGGCTGAGAAGTACCAGCAGAAATGGGCCCACAGGCCTGACATTTAACTAATAATTATCACCTGCTGACACAATAGGGACTATGGGAAAGGTCAGTACATTCTGTGTGAAGCTACAGTGTGCGATCATGAAAAACTGTGGAGAAGCCTGATTATACCTGACTTGAATGGACTACCTTGCCATGATGTGAGCATGTGGCAGATGGAAGTCAGCTGATGAATTTGCTTGTACAATGCCAAGTTGTTTTTGTTTCAGCAGCAGTCAAGAGTAATGCATTACCCATACCATGTACCAAATCTGGTCCTAATGCAAAATTTAGACTGGGATACACATTAGTGTGCTTGACAAAGCTTTTTATGAGATTCAAAATTGGACGACTAACCAGTGAAAATGTGCCAGCTTTGTAAAATCCTGCAGTTGGCATGAACTTGTGACTGCATTAGAATAGATTTGAGCAGAGGTTCCATGGATGGTTTAAACCTAAATCTTCTCTTTAAAGATAAGAAACCCTCTAGTTCTAGTTCTAGTTCAAACTAAATAAAACTGAATATTAGCTTTATGTCAAGCTAATCCAAGAGTAAAACCCCCCAGACAGTTACAGTAAGTTCAGAAGATGTCACAACTGTTTCTCTGTCAGCACCAGATCTGAAATAATACAGCTACATTCAGCTACAATAATAGAGGTACAGTTTATGAGCTTCAACAGAAAAGCCGAGCATCAGCTGCTCAGGCATTAGAGTGATTTCGTACACTTGTTCCTGTTTTGGGGGTTTATTTGACACAGAAGCATGGACAAGTGTGGGTCATTTCTTTATTAAACCTTTAAGAAATTAAGCAGGTAAAAGGCCTCAAGTTGATTTCAAATGCAGCTTTTAAAGGTTTTTCCTGCATGGAGCAAGAGCATTAGGAGGGGCAGAATCTGAGAAAAAATGTATTTTGATGTTGCCCAGTATTCAATATCATTTGCAAACTTGCACAATAATTAAGGGACTGTGCTTAAAATGACAGCAATTGTTAATCTAATTATGTATACTGTAATAACATATCAGTCACATGAAACATGTTACTGTGTAAGAATATTTGCTTTGTTTAAAACCCTTGTGTATGCAATGCAGTGTCAGTTAACCAATACTGTAATCAGTTTGATATCTGATGCCTTCCATTTGTCTTGCTGTGCTCCACATTGTAGCTACATTAACAGTATTTTCCCAGTGACAGTTTGAAAATCCACTAGCATGCATGAATCTCTTCAGAGATTTGACATCCTATGAGATGGTATCATGTGTACGACAAGGTGTATGAGGGGTCACATCAAAAGGACAGCATGTATTTTCTTTACCCAGCAGAAGAATACTCTGCTTCTGTGTTTTTGCCAGGATATTGTAACACATTTAAAATCCAGTCTGAAAAACAGTTTCCAGTTATCACTGTCTCCTACTTTCCTTTTGTATGAACTGTGGGGAAAGACTTTGTAGCTTGTCGGTGATCAGCTGGGAAAGACAATTTCATTTTTTTCTGTAAGGATTTCCACTAACAGTATTGTAAGCTGGAGTCACTGAGCATAAAAATATCTTTACAATCAACCTGAAAAAAGGCAGAAAAATGGAGGCTAATCTTGAGGCTTCAAAATGGATAAAAACAAACAACCCCAAAAAACCTAAACTTAAGCATGACCATCGTTTATGTACAGTCTTTTGGTAGCGTGTGATAAGCAGAATGAACTGAGTGATGAAACTGCCATATAAGGCTGAGTGTTCTGCTCCCATTTGTGGAAAGCTTCAATATTTTGTATCTCAACAGAAGTATCAATACCAGCAGATTCAGATCGCAAATGTCAAGTGACAGCATGGGGTTGTAAAAAGCTCAAACACTGAACATGCAAGATGACTAATACACCAACCACAGCAGTGACATGCTACGATGACTCAGGGTTAGAACAGAGGAGCACTCACTATGTGATCAGTGCACCACACACACAGCCACACACACGTGTGTGCAGTCACAACCAGCTATTAGAGTTAATGCAGCACACAGCATTTCTGCACCTCCCTTCTGCTCCCAGAGTTTTAAGCGTGAGGACAGTGCCATGGTTTCACAGTAGGGAGAGGGTTAAGGGGAGTGAGGTGGCTGTGGAGGTGGAGGGTCACGCGTCTGTCAGCAAGATGTGATGGTGGCAATGTGCGTGTGCACAGAGGGAGAAGAACGATCTGACAAGAAAGAAACAAAACTGAGATAAATTAGATAATCTTCAGTAAAAGACAGTTATCACACACACACACACCATCATGATCCATTTTTCCACTATTGACATACTTCACTGCTACTTTGTGTCTATTGAGACGTCATTATTTTTTAAGAAACTGTCTCGTCGTGCTCCTGCTCAGAGGTTCTGTTGTCAGTCAGCTCACACCTACTCTGTATGATGTGTTGGCGTTAGTCAATCTTGTCATTATCCACCTTTTTTTGCAACACTGCATTGAAGGCAAGGGTCTGCTGTGATTAATAGGGTCATAAACACACATATTGTTAAAGCATAAATCTGTGTTAAAAGTTTTACTAATCAGTAGCTACACTGTGAAAAAAGTTGTGCATTCCCATTGCTCTTGGCCTCAAACACCATCGTGATGTCTTTTTGCGGTTCTGTTTTGTCATGACCGCATTTTCATCGGGTTGAGGTCTGGACTTTGACTGGGCCACAGCACTGATTCTTTCCTTTTTCAGCAGCTGTGCTCGGGATTATTGTTCTGTTGATGACCCAGTTTCATTCAGGCTTTAGCTGTCAGACAGACGGCTTCACATTTGACTCTAGAACACTTTGGTATACAGAGCAGTTCATGTTCTGCTCAGTGACTGTAAGGTGCCCAAATCTTCATCGCTCCACCACCATGCTGACAGTTGGTCTGAGATGTTTGCTATGAACTTGTAGAGTCTGAGGTGGAGTTCTTGAGTTTTTTGCAGTTTCTCAGAGCATGGATGGTCTGAGCTTGGGGTAAATTTGCTGGGGCGCCCACTCCTGGGAAGACTTTGGTATACAACATACATTCGAATGCGCCACAGAAACAAACTGTCAAAACCTCAGCTTTTATAAAAGTGCTCACACTTACTGCTGATCAGATAATCAAGTGTATTTGATTAGCACAGGGGTGTGCAACTCCAGGCCTCGAGGGCCGGTGTCCTGCAGGTTTTAGATGTGTCCTTGATCCAACACAGCTGATATCTTGTCTTGAAGTTCTCTAGAGGCCTGGTAATGAACTAATCATTTGATTCAGGTGTGTTGACCCAGGGTGAGATCTAAAACCTGTAGGACACTGGCCCTCGAGGCCTGGAGTTGCCCACCCCTGGATTAGCAGGACCTGGATGCTAGCTACACTCTTCATTCCTACAGCGGTAAAGGTGTATTTAGTTTCTTACAGGACTGCATTGATTGTGCACTGCTCACTGCTGATAATTAGAACTTTGTGTCAGTGCGGTCATCAGATTGTTCAAGGACCCAGATGCGTGTTTGTCTGAGGTGCCAGCACTCTGTACAAAACTAAAAATCATCAGTCCAACTGATTTTCAACCTGTTGACTTCTTAAAAAGGTTCAAAGGGAGGAGGTTGAGAAGAGCAAAGCTAGACCACAACTAATCACCAATCCAGACTACCAACACAAGCTAACCCAAACATAACCCAAAATGTGGTCTAATTCCAAAGAGTAGTGGATGAAAATCATCCTGTTAAACATGGTTTCATCTGAAAGCAAAATCAAACAAGTGTCAGAGGTCTCATGTGTTTTTTTTTCTGAACTTTCCCTCTAAGGAAGATCCAGCCTCAGAGGCAAGATAGAAAATCAGAAACATGTCTGTCACTATGTGCCATGTACCTCGCTCCAGTAGCCTTGTGGTGTGGATCATACAGTATGAGATCCTGCTCTCTGCCTGTAAGCAGCATACTAGGGGCAGGTTTAGTCAGTCCCTGTAAACAACTCAACAGCTAGTTTTAGAAGGACCAGGCATTGTGCCAATCACATAAAAACTACCAACCAACTTTCTAAATGATTTTAAAACTGTCCTAAAAGTCTGTTTTGACATAGAAATGCATCCAACAGGTTCTCGGGTGGCATGCTAAACCTTCTTTTCAACTGTAGAACCCTTGCTCAACAAGACGAGTTTATGACCTCAACAGAAAAGTTCTCCTAACAAGACACCAGAGACAGAAACATGCTTGACAATAAAAATCGAGCCAACAGTAAAAACCAGTCCTCTGGTGAAGTAGACAGCGGCATCTGAGCCAGTGTTATCTAAATGTAACAATGTCAAACTCAGCCCGGCTGTATTACAGAATGTAGGCCCCTGAAGCCCCGCTCTCTCTAACCCAGCTCAGATCTATAAATAAAACCCATGACAGGAACTTTATATGTGGACAGCAAACAGGATAGAACAAAACGCAGCCATACCTTCCAAAACTGTAGAGAAGCAGCTAAAGGCTCCAGATGTTTAATGGCAAATCCAGCGAGCCAAAATGAGAGTCCCCCTGTCACACACTCACAGTCGCACAGACTGGGCAAGACTGACTGAGGGGGTATGCAGCAATAGTCAGAAATAGAGCGACACACAGACCAGCAGCATGGCTTCACTGACAGACGACTCCTCTATAAATATCTGGAGTCACAGGGTGGAGGAAGGGTCTCTAAACGACCCTGTTTGGAGACCTGCATGAGACACAAAGAAGCTTGTTGTTAGGTGAAGCCACTGCTTGTAACATGATCCGCTTTACCTTTTTCTTTTTAGCCATTCACCTGTCCTTCACCAGACGCCACAAGTACAGTAATCTGGGTCTCCAGTACTGGGAAACGTTATCATCCTCTGCAAACATAGTAACAGCATGTATGAGCTACATGATGCCCTGAAGGAAATAACCGGTCCATTTTGTTTCCTGAAAACGTGTTTTTTTCTAAAGCTGTGTGAGCACCAGGGGGAGGGGTATAATGAGTGCAGGCCGCAAATGCACATGTTCAGAGCTGCAGTGCATCAGCTGCTTGAGTTGATTGACAACTACAGCTGAAGAAGACTGAGCAGTGAGGAGAAGGCGCCTCCTGATGACTTTGGGGATGGTGTGGTACGAGCAACCCTCCTCTTAGACATGTTGTATGATTCTTTGCTAATAAAGCACATCTAGAGCACATCGTGCTGTGGTGACCAAAGCTCACTCATTCCTCCACATGTACCCCTTTCTAATCACGGTGCCCACAATAAATCCTGAACTTTGCTGATTCTGTGTTTTAAGTTTTGTATTTTTATTTATTATTATCTATCATATATATTTCTCTATCCATTCACACTCACCACCATACCAACACCAGGTTGGACCTCTTAGCGTCAACACTGCCTTATCCTTCCGTGGCACAGATCCAACAAGTGGCTCGAAACATTCCTATGGGATTTGGGTCCACACTAACATGACATCACACAGAGGCTTGTCAGCTATGACGGGTTTCTCCCATTCAAACCATTCCTAGCAGTGCTTTGTTGGACTGAGCTGGTGACTTCAGAGGAAATCGAGTACAGTGAACTCATTACCATGTTAAAAAAAAAAAGTTTGAGATGATCTGGTGCTCAGTAAGTTCTGTTCCATTTCTAAAGTTACGTTCTAAGTAATTGTCAATCTGTACGTAGCTGAGATTCATTTTATATAGCACCAAATAAGAACAAAAGTTGCCTCATGGTTGCTTTTCAGGGTGATATTCCTCCTTCAATCTCAAGTCTTTGTTTTCCCTTTCTTGTAGATGCTCTCGGTTCTTTTGCAATCCAGAATTAAAACTATGATTAACCTATGATCATCCATTTAATATTCTCTTTTTAAAAACAGTTTCAACTGAATCTTGATACATTTTGCACATTATTTATTAATTTTTCCAGATTTCAAAGGCCAGTAGTGCCTGCACTGTGGGGCCACTCATCGAAGTTTTTCTATCATGAGGATGGTAAAGTGGTGCCCCCTGGTGGTGACAGTTTGTTTTTATGGACATTAGCAACATGGTCATGGTTTGCAGGGTCTGCTGGTTTCTGGTTGAGTCCCGTCTTGCGCAGGTTCTTAGCTCATGTCAGGGTGCCCGACCCATCTGGGACTTCCCTCTTCCTGCATCAGTGCATTCGGATCATAACTCTGTCTCAGTTTGAAGAAGTCACTTGCATGAGTGATGAAACATTAGTCCCAATGAAAAATGCTACGTACAGAATAAACATTTAGGGATTTCTTTGCTTGGATGATTGTGCATAAAGACACCTTTATCTGATATTCAACATTGTTTCATTCATTAATCTGAGTGTGACAGAGTTGCTGTTTTAAGCCTGAAACTGAACCTTAAGACTGAACATATATACATATATATTCATTCACACACACAAACATGTATTTTTTTGAGGGTCATGTAATTACAATAAATAATTAGACACAAAAGCAAAAGTGACAGGAGGCAACACAGAAAAAGAATTTTTATTCATGAACTGTTTTTACAAGCAGTCCTAAACTTCCTACCTGTCTCAAAAACAAAATAATCATTGAAATAAAATAAATTTTATAATAATCAATGAATATTATCAATTATATATCAGTATTATGACCTTAATTTCAATAGCCCAAAGCCAGTAGTATTTGTGTTTGTCTGTGGCATCTGGAAAACAAAACAAACAAAGAGGAGAGTTTCTGACGGGCGGACACTGGAGGATTCTACAGTGAGCACTCGGCCGAGAGCTCGTCGGCGTGGAGGAGAGACAGCGCGAGAGAGCTCACCACACACGCAATAAATATCAAAGAGCAAAGAGTCCGGCATTGAAACAAAGATCATCATCTGAAACTCGCAGGTACAATATCTCTAATAAGTCTTTATGTGCAAGATTCGAGCTGAAGTCTTCACCACGAACAGTTATACTCACATCAAACCCCGACCTCCCTTCAACAAATCCATTTTGTTTTCTACATTAAATCTTTTAAATAGACCTAGAGCATTTTGTCATTTCATATACACATATATATTTATATATACTTTGATTTTTTCCTTTTTCCTATACGCCATCCTTTTTAAATTGCCTTATGCTGAGCGTGTCTGAGCAGAAAATTTGTGAGACGTCCAAATAAAAAGTCTACTGCTGAACATACAAAGCAATACCAAGGCTCACATCCGCTCTCTCTCTCTCACACACACACACACACACACACACACACACACACACACACACACACACGCACGCACTCACATGACGTACACACAGTGTGAGGAAAACGTTCAGGAACGAGTATGCAGAGCTAGATGGTGTGAGTCTCAATGGCATCGTGGTGTGCAAGCCAGTGCGCGCACACACACCTACGGAAAAATGTTTGGTCACAGTTTTGTACCCTTCAGAGATTCCACCAAAACTCCCACATCAATGTTGTGTTTGTGAGAGTGTGAGTGTGTGTGTGTGCGTGCGTGTGACTGTACCAGACCTGGTAGTGAGAGGTGTGAAAAGTTGAGAAAAGGAGGCTTCCACTCGATCAGCAACAGTTATTTGGCACATTTAACATCTATTAAGTAACACATCGGGATAAAAAGGTGCAACAACAGAAATTTCAATAAAAACCATTTTGGTTTACAAAAATAAAAGACACCTGGAGAGGTGACACATTTTCTCTCTAAGACGATAACATCTGCCCCTGACTGGTAAAGGCTCCAAAGAAAAAGAATCACAGAGCACCCTAAACAAACCCTTTTTCCAACTCGAGTCACACATCACAGCTCTGGAAATGCATGGACATCACAGATGAGGACACTGTACTGGATGGAAAAGAAAACCCCTGAAGTAAACCGCTTTCTCTCCTCTTCTGCACGCTACTCTGGACTGCCACTGCGCCACCCTTGCCTTGAACCCTGGTGAGGTTCCCCACCAAACTGTAAAAAGTCCAATAATTTAGACAAACCCATACACCTCATCTGAACTGTGTCACATTCAGGAAAAAAAAAAAATCATAACACGGTGAGAAGACAGACGAAAAGTCCACCCTGAAACACTGCAGTAGGTCCGCAGACAATGCTCGTGGACATAGCTTTCTTTAAGCTCAGCTATGGTCCTACTTGAGGAACGTAGACAGATGGCAGTGAGGGGGATCAGAACACTGTACTGGCTACAGACTGAACATATATTTAAAGAGCAGTGGATTGGCTCACTTGTTGTGCTCATCTGTGTCCTCTGACGTGATGGATCTGATGTAGTGCAGCAGCTCTCTGACAGCAGACACATTTGGCCCAAATCCGGGCTGCTTCTAGGACTAAGGGCTCAGTCACAGCACCGGCGGTGGCTGTGCGGCCCAGCTGTGGGCAAAATGCCACGAGCCAGGCTGGCCACGAGCAGAATGTGGACCAAAGGCCATGACAAACTTCACATCGGGCCCACCTGTAGCTAAGACTGAATGTGAGAAAACTGAGGGCCGCCGCACTTCGGCTAAGTGTTCAGTGCAGTCCAGACTGAGCCTGTAGACTCATCATCGTGTGGAGTTTCTCAAAGACAAATGCGCTTGCATTCCCTGGGTGTAACCTCAACATGAGGCCTGGTGGTAAATCTGACAGGAGCCTGCTCAGGCTCAGAGCAGGCTCAGTACTTTACTGCACATCTAAAGAAAATAAGTCACAGATCATTCTGTTCTCGTTTATTCTGAACCTGCATTTATCTGCTCTCTGGAGAAATGTAGGCTAACACCAACGGGATAAAATGTGAACATTTCAACCACTTAAAAACCAAAAAAAGAAAAGGAAAAAAAAAAAAAAGCCTGAAATAGAATGAACATGAAAGCTCATATAGAAGATCTATGCATCTAACTGGGGTATTTGAGGGTGGATTTTTCCTTTAATCAGCTTCAGCTTATTGTCTTCATCCTCCTCCCTGCACACAGTCTGCCTACAACAGCTGACTGCTCCAAGCTGTTGCCCTGCATGGACAATGTGTGAGCGGGAACAGACTGCTGATTCTTGTGCTTTGCCTGGGAACAGGTTCTTACATTCTGATGCACTCATACTGACACAGTCCAACTGAGGTAATGCAGCTCTGTGAGTGAGCCCCCAGCCCTCCTCTTGCCACCTCTGAAAGACCCCGCACCAACAAAATCCTGTAAAGGCAGACAGAGGAGTCACGATAAAGCTAACACACTGAAGTAAAACAGGGATGCGCAGACAAAAGGGTGCTTATATTGTCTTTATAGTCTTTGCCTCCCTCCTGCTCCACTATAGTTACAGTGTTGTCCATGGTTACCAGTACATGTACACCGATCTTCATGGCTACCATAGCAACCAGCTGCTGTTTGTCAGCCAATGGAATCTCAGTCTCTGTGGTGACTAGAGCCAATGTGAAGCTTCCTGTACCTGCGCTGGAATGATCGACAGCCTTCCACACATACACTGTGAGGGTCCGGGAGGTTGGGATGGCGCGCCATCTGCCAGCAGAGCGGATCCTCCTGGGCGCTCAGGTGACTCAAGTAAAATATTAATGTTGGCACTTTTTGCACTTCAGTAACAGTGGGAGGAATGTTTCAGAGGGATGGATGAGGACAACCAGCCTTTGTTTTCTACATTCTGTGGTAGCCTGGTCTCTTCTGGACCTGAGCATCAGCTCTGTGGAGGAGTCCATCAGGCTGCTGAGAGCACACAGAGTGGGAGGACACTTCCTGATTAATGTGATTTCAACAGCGAAGTGTGTGGTGTGGGAGGTGGTTGAGGAGGGGCAAACAGAGAGAGGAGCAGCCGTTAGTCCTTGTGAAGTTCATGCGGGGATTCTTCAAATGTCCAATGGTTCAAAACCCTTTCTTCCTCTTACTGACTGGCAGGGTCCCAGAACACACACACACATTTACCCCCCCCCCCCCCAAAAAAAAAAAAATCAAAAAAAAAAATCAAAAAAAAATCACTATATCGCTCTTGATTGGTCGTCATTGTGTGTGCACCATCAGCACCGCGCGCGCACACACACACACACACACACACACTGAGGTGATGTGGGCAGGTGTCTTGCAGCTGATGAGGGGGTGGGAGGTGGGATGCAGTGTGTGTGTGTGTGTGTGTCTCTGTCTGTCTGTCTGTTAATGTGAGTGCATGTGTTTTTATGTATATGCGTGCTCTTGTGTATTCACAGGCCATTGCTATTGCGGTGTGTGAGGGGGGGCTTGGAAAGCTCCACTACTCCAGCACGGCCTTTCCCGATGACTTTAGGAGCGCGACGCAGAAGTTTCTGGGCCTCTGTGAACGCCTCAGTCAGCTCTTTCTTCCACTGCACAAACTCTGGGTCACTCTGCGCACATACACAAAAAAAGACATCAGCTTGTTTCATTCATCTCCTCTACAGCACTAAAGCATACAACAGCCAGAGGACGTACTTCACACTGCAGCACAAACTGTTTCCCTCCTTTGATGCGCAGCAGGATACACTTCTTGTCTTTAATCTGCGTTTCTTCCACGGTTACGATCTGCTCCATCGTCAGCAGGTTTTGCTGCAAAGATAATTGAGTGATCACAAAGTGTTCAGATGGATTTCACCAACAAGACTTCTGGCTCTGGCTCACAGCTGCTGCAGAGATGTACACCTTACCCCTAAAGCACTAAAAAGC